>NC_136070.1:117881204-118435638 GCF_964261635.1 Lissotriton helveticus | reverse complement strand
ACAATACCCAGAAACTCCTTAAAAAACTGTAGAACACAGAGAAACGCCTCCGCCAGATTCATCCTCAACATCCCCCGCTGCATCCACATCACCGACCACCTGAGAGACCTCCACTGGCTCCCAGTCAACAAAAGAATTACCTTCAAGCTCCTCACACAAACATACAAAGCCCTACATGACGCGGGACATGCGTACCTTAACCACTGCCTCACATTCCACACGCCCACTGGAGACCTCCCTCACCCAACTGGCCCTGGCTACTGTCTCACATATCCGCAAGAACAAATCCAAGGGTAGATCTGTCTCCTACCTTGCAGCAAAGACCTGGAACACCCCGCCTCTCCAGGCAATCACCATCACTTCCACAATCCAGGCAGGACCTGAAGACCTGCGCTCTCTCCTTAATGCAATGCAGCACTGCAAGTTCCCTCGCTGCACTGTATTGTGTGAAATAAAAGCAAATATACCCTCAGTTTCCACAAAAGTCTTTAGAAACAGCTGTGGGTCTTTGGTCAGTAAAGAACTTTGGGCCAAATGGCTGCAGCTCTGCTTGCAAAATACTGGTTGTAATTTGGGGCCAGTAATTTTGCTACAAATGTGGTAATTTACAAACCAACCTACGTACTAATAGGTCAGATCGAAACCTACCAATTCCAAATGGGCTGCAATTTGACTCATATAATGAATATGAATGAGTTAGGTTGCAAATTATGACCTACTAGGAATCACAATCATCACAAGGATACTGGTCTACTGAGTTCAGCAGACCACCATGTCTGTGATTGCTTTTAAATAACCCTGGGCGTAGTTTACGAAGTAGCCATACACGTAGCTACGCGAAGTGCACTTCGCGAGCTACGCAGTGCACTGTGCAAAATGCTGTTCGCACTGATTGCACAGTGCCGGATGCTTGTCCGCACTGTGCAATCAGTGCAAACTGCATCGTGCACAGTGCAAGCGGTCGTTTTCTGCCGCTCGAGTAGATTTCTACTCGAGCGGCAGCTTTCCCAAAGCGGACTGGTAGTTTCTCATCGCGAGCATACGCGACCACTCACAAGGAGAAACCTGACCTCTCCGCGTTGAAAATCTCGCCAGGAGATTTATTTTCCACACTCACTATCAGCAACTTGATGATGCTTATCGCGAAAGAGGAAAAAGTCTTGCGGGATGTCATTTTGCTTGCTCGCGGTCGCCAACTTGACGTTGAGGACCGCGAGCAAGCAAAAAATGACGGCTGCACTACCCTACACTACGCGTGTTTGCACTGTGCTACGTGCAATTCGCGTAGTGCGAAGTAGCGCAAACTTCACAAACTACGCGAGCGTAGCGCTTTGCCCAGGATTACTTTTAAATAAAGCATTAAAAAAAAATGCAACCCATTTTTCTTAATGGAAAATTGCATGTGTTTATAAAAAAAAGTGTACATAACGTTTTCTAAGAGCAAGCAGAGGTCCATGGTACCACCACCTTTCTGGACTATTTATTTGTAAGACATGACTTCTTGTATTACTTTTCAAATCCAACATTGTGTGCTACCACTGAACTCTTTTTTAAAAGGGCTGCGATTATTCGCATTGGGAAAGTTACCTAATGTTTTAAAAATTCCAACCACTTGCTGGGAACCTCCTTACAATCTCATTAAGTACTTAAAATCCTTTTATTTGATGAACTGCACAGGCAAAACTGGTTTAGAAAAGATTTTAAACTTTACCCTAACCCCAGATTGTTCTTTTTTTTAATGAGTTCACCCTGCTTACTACGCTGGAAGCCTCCTGTAGTGAATTTTGTTTTAATTCATTTTCTCTTCTACTTCAAGGCACTAGAGTGACTTCCTGCATAATTAATTGTAGCTATCAGGACTGCACTTTGGGCAGGCTATCCTTATAGACAATAGAAGTGAGACATGTTTGACCACTTAGGAACTCTGTGATGAATCACTTTGAAGGCAGTCATTCCAGAGATTTCCTGGCCGCTCCATATATGGGTGAAGGGAGGGGTCAGTAACAGGTGATCAGATGGGATGTGCCTTACTTTGATCAGGAGGCTGACCTTCAGTAGCATGGTCTGATTTGGAGGTCGACCTAGAGAGTTGAAGGAGGGAACACAGACAATAACTAATCGAAACTACAAGCTGCAAAATGAAATGGAAAAAAACTGTACTGCACAATGTACTCAAAGATGGACCTGGGAACATGGAGAGGTCTGCAAGTGATGCCAGTCTTTGTTCAGTCTACTGAGGCCTCCTGGCACACCTGCTCTGCTGTGACAGTTCTGAAGTGGGACTATTGCAGTGTGGGGTCTTACACATCCAGATGAGCCCCTGGTGTTGAGCTGCCAGCTGTTCTGTTCAGGCCCCTTCCCTCTCCCAAACAGGGAGAAGTCAAGCAAGTGCAAACTGAATGGCATCAGGCCTGACTCCTGCTGCTCTCAATCTCAGCTCAGCATTACAGGCTGGTGACTGTGAGCTTTATTTATTTATTTATTGCATTTGTATGGCGCTACAGCTACCCTGAGGGTTTCCCGGCGCCTTGGATCTCTGTTACACATGGAATGAGGGGGAGGGGCACTATTGATTGAACAACCATGATTTGAGTGGCAAAGTTAACCTTAAGTAGGGGATATCATAATGAACCAAGACATTGAGGTTATAGCGTTAAGCCATTTTATGACTGATTTAGAGATGGTCATACATTTGGTGGTAAATGCCATTGTTGTTTGGGTAGTGGCTTTCTGCTATTTCAGTTGCAATGCAATTAAAGCACTTACTACTAGCAGACAACTGACCTTCCAGGGGTAATGGATTTTACTGCGAGGTAATAATGTACTACTTATTGCCCAACAATACAACAATGAATACAATTGCTTTAATCAGGTACTATTGCATGGCGTAAAAAGTTATAACTATTATTTACAGTTGTTAATGTGGTATGAAGCTCTGCATTAGTCTATGGTTTGTTATTCCTCCTCGTGGTTTCAAAATATAGACCGCTATTTTTCTTGGATGTTTTTATGTTGCTGTTTCTCTTATCACATTATTTATATTTTTGATGGCTTGACATTTGTTTTGTGGTTTCTACTTCTCAATTCATGCACTGTTGTTTTTGCCAAGTCGTTGTACTTGTGCAGTGCCAGATCATTGTTTGCCAAGTGTATGTGCTGTTGCTGTGCAGATTCTTGCTTGTCAAATGCCTGCATTGGTAGATGTGGGTCAGACATTCAACCCCATGGACCTTATAAAAGGCTTGTTTTCTCCCCTTTGCTGGGAATAAGCAAATTGGTATTTTGTCTTGTGGAAGGTTATTTTTTAACATATCTTTCAATTTTTCTGATGTAGTCATATCAAAGCACCTCAGGCTAAAAACCTGAATCATCATTAAAGTAAAAGTTAATTACTGCACTATTTAACTGTCAAGAATTCATGATCACACCTCTGCTTTCAGATTTCAGCCTCTAGTGTCGTAATTCCCAAAAATGCATAAGTATATGCATTGTAAATTCATCCAGTGATTTTCATAAACAAACATTTAGTGGATAGGCAGAATCATGTGAGACTAATGGTAGGGAATGTTTGCACACATATACTCAATGTCGTCAAATCGCACTCCAGTGAGAGAACTACATGGTGGACTTTTTGGATTACACATTGCAGGAATGTACACAAGCTAACCTTTTGACAACTGTCGTGAAATATAGGGTCCATCCGTTTCTATCTCACCCTGTATAGGCACATAGTTATACTCTACATAGGAATACATTCTCAGCATGAAAAAGAACCTCACACCTATACAATTGCTGAAGATCAGACTTATTAAATGGAAAATCACCATGGAACAGATTCTTTTCGACCCCTACCTTGACATTTAGTTGTATGACAGAGACGTGCATGGCTACAACGCTGCCCGGACAACAAATGTGTCTGAACAATGTATCCCTTTACCATGAGTGCCTTTCCCACTCATGCCCATACCGCACAATTTCTTGGTAAGGGCATGACTGGTAAAGGGATGTGTGGTAAAGATCACACCCCAGCCCCCCCGCCCAGAGTCCTAAATCGTACCCAACCCGCCACTGAGCCCTAAAAACTACCCTGCCACTCCCTGAACCCTAAACACTACCCCGACTGCCCGAGCCCTGAACACTACCCTGAGCCCCAAAAACTACCCGAGCACAAAAATTACCCGACTTCCCTTGAGCCCTAAAAACTACATTGACCCATAAACACTACCGACCCCCCTGAGCCATAAAAACTACCCTGACCCCCAAATACTACCCTGACCCCCAGAGCCATAAAAACTATCTGACCCCCCAAGCCCTGAAAACAACCCGACCACCCTGTGAGTCCTAAAAGTGACCCTCAAAAACTACCCCCAAAACCCGGCTCCAGCCCCACTTCCAAGACCACGTCCTCTCCCGATCCTTCCTCTTCCTGTGTCTGCCCATTCCAGCATCTAGACCGTGCACTGCCTTAACCCCTTCGCCACGGGGCCAATTCCCCCGTGGCGCTGGGGGGAGGGGGAGCGTGCAGCGCCAGGGTGCTTGTGACGAGCTCGGCTCGTCACGCTGCACGGTGGTGCTGTGTTCATGACGAGCTGAGCTCGTCATGACCACGCCTGTTTCCGTGGAACGCTCAGCACAGCAGGGGAATTATCCCCACGTGTGAGCGCCGTACGGGTCATGTCGAGCTCAGCTCGTCATGAGCACAGCGCCAACGTGTCTCATGACGTGCTGAGCTTGTCATGAGCACACAAGGTGTTAACCATGCATGTACGCGTTTAAGGCAAGCGTGGTACCGCTTGTGGGGAAACGGAACGCATGGCTCAGCCAGTGTTATAAAGGCCATTCCCCTTGAAATTAACTCCAAAGGGTAAGTGGATTGTCTGCAACAGAAAGTTCAACCTTTAAAAAGGAATCTTTTAACCTAAGTGCACAAAAAGGTTGGAGGATTTTGCCTTAAACTGAGTAAAGGTGTTTCGTAGAAAATATTTTGCAGAACATGCATAAAACGTCTCAAATGTCAAAATAAGTTATTTTTGGTTCTCTTACAAATTTCTGAGTTCTAAAATTATATCTTTTTGAGGAACAGAAAGGTGATACAATTTCTGACTCGCCATCTATTTAGCATTGATGTGCAATGGCACTTGTGCCCTTCATGGCAAACCTATTGTAATTTAGGCATGAAAGTAATACCTACATCAAGGAGCTTTAGGCCAACCCCCTCAAGCCAATGCTTTGTTTGTGTCTTTCACAATTCGGATGAATGCAGAGGACAGCAAATGTAGAATGCTGCAATGGGTCAGCCCCTTTCTGCCATTAACTATGTTGCCAGTGTCATTCACATTTTGAGTGGACCACTGGACAGCCATTGGGCGTTTGCATTATTAAGAATTGTGAGAGATAGCATTTTGGCTGTTTATATATGAGGCCACTGTGGGGAAATTGACTCCAACCTCCATGTGTCCTTCATTGGGCACCTTTTAGGTGGCCAAAGCAGATGATAAAGCCATAGATACAGTCACTGCCCTCACACTTACTCCGGCCCGTTCCCTCAGCTGCTGATGCGAATCACCTCAGCCGCTTGCACACAGATGGTAATGAGAGCAGCTTGAGCACCAAGGGCCAAACGGACAGTGCTTCCATCACGATCCCATATTAAACTATAAAAATGGACTTCAACTACTGATAACTTAGGGAATTTCCATAATGCACCTGACATCAGACCAGGCGTCCCCAAAATGTGCAAAGCCTTCATGAGTGAGGATCCTTTGTAGTGCTATAGCCAATTTCCATCCTTTTGTGGGTGTAACTGCACACCAGTGCTGCTCGGTATCATGGTGGTGCTGTGAATACTGAAATCATGTCTCTGTTGACATGAGTTTGCAGTCACAGGTATTAATAGGCAATCAGTGAGCCCCACCCAAATGTTCCATGGTCCTTCAGCAGTTTAACAGGCACATGCATCAATATTGCTTTTTGCGATTCCTTAATTGCGAAAAATAAGGAATCGCAATTAAGGAATTGCAAAATGCAATGCATCAAGAAATCGCTAAAAAAATTGCAATTTCTTAATATTCCTTAATTGCGACTCGCAAATTGCGATTCGCAATTAAGGAATACCTCCCCATTCATTCCTATGGGCCTAGAGGCCCATTGGAATGAATGGGAAGACATTCTCAATTTGCGATTGGCAATTAGCGAATCGCAAATTTAGAATGCGATTTCAAGGGTGCAGGGGTGTCCAAAGGACACCCTGTTGCACCCCTGAAATCAATCTGTGCACATATGTTGTGCACACACATGCCCTAAGGGCATGTGTGTGCACAACATGAAACTTTGAAAAATGCACAAAAGTGCATTTTTCAAAGTTTTCGCAAATTACCATGAGGTTCAACCTCATGGTAATTTGCTCCCCCTAATTGCGAAATCACAATTTTCAAAAGTTTCATGCATTGCATTTAAGGAATCGCAAAATGCGATTTCTTAAATGCAATCGCAATTTGAGATAAATGCAATCGCAATTTGAGAATTCGCAAATATTTGCGAATTCTCAAATTGCGAGGGCCTTCACCCTTCATGCATTCCAAAAGCAGATTTTGCGTCGCAAACGGCCGATTTTTGCGATTCGCACCGTTTGCGATCTCAAAATCCTTTGATGCACGTGCCTGTTAGTCTTGTAAGAACGTTATAGAAATCTTGAATTGTTTGGCTGCAGTTGGGCTGGAGGCTGAGTACCGCACTCTACTATCTTACTCAATCAATTCCACTTTCTGCATTTTGCAGGCTGGCCGGGCGTGTCACTCCTCTTCCACCAGATCTTTTCTCCAGGAAACAAAAGAATAATGCCCTGTTTGCTCTGAGCTTGACCAAGGGAGACACTGGTGGATGAGTCTTCCATGGGGGCAGAGGCAGTGCTTAATTTGAGCAGGTGCTTTCAGGTGCTCATCGCCGGCACACTTTCTTTCTGACCCTGCAGGTGGTGGTCTCAACATTAATTGTTCAAATTCAAAATAAAAAGAATAACATACATTGCATGGTGACTGACTGGTAAATGTTCATTGACAGGCCAGCATATGCCTGTCCAGGCAGGCATGATTGTGTATCACCACGTTAGTGATGATGTCATCACACCGATCACAAATCCAAGAGGTCATCGACAAACTATGGCTTGCATTCTATTCCCAGAGTCTGCTGCACCCTGCCACTGCCTGAGCCTAAACCTCCCATTGGATAATTGTAGTTTGGGGCTGGCTCGTGACGGAGTTGAGGCAAGGAAGCTGTGAGAGCACATTTGGAACTTGGGAGTGAGGGCTCTTGAGGAAGAATATACAAAAGTAAGTGTGGATTTTCCACTTGCTGCGTAGCCAGAGTAGCATATCCTGCAGCCCTGCTTTGCTGCTATCCTCAACTTGCTGATGAGGCTGTGGCCCAACACAACTATTGTGTGCCATGGCATCACCTGTAGATTCTGTGCGCTGCACCCCAGCATGGTAATTGCTGAGCGTGCGTGAGTCCAGTAGGCACCACAGCCATACTTACCGGCATTGGCAGCATTACCGCTGGGGACAATGCCTGTGCTGTAGCAGGCAAGGTCACAGCAAGCTGAGCAGTGGATGCCGAGGCCGTCGCCATCCCTGGACCTACTAACTACAGGCAGCACTAGCAGTGACATCTGCTGTGCTCGAGCAGCCATCTGTTCCGAAATAAACCCAGTCATACCGCATTGATTAATATATGCAAAAAAAGCATTTTCATTTGGTGTACATTTTGTTTTTGCACTTGGTGTAGGTAAGAAAGTAAAACACTCCATCTTCCACTTCTTTAGGAATGACAACAGGAAAACACAGAGTTCAAAATAGCAGGGACATGTACAGCTAACGACAGGGGTCACAGGCAGCAGCAGTGTTATAGATGAGAGAGAGAGCAGGAGTAAAGAGGAGAAAGAAACAAGAGGGGAGGAGATAGATAAGACGGAGCTAAGTACAAGAAAAGGAGAGCAAATCAGATACAAAGAGAAAGCAACCATGATGTGAAGAAGAGAGAAGATAGAATGAAAGGATGTAGAGGACACGACAGAGGAAAAAAAGCAGACATATGGTAAAACTGAGACACAGCTAATCACTGCTAGAAGAGTGATAGTAAAGAGCCAAGATCGAGGGGAGAGAGAGCAGAGCATGGATAAGAGTGAAGAGGAAAAAGGGCGGGTCTAGAATAAATAGAGGGCAAATCAGAAATACAGGGAATAAGGAAACACACCAGTTGTGACAAAGATGATAGAAAACAATTAGAGAGGTGAGAGGATAGAGTCTTAGAGCAAAGACTTAGGAGACAGACAACAGATCAAGGTTAGAAGATAGAGACGGAGGCAGTGAGAGTGTTGAATGTGGGGTCACCGGGGGAAGAAGTGAGCTGTGGCCTCCTTGACAAAATTTTCAGCACCTGCACTTCATTTTTTACAAATTAAGCACTGGGCAGAGGGACACGTAAAGTGGTGCAATTTACAATTTTCAGTGGCACAGGGTAGGCATTGCGTGCTTCCTGTTATTAGCACCCTAGCCAGACTGACAGTCTGTATTTGCTTTTGGCCTTCTGGCCCTACTTGGAAAGGGTGTTCTGTTTGTTCCTGTAGGTGGGATTTTGTATCAACAGGACAGTGTATATTTTTCTACTAACAAACATGCAAACAGAGCTTATTTATGTTCAGTCGCCATATATTCAGCACACTTATTGGCTTTCCCAATGCTTGTTTAAATTATTATGAATACTAATAGACAAGTCTTCTTTTCTGAAGCTTTCCTTTTCCACGTCATGTTCTATTTCTATGAGGGTATCATGTGATATAATTATATTTTTCCCATGACTCCAGAAGGGAATGGATCAATAAATTAGGACAACCGACCCTCAGGAAACCCTAGAGGTGGACTGGCACCAAATCAGCCCTGATAAACTATTCAAATCGGCTCTACATTTCAGGAAGCACCAATCAGAATGGTGCCACGAGGACCCATCCTTCTCTGATAGCATTCCATTAGTCTGCAGCTAAGTGGGAAGAGTGACAGCCTGGGAGAAGATTCACTTGAAAGATTCTGTGCTCCCCCCTCACTGCTTGAGAACCTTTTCATCGCTTTACCTTCCTTCAGGATGAAGGCGTCACAGGCTGACCGCGCTCTGCACTGACAGACACTGCATGAGGGGCTTTGTTCAAACATACAATAAATTCCAGAATGGTTTATTCCGCTTTTGATAACTGGTTGAAGGTTTCCGAAAGAGTTCCCTCTAATTTTCCAATGAATCAACATGGAAAATAGAACCACAGACAAAAAAACAGGTCTTGCTTAGAGAGACATCTTCACAGCGGTGGTGACAGACCACATAATGTTGGCTCTGTGATTAAAAAAACTAAAAGGGGGACAAGTCATCCGAGAAACAGAGCACTTTCAAATATGAAAAACATGATGAGTTTGTGACCTATGAAATATGTCATATTTCCTTAGTAAGATATTCGTGCTTTACAAAATGCACCCTTAAATCGTTGCATTTCAGCATTATGGTCCGGCGAGTAGCCATTCAAGAGCTTTAAACACCTTTTAACAGTATACTTCTCCAAGTACCCCCAGCGCCATCCATCCGGAAAAATAGCTTCTCTGCATTTTGAAGCAACTCCTTGCCAGGGCATAACCACCCAAATGCTGGGTATTTCTTAAGAATCTCCGCCAATCCTACAGACAGACAGACAGACAGACAGACAGACAGACAGACAGGCAGATAGGCAGACAGGCAGACAGGCAGACAGACAGACAGACAGGCAGGCAGACAGGCAGAAAGGCAGATAGGCAGACAGGCAGACAGGCAGACAGACAGAGAGACAGACAGACACACACACCTTACCTCCTCTCCAACCCGCAAGTCAGCACTTCCCTTGTTGCCCCATCCACGCTGCAAACCTCACATAGCGACCTTCCTTACTCACCTGCAAACCGTGGTGCGTACCCACATGCCACATCTATAGCACCCACTAAGACACCTTTCATCTACTGCACTCCATTGCTTTGGAACTAGAGGGCAGGTTTACAAGAACTGGCGCATCTCTGCATATTAGCAGAGATGCGTCAGCTAAATTGCGTGATGGAAAAAAAGCCTTGCGTCACCATGGATATGTCGCATTTACAATGCGGCGCACCGTGGCACAAGGATAGACAAATGCGTGACGCATCTTTTGGCGGAAAGGCAGCGCATTGCTGGAGTCGTGTCACAAGCATGACGCAACTCCAGCAATGGTCAGGAATGCCTATTCCCATCATGCTGCGTCACTCCTTCCTCCAGCTTCATGCAGGCGCATGGTTTTGACGAAGTGGCGTCGTAAAAGTGACTCGGTGAAATCTTGTAGATTTCACTGCGTCACTTTTACGAGGCTTCCTTGCGACGGAATGCCCACCCTGCATACATTATACCTGACGCAGGTATAATGTAGCGCAGGGCTTTACAACGTGACACATCTCCCCAGATGCGTCACGTTGTAAATATGTTGCATCGTGACGCATTGTTTACGATGCTGCTGCATCACAGAAGTGACACAACGGCGGCGTAAAGTTGTCGCAAGGGGCTTGTAAATCTGGACCTAGGTGTCTGTTGCATAAGTCACTTATGTAGAAACAGAATGATAAATACAGTGTTTATTATATTGTCCAATTTCCCAAGTTTTCATTCACTTCGGTAACTAGGAGTAGCACATTCCTCAGAACTTTAGTTTAATTTTTTTTCATTGCTTCCTAATGAAATAAAACACTTTTAATAGTGGAAATTCATAGCCGGTTCTAACCATGTACTTGCAGTCCAAACTGCAAATTCTTCGAGTCTGCCGGGCACAGCATTTTAATAAGGGGCTCATCTGTCCACTCAGGGAACAGGCCAATGAACTGAGATGCACTAATCACACCAGAGGGGCAGCTGAGCATGGGTCACAAAGCATTGCTCATTAGGCGCAAGACACTGATTCATCAGCAAGCAAGGCCTGTTTCCACCACACCGGTGCTTCGTGTTCCAATTTGCAGCTCTGCATGGACAAGTTGATGCAATTTTCCACTTTAAAGGATATTCTGTTCCAAGCCAAATAATTAAGCAACAATTGCAAAGCACTGCAGAGCCATAATGATGAGTAAGGAAACAGGACAAGGCACTCCCAGTGATTCCTTGCTTCCCTGGGGCTGGTTATCTAGTGTTATGAAAGCTTTATTTCATGATGTGATAACAAAGTTAGGTACTTTCTTAAACATACTTTTAAGCAGCCAAAGGGAGTATTTAAATTAACGTTAAGTGCCAGAACGTCAAAAGCTGTGGTTGTACGTCCTCAATTAATTTGAGCATTTCTTCAGACACTTCATTGCTTAAAGCGATGGATGTGCATTTCAAAACACATCACATAACACTAGTTGGAGGGGGAGGCATTTTCATAAAAAAAGATTATAAGAATATGACCAAACACATACTAATGAACCAAATTTGAATAATATTCAATTGTTGCTAAAGAGAGGGGCATTGGAGTGTGGGGCATACAGGAGATTTTCTGACAGGTCTGTGCCTCTTAAAGACCAATGGGGCTGGGCTTCAGTCAGTCGCAACCAGGTTTTTTGGAAGGAATGCACATTTCAGACTTTGCCACAATGTCCCTCTACTGTTGTCACAGATTCCGATTTAGCTTTACATTTCATTAGTTCTATGAAATAAAGTCCTGCTTGGTAATTAACCGAAATCTGCTTTCCCATGCCTTTTGTGAAGTGAGGTGGGAGTGGAGGAATCAGAATTTAATCTGTGTTGTGGGTTTTAAACCACAAAGCCTCAAAACCGCAGCTGTACTGAAAACCAGATTTGGATCAAAATGCCACACGAGCAGCTGCTCTTGTGATATTTCAATATGAGAGGGACCAGAAAAACCACAAGAACATCTGTCTTTATGGTATTTTCCCTGTTTTCTGCTTTTGTCTTTTATATTCGCACCACTGAGAGATTTTGACCAGATGTAACCATGGCCTGGGATCCTGGGAGAGCAAGAAATTAGAAGAGAGTGGGTGTATGTTGCTACGAACTCAAAGATGAAGGAAAATAAAGGTACACTTACAGAGGGAAGTTAGGAGATGTGGAAAATACAATGCAGTAAAATACAAGAAATTAAGTTAGTGTCTGAACTAAACAGTGTTTGATTGGAACTTGAAACTTGCTTTGGCAAAGCCAATAGGCCTGAAACTTTGTATGCATGTGCAATGGTTAGAATGTATTTTTTTCGACCGCAAGTCTATTCCACTAAATACAAATAAAACAAGAAAACATGCAGCCATCTTAACGAGACGAGCATATGCTTGAAATACACATGTTAAAATGGAAAAACATTCACTGATGTGGCCGTTTTACTAGTGTACTTTTGATATTTTTCAAAACAGCAAGCCTTTCAGTTGTGCCATGTGAAGGCTAAAAGGAAACCAGTGGCATAGCTAGCACTTTGACTGCCTTTGGCGGTCCATGGGTTTTCTACCCTGTGGCGGCCACATTGAAGAGCGGGTTGTGGGGGTGCTGGCGAGATTCTGACGATTGCCACCCCGTGTCAGCCGGATTGTGGGGGGGATGACGATTGCCGCCCCGCGACGGCAGTTGAGCGGCCCCCAAAACGCTGGTTTCCCCTTGCTACGCCACTGAATGAAACACTACCTAACTAAGCGCTCCTGTTGCAGGCACCTACATTATTTCAATGATACATATATGCTTTATTACAGCAACGTTGAAAAAGAGACAGAAAATGTATCACCCTCTAACTAGGCACCAGGAGTATGGATAAAAGCATAACTTCCATTTAAAGTTAATATGAAAAATAAACACACTCTGAGCTATGTCCCTGGAGAGAGAGTAACTACTTTAAGTGGAAGTGAACAATGTGTACAGGGTACATGCAACCACTCAAAGTAAAGGGAGTCCATGGGTAAAGTGAGTTGATCCATTGCTTCATGTTGTATTCTTGGGTGAGCGGAAGTAAAATGTGAATGACAGTATAGCAGACTAATGGATAAAGACTGCTGACTAAATTTCCTCTATATGTGTACGTCTTGCCTGATTTATTTCTAAATAAACAAGTTTAGCGAAACAGCTAAAGCTGTCTTAAAGGCCAGATCTAAAAAAAAGTAGAAATAGAAAAAGTGTAATAAGTCATGCATTCATATATGATTTGGCCAGATTCAGCGGTTCACATGCAGCAGTTATAAGCTAAATTATCACTGAAGCACAATGATTCTTTGGTATAGTAGCTGGTGCTGCCGCCGGATTCTTATAACAATTTTTTACTTTATCTTAGCAACCTTAAGAATCCTCTATCCATCGGGTCTTTTTGTCTGCTAAGAAGCGTAAAGGGAAGAAATACTTTTCATTCACATTTTTATCAATGACCAATCAACCCAAGTTAAAGGATCTACTGACTACCAAGGTGAAGTTTAAAAGGTTTATTACAAAGCTAAAAATAACTGAACATACAAGCACCTCATCAAGAGGTTAAGAAAATAAACAGGCACTAATACAAACATAATCCTACGCAGGAGTCTCATCCAGCTCAAAATTATGATAAGGGTTATTTCTAAAAGCATCAAGCAAACAATGACAGTTCAATTTGGATCTTGGACTGCATTGGCCTAAGAAAGAAAATATTATTAATCTATCCCTACACTAACACTAGAGTGGCATCCCTACTTAGCATCATCCCCAGGCAAGGGAAAAAAAGGTGTCAGAAGTGAAGACTTCCTCAGAAGTACCCTCACTTTGCATAGGTAAGTAGCCAAAGCTACCGAGCTCGTTCTAAGATGCTCCTTCTTGTTTCCCCTCTAGTCCCCTTCTCCTATTCTGCCTCTCCTCCCTTGGGTCACTGTCCCTAATACAAAATCCCAAAACAGTAGGGCAAGCCCTTTGCACGCCCCTTCAGGCAGGTCTTCTTCCAGTAGTTTTCCATCGAAACTCTGACTTCATCCAGAAACCGTTAAGTTGAACTTGGGTCCCAGGCACCATCTCCACTTAAAGTATCATATCTACATTCCAGTCTACTCCCATGGTGCTGGCTCCTACCATCCTAACTCGTAAAACAAAGAGTTATTCTGCCTAACGAGACATGTATCCTTGAACCTGCAACAGAAAAACCTTTGAGCAAATAGACCTTGCACGCACACAAATTCTACAGTCTACATTCAACTAATAAAAAGAGCCTTCCCAAGGAAAATACATTTTCGGTCATACAATATTCAGCTAACATAAGAAATCACAAATAGGCCTTTTCTTGAACTTGTATGTGATCAGGCCTTTACACATTTAAACATATATTTCTAAAATCATATTATAAGTATTACATTCACATTCATCTACTGCTTTGCAATTCGTTAAAAGAATGAGCAAATCTACATGTGCAACTTTAATATGGTGCACGTTTTAGTTCTAATGCATCACTTTACATGTAAACAAATACATCCTGCATCATCTAACGCACACCTTCGATTAGACTCTACTTTGGTCTGTATAAACGACATGGTTACATTTCTAAACATGCTAACCTATGCGGTTTTAGTACTACACTTCTAGTGATCACACATTAATACTGTCCCCTAAATATGTGGGTGCTGACTATCGGTGATTATTATGCACCCCTACAAATTTCAGAATAATATGGCGCTCTATCACTGGCATGGTCATCACACATGCCAGGATAGTGATTAATACGTTTCATGTAGTTGTTATAGTGTTCCTTCCAGCACATTACGGTACATTTTTTATAGGTTGTAAGTGGAAATAGTCATCTTCGACTAAAACATGCACAATAGGTCTTTCCTGCGTTTTACAGTTACAGTAGAACGAAGAAGCGATAGGCTTTTATTAAACTGCTTTTAAAATAGTAAAATAGTTTTCTGCCATAGAAAATCTTTTTTCAGTGCAAAATACATGGCAGCATCCGAAACCACTATGCAATACCAGAAAACTCAGCCAAATTCCATGGAGTTCTGCAAGCAGGCGGAGTACCAAACTTGTACCACACCACCAGACAAAATCTTTGTTGGTATGATTGTCTGGACTCAAGAGAGCCTGGATGCACATCTCACGCATTCACCTCTCTTGCGGAGACAACTTTTTCTCAGTCTGCACTCTGCCCGAGCTCTTTGGCCTGGGCAATATCACTGTCGTTGACCGCATAAAGCTCCCCTGCTCCAGCCTCCACCTGTGACATGCCTCCAGCTGGTAGCACTACAAGCTCTAGCACCCTCTGAGAAACGACAGGCAGCAGCCAAGGCCACAAACACACAGCCAAGCCCATGGCAGGGGTGAGCAGTTTCCCGAAGTGGAGTCGTTGCTGCCCGGGCCATAATTATTTATAAGAAGGCACGCAGGGTTGGTCGGGGGGCTCTATCCTGCATCGGCTGCCCAATGCCAGCCAAGCCAGGGCGGGTACTGGTAGCACTAGCGTGGTGCACTACACAGCAGGCAAACACCGCAAGTGAGGAGGACTCTCAGCAGCGGAAGCCGCATCGAGGGGCGAGCAGCACATGTTATCAATCTCAGGTGTGGACTGAGTTCGGATAAATCCATTCTGCGCATGCGTTGGGGGCATAACTCAGTTACAATGGGTAGTCATTTTTATGACAGGCTCCATAGTGATTGAAGGGGGTCGGGTCGACGTCGACGATTGCACAGGGCCCTCCTGAGTCTGACATGGCCACCTCCAGTAAGCATATTATGTATGGGCCCCACATGCCGATGTAGGGAATCCCCACCCCGCAGGGAATGCAGAATTTTATCAGGAACTACACGTTGCACGCGGAGTTCGGAGTTCCTGAATTCCGCAAACTCCTTGAGTGGAGTCAGTTTTTCTGCCCGGGCTTCATTGTGGTATTCATGGATTGCATGAGGCAATAAACTTATTTTAGGTCAATTGTCAATATAAAAGCAACTCAAAAATCTTGTTAGCAAACAACACTATTAAACTTTTGAGAGATACGTTGAGTCTTGGGGAAGAATGTAAAATGTTCTGTATAGAATGGTTATTAGCAGTAATGATATTGCAAAGCTGGTTAGCGATGGGCATGAGTAGTATGTTAGTGAAGCTGGTCCCATTCTCTCAAGGGGTAATCCCTTTGCGCACTGCTGAAAAGCAGGTAAAGAAGTGCCTCAATCTTTTATCTGCTTTTCTTATGAAATTTCATGACTCCTTAATGCTTGATTTATTAATTGGTGCTTTAATGGCCTTGAATCTTTATAACATGAATGATCCTAGTTCTCGCATTGTTAATGTGTTGTCCAAATTTATATCCAATCAAACCTTAGATACCTTTAGAGTACCTCAATGTAGTTCAAGCAAAGAGAGAGTACTTTGTTAGAGGTTGCTTTAAAAATTATTTGTTTTCAGCAAAGAAAAATATTTAACTATTTGTCAAAAGGGGAAAAAACTGAGAGGACACAAGTAATATGGGTGTACTAAAAACATAGCAGACACAAGGAGATGATGGGCAGAGCACTGAAACTTTTCAAATGCACACTCCCGTCACATATCTGGGTTGAATCCATCCTCATTCTTTAGCTCACTCCGCCACCTCAGTTCAGACCCAGCTATATGCAAATCAGTCTGACCCTGTGCCTCATGGGAACAGTCCAGCCCGAACTGCCAAGCCATGTCTTCCCTGAACCGGAAACAAGCATCCTGGGACCGGTTTCTGTGTAACACTCTTCATAATGCCAGGCTAGCTTTAATCCAGTGGCAAAGTGAGCAAGGAACCCACGTCTGGACATACCCTGCCAACTTGGGGCAAACAAAGCAAACACAAGGAGATGATGGACGGAGCACTGAAACTTTTCAGACACTCACCCCCAGTCACAGATATGGGTTGAATCCATCATCATTTTTTAGCTCACTTCACCACCTCAGTTCAGACCCATCTACATGCAAATCAGTCTTGAACCTGTGCCTCATGGGAAAAGCCCAGTTGGAACCCTAAATCAGCCAGGCTAGTACGAATCCAGTGGCAAAGTGAGCAGGGGACCCACGTCTGGGCATACCCTGCCAACTTGGGGAGAACAAAGCAAACACAAGGTACTAAAAACATATCATAGACAATAGTCTACAGTAGGAAAGAAAGAAGGAGCATGCCAAAGTGCTGTGGGGCTAATGCAGCCAAAGCCTGTTAAATGAAGGGGGTGCAAGGGGCCCAGAAATGTAAACTAGAATTGGTCACAATAAAAAAAAAAAAACAGAAAGGTGAAAAAATGTCCTTGTGCAGGCAGGAGGAAGAAATGAAGTTACCAAGGGCCTATTACTGACTCACCAAATAAGGTTTGTGAGTTGCTATTAGAAAGGGGCCTGTTAAGGGCGTCCCTGTCCTAATAGTGAATCACATTGGTATGTAGGAATGTTTTGTGACAGGGAATGCGATACAAACATTCACAGTTGCCAGTCATTCGCAAATGAGGGACCCCTTCCCCTTTGTGAATGGGTGTGCTAACATTTTTTCAGAGCAGTCAGTGGTCCCACGGACCACTCCCTGCTATTAAAAAATGTAAAGAAAACTTTTCATTTTTTTATTTTAAATGCATCCCATTTACCTTTAAGAAAAATGGACTGGATTTGAAAAAAAAATTGTTGCTTTATTTAAAAAGCAAACCAGACATGGTGGTCTGCTTTGCCCTGTAGGCCACCATCCCTCTGTTATTGCACATTCCCAATGCGTTGCAAATTGCGACCTGCCTCATGAATATTGATGAGGCAGATCCCTTGCGACCCATTTGGGAATTGCTTATGTTTTTGAGACACATTAGTACCTTTCATTTTGTGAGTCTCTAATTTCGAGTCACAAAAAATTTCAATTAGAGAAACATGTGTGAGGGACAATTGCAGGCCTTTCATGCAGTGAAAATGCATTGCACCAGTGAATAAGAAAGATAAGAAAGGCAAATGTTTATGGAATGAAAGGCCCAAGCCAAGAGGAAGGAGACAAAAAGACTTACCTTAGTTGAGAAAGGTTAATTGTGGAAGCAAACTGCAAGGAGAAACAAATGAGGAGGGCCAAGTTAAAGAAGGGTTTCACAACACCAGAAAGGTGTGCCAAGATGCTTACTTATGGAAACAAGGAAGTTGAAGACATCCAAATTTGGCATTCAAGGTGTACTCCTGATATATAGACCAAGACAAAGAGCAGTCCTGTCAGAGAGCCATGTTTTGAGCTGCCATAAAGTGCACAAAGGCAGAGGGGATAGAAAGACACGGAAAATTAATAAAAAAGAATAGTGAAATCCTAGTAAAACATAGTCTGAAGGGAAGGCATTTGCAGTGAAAATGGGAACGCAAAAGCAGCAGAATATGCTGTAACTAAAGAGATGGAGGAAAACTACATTGTGAAAGACAGGAACAACAGGAGTTGAACAGGGATACAAGGAGAAGCAGGTCAGGTGGGAGTGTAAGCAACATATTATGCAGGGGTTGGAAGGACCATAGAGAGATCTGAGTGAATAGAAATATCAACATATTAAGAGACAACACTATGATAACTGTGCAGTCATCTAAAAAGTCATAAAGCTGCATTGATCATAATGTTGTGAAATACCTTAAGTATATGATATAGGTGAATTTGCACAGATTTTTTTAAAATTCAAAAGATTACAAAAACATAACATTTTCACCATGTGCACATATCCTTTCCCACATCAGCTGTTATTGTTTCGAGGACTTGGAATTTCAATTGACTTATATCATGTCTCTATTCCACTCAAGATTAGAGATATTTATTGTGGATGTTACGTTTGAGTTCTGATATGCAGATTTTCATTTGTCTTTCATTTTGGATGTGTATAACAAACCACATGGATATTTAAGTGAGCAATTAATGGAGTTGCATGTGGTGTTGTCTTTTACCTTTATCTTCATACCACTTTAGTGGTGAGAAATGTAGGCTCCTGAAAAACATTATTGCAGTAAATCCAAGTTAAACACAAATGTTGGCTTCTGGATGATCTGTTGTTAGTATGTATGCTCAATGTGTTGGTTTACTCTCCAGTTACTTAGCTTTGATATTCTTTTATCTTTATTAAGAAAATCCTGTTTTTTCATAAAAATATACTTTTGAAATCTGTCACCGTTTGTAAGATTTCCCAGTCCTTGTTAAAAGTTTATGGTTTTGCAGAGAGTGGAAAATGTGGATACAAATACATTGTGTGCTTTCTTGTTTTTCTCAGTATTGTGAAAAAGTTAATTGCAACCTTTCATATTGATCCTTTTTTTGCCTTCACTGATTTGTTCTGGGTATCCTTTTTCTTTGAATTTTGAATTTGTCACAGAACTCTTGATAACGTTGTTTGTATCCAGTTTCATTGTATGTCATCTTTTCAATCTAGTAAGCTGTGAATAAGAAAGCTGTTTCTTAAGCATTTAAGGGTGAAAACTCTGAAAGTGCAAACAGTTGCTTCTTTCAGATGGTTCCCGGCATATACTTGTATGAATTTGACCATGTTTTACCTTCACTAAAACATTTAGCAATGACATTCTATCTTAGCCTATGGAAGGACTACATTTTATGTGCTCATTCTTCTTAATGAGTGTTTCAAGTGTACCTTTCCAAGTGATGAATGTTTTTTCTATCGTTAATAGATGTCTAGGTCCTTGATTCGCTTATTGCCATTGTAAATGGGTTGTTCTTCAAATCTGGCATTAAAGATGTTTGCATAGCTGGGTGGTTCTGATAATTCCTTTAAATTCCAGTTTCATTATTGAAAGAAAAGGTTGTCTCTTTTTTAAATAGCTGTCGTATTAGGAAAACTCTCTCCAGCAGAAGAATTGTGTTGCCATTTGTATCCTTATCCTATAGTAACGCCCATTCCACAGCCTCAACTCCTTCCTGGTGTGATACTGATGTGTGTAAGGGATTTATGCGTGACTGATTCTGTGCTTTTATCAAATTTGTGGCTTCCTTTATATATTATTTAGTGCTTTGTACAGTTGGCTGCAGGAATTAGTCAATTTACTTTCCCATAGGTTCTGATAGGTTCATCTGTTGAACTGTGCCTTGCAGGGTTGGTTTAAAAGGTGGATCCAGCAAATGTTTGGAAGCATACATAATTGAGTTTTTTTGTGATGTAAAGTCTTGAGGAACTTTCTCTTCTGTTCTTTTCTTAGATCCATTTTATTTCTAACGCTTATTTTTTATTTATTTGTAAAGTTTTGTATAGCGCAAGCATGACCCAAGCGGGTATCAGAGCGCTTCACAATTAGGGTAGGTAGGATACCATAGCGGGAAAAGAACATTTGTTTCAAATATCTGCTTAGCATGCTAACGTTGGGATTCCCAGGTTCACAGCAATCTTGTAGTCAATCAGGACATCAGAATAGAGGGCAGTAAGTAAGCAGTGGAGCCATGGCCTTTTAGGGCAGAAACTTGTTCATTAGGATTTCTTGCACTTCGTTTTTTTTTTTTTTTTTTTTTTTAAACCTTTATTTTGTAAAATAAAGAACAATTACAAAAGTACAACCACCAATATTGGCAAATCAGGCACTAAAAGATCAATATCGATTCACACAGCCATTTAGCCTACAACCCGAAGGTCAGGCGGCAACATTACGCGATCATGTAAGGCAGGTGGAAGGAAGAATCAGTGAAAGGTCTCACATTTTATGGTATTAAGAAAAACAACAACAAAACACAAAGAAATCGAGGCAATACAAGGTACAGCAATGGGCAATCCCAGCGGGCAATAGGAGGCAGGTAAAAATATAACACATTATACAGGAGAAGATGGTGTCAGGGGGATATTTCGGGGAGGAGATCGGGGCGCAGCTACACAATAATCAACAAAGAAATAAGCAAAAGGAACGCACGATCAAGGGAGAAGAAGTGGATCCGAGAGAGCAGTAAAGGGGGGGGTGCAGATCTCCCCCCGGTAGGTATTCCACTGGTCCCAAATCCTGCCCCATTTCTTGGGTCTACCGCGAGAGACATACACCACCTTCTCTCTAAACATGGACCAGTCCATGTTTTCAGACCATTTCAAAATCGTCGGAGCCCTTGGGGAACCCCATAACTGGGCAATGTCACGCTTAGCAATCATATTACCCAACGCAACCCATTGAGTTTGAGCTACGGTGCAGTCAGTCGGCTCCCACACATTCAACAGACAGCGCCTGGCTTCAGGCAACAACTCCACTCCAGTCACTTCATGCACAACCTCATATACTTGGCGCCAAAATATCGCCACCACAGGACACTCCCAGAGTATATGCAAAAAAGTAGCCAACATACCACACCCACGCCTGCACAAGCCATCCTCTGAAAAACCCATGTGTACCAATCGCGGACCCGTAACGTAGACTCTATGCAAAATTTTCAGTTGCACTAGGCGAAGGCGTGCCAGGATAGCAACTTCCCGGGGGGAGGATATAGCCGCCTGCCAGTCCTCATCGTCCAGTTCCATCCCATCCCCGGTCCAAGCGGCTCGTAGCCGGAGAAGGAGATCAGAGCGATCATTGATGAGCTTCTTATAAATGAGAGATATGGTGCTGTCCGGAACATGCCCATCAAGCACCCTATCCTCAAGAGGAGAAGACTCCGGAATAGTAACCCCAGCCGGGAAGACCGAGTTAAGTGCGTGGCTAACCTGAAGGTATCAAAAATATTCCTTGTTACTCGAGTGATATTCCCGTTGCAATGTCTCAAAGGTCTTGACCTTGCCTGCGGTCCAGAGGTCGCCCACCTTACTAATACCAATAAGGTCCCACTTATCGAAGCCCTGGGATGACCACAGGCCGCCCAGTGCCTCCGCAGCGTACAGCGGGGTCGACTTTGTCAGTTTGTCAGTCCAACCCATGGCGGATGTAGCACTCATCCAGACCCGCATAGCCACCGCCGTGGGACCGGTCAGATGCTTACGGGCTGTTCTAGAGTATAGCGCTCGATTGAAATCTCCCCCGGGAAGTATCAATCTATCCATCTCAAACGCTGGGTTGGGGACAGGGCCATACATGGCATGGTTCACTGCACTCAATTGGGAAGCCCAGTAATAGCGCCTGATGTCGGGCAAAGCGATACCTCCATCGTAACACGGTAAGGATAACTTAGCCAGTGCGATACGCGGCCGCCCGCCCCAAACCAACCGCCTCTGTAAGCCCTCGATTTCTCGAAAATAGCCAGCGGGTACCAGGTCAAGAGTATTTTGAATGGCATACAAAAAGCGGGGGAGAGACATCATTTTAAACAGGGCCGCCCTCCCTAAAGGGGACAGCGGCAAACCACACCACGCTGCAACATCAGACCGGAGCCGGGAGAGCGGAGGTAACAAATTTCGCTCATATCGGGCCTTGGGATCGAGGGAAATATAGATCCCCAGGTATTTAAAGCCATCTCTGGAAACCGGAATCGGACAGTGGCGGGGAAGAAGAAGTTCATCACCTGCAATCGGATAGATACAGGATTTAGCCCAATTGATAACCAGGCCCGAATTCCTGCCAAAAGAACGCAACACATCAAACAGAACGCCCAAACGACTTGCGGGGAGAGGTAAGATAAAGTAAGATATCGTCCGCATAAAGCGAAATTCGGTCCTCAAAGTCGGGCGCCCACCGAATACCCTTAAGCGACGGTTCCCATCGCAACCATGCAGCCAGGGGCTCAAGAGCAAGTGCGAAAAGGAGCGGCGACAGGGGACAACCTTGTCTCGTTCCCCGCCCGAGGACAAAGGGGTCAGAGGCTCTGCCGTTGACCACCACCTGCGCCAACGGCTGTTCATAGAGAAGTCTGATCCACCCAATAAATTTAGGGCCAAAACCGAATTTGGCAAGAGCAGCCCACAAATATGGCCATTCGATCGTATCGAAGGCCATCGAGGCGTCAAGGGAAATCAAAATGGCCGGCTCACGGAGAGACCCCGCCCTAGCCAAGGCGCCATGAAGGCGACGCAAATTGAGCGCGGTATTGCGGTGAGGTATAAATCCAGATTGATCCGGGTGGATTAAGTCCGCGATCACCGCAATCAGCCGATTCGCAAGAAGTTTAGCAACAATCTTAGGCTCAACATTCAGGAGCGAAATCGGCCGATATGATGAACAACGGTCACGAGGCTTGCCATCTTTATAGACAGCCACAATGGACGCCAATCTCTGGTCTCGGGGGAGATGGCCAAGATCTCGCGAGGTCAAAAACACGAAGATACGGCGCCATTTTATCAGGACACAGTTTATAAAGCTCCACCAGTATACCATTTGGGCCCGAGGCCTTGCCCGATCGGAGGGAACGAATTGCGAGCGCCACTTCATCAGTGGAAAAATCCCCCTCCAGAAGTTCCTGATCCGACTCCGACAGGGTGGGACGGGCGATATCACGGAGTAGAAGATGTGAATCTTCCTCCGGTTCATCAGAGACCGGAGTATAGACATGCTGAAAATGTAGAGCAAATTCCTGAACTATAGCAATAGGATCAACAACACGCACCCCGTCAAGACGCTCAACTACAGGCACAACACGATTCAAACGCTCCCTACGATCAAGCCATGCAATTAGCTTCCCCGCCTTATCACCCACGTCATAAAGACGTCCCTGCTGCTCGCGATGCATCGCTTTAGCCGCGTCCGTGGCCAGCGCCTTGTAATCTGATCGTTTCAGGGCAAGAGTATGTAACACTTCAGGAGAGAACCCCAATTCCAATCGCCCCTCCAAATCAACAATCTCGTTCTCCAAATCCACCACCGCAGCATTCTTACGCCTTCGTTCACTGGCAATGAGGGACAGAACCTGCCCACGGATGACTGGTTTATAGGCCTCCCACAATGTAACCGGGGAGGACACCGAGCCCTCATTCTCAGCGAAATAAAGTTCTATACTTTTCACCACCTCAGATCGGATCTTGGGGTTGCGGAGGTGCCAGGGATTGATAGGTGCCACTCGACCCTCCGATCCCAACTGTATATCAAGCACTAGCCAGAGAGGGGAATGATCGGAAAACCCCCTAGCCAAATGTCGGACCTCCCGCAAATACACTATCTGGGCAGCTGGTACTAAAACATAGTCTAACCTCGAGAGGGTATCATGAGCGCCCGAGTGGAAGGAGTATTGGAGCTGACCTGGGTGCAACTGCCTCCAACAATCCAGGAGACCGAATGTGTCTAGGAGCCTACCGAGCCATTGTTGTGCTGCCGGCAGGACCCTGGGGGGGCTACGATCCTCCCCTCCACTGACGACGGAATTGAAACCACCACCCACCACTAGCATACCGTCGGGAAGTCCCAAGATCACAACACCCAGGTCGTCAAACGTGGCAGACTGTAGGCCAGGGGGAACATAGACAGAATGGAAATCGTCCTCCCCTCCCACCGACCAGTAATAGCTGCATAGCACCACAGTGTCAACCTCTAGGGGAAGGGAAGATCGAACCAAAACCCCCACACCTCTCGAGCCCGTCGTAAATCCAGAGTGCGCCATCATACGATAGCCACGCCTATTCAGTGATGGCATGCATTCCCAACCAAGTGTGTTTCCTGGAGCAAAATCACATCAGGGGCATAACGCTTCAAGTATTGCAGCACAACACCCCGCTTAATCTTGTCCCCAAGACCGTTAACGTTCCAACTCAGCACCCTAAGCTCCCCTCCCCCCATCCCGACAATAACAATCCCGCCCCCAGCGCCCCGAGAACAGCCCAAAAATCAGACAACAGAAGAAAAAGCAGCCTCGATGAGAACAAAGAGAAAAAGACCCCACCACCACCCCCAAAGAACCCCGAAAAACACCCCCCCCACCCTGCACCCCTGCATTAGACCAAAAAAAAAAACCAACTTGCAGTGTGCCTGTCGCCCCATTAAACTATCTAAGAGAAGAGAGAAAAAGTCCCCAGAGGAGGAAAAGGAGGCCCAGTACCTCCCGCCTCCGGGTAACCACAGCAATTAGCAAGTCAATGAAACTACCCCAATGTCAAGGGTCCATAGTGCACAGTCCGCCGCTGTAGACTCACTGTTCCTGTTCAGAAGAGCCCCCTTCGGCACCGCCTGAGCTCTCACCGCTCGGATGAGTGGAGGGCAACGTGTCCAACCAGTCACTGACCACTTCGGGGCGATCAAAGAAAAACGTGCGCTCTTCATATTCAATCCTCAGTCGGGCCGGAAAGAGCATGGCATATTTGAGGCCCATATCCCTGAGTCGTCGCTTTACCCCAGTGAAACCCATCCGCTGCTTCTGTACCGCTTGGGTGAAGTCCGGGTAAAAACTAACTGAGGCATTGTCTAATTTGGTAGGACCGGCCGTTCTTGAGGCCTGCAGGATAGCGTCCCGATCACGATAGTTGAAAATCCCTGCGATATTAGGCCTCGGGGCGGCTCCTAACTTGGGTTTCCCACCGGGGACTCTATGCGCCCGCTCCACCGTGAAGAACTTGCTGAGGCCTGTAGGCGTAAGATGTTTAAGGACCAAGTCCTCCACAAACAAATCCATGGGGACATCAGCGGAGCTCTCCGGCACACCGACAATGCGAACGTTGTTGCGCCTGGCCCGACTCTCGAAATCCTCCAGCCGGCGGGCGAGTTGATCGTTGGAGGTGTGAAGGGCACGAACCTCAGTCTGCAAGTCGGAGACATCCGTAATCAAGCTCGCAGTTTTGACATCCAGAGTCTTGACCCGGTCATTGGTTTTGCCCAGGTCTGCCCGTATGAGGTTAACCTCGATCGCCACCGTATCGATCTTACCGGCGAGAGTCTCATACTGTTGGCCCATGTTGTGACAAACATTAGTAATGGCGCCCATAATATCCTTCAACGTCGGCTCCTCAAAGGAAGGATTACCATCTCCAGCACCTTCAGGAGTCTTGACCGGCCCGCCGGGGGATCCCTTAGGGCGTGTAAAGCGCTCGATAGACTGTGACTGAACAGGGAGCCCCCGTAGCAAGTTCTTAGTCGTCCGTTTCTCGCTCTCCTCCTTGCCAGACATGGTGGGCGACAAAGCCCTGCGGAGTCTTTGCGATCTGGTAAAAATGGTCCTGCTCTACACCGCCGTCGATAGCAAGGATAGAAGGACCAGAGCAGATCAAGGAGCTATGGCGGGAGCGAGAGTCAGGACCGGGACAGCCGGGAGTCGTCACGAACAAAGGCCAAAAACGAAACTGAAAGTGCCAAAGGGGTGGAGGACGTGGCCAACAGGCCGTTGTTGTTGAACTGCCGCCCGGATGCCCCGAAGACTTGAGTCCGGGGATGGTCCGTGATGTAGGCCTTCAATCTCAGGTCACAGCAAGCCCGATATCGGCGTCCGAATTTCAATTTGAAAAAGACCCTTGAGATCAGCGGGGCACGATCTATAAGTACCCACAGTTTAAGTCAGGATCAATGCCAGGATATAAGCGGTAGGCAAAGAGGGTCTCCGGAGCCCTTTGCTCACGCGTCCATCTTGGATCCGCGCGAAGCTCCTGTTGCACTTCGTTTTTGAAAGAAGTGGTGGATAAGATTCAATGGACTTCCGGTGGAAGAGAGTTCCAAATCTTTGGGGCAATGGCTGATAAAGCTCTGTGACTCATTCTCTTTTTGTGGAAAATCTGTGGTTTCAGGAGCAGTGAACTTGCACTTTGTAACGGTCTACAACCCCCTGATAATTCTAGTTTTTGAGCCAGATAAAATGGGGTCTTGAAATGTAGGGCTTTGTGAGTCATGCAGGCAATCTTTAGCTGTATTATTTCTTTGTGTAGCAGCCAGTGTAAGGATTTTAGGGCGGGGATATGTGATTGTTTCTTATTGTACCAGTAATCAATCTGGTTGCGCCATTAATGGAAGCCCTTAGTGGGGCCAAGTTATGTTTGGGAAGATCACAGTCCCAGCTTGAAGTCTTCATGTGAAAGGAATGGTTTGAGATTCCTTAGTAAACTCATCTGATTTTTAGCTCCCTTGGTTGCATTGCTGATATGATTTTGCATGTTCAAGTGCATGCCTAGTGTAATTCCGAGTGATTTATCTGACTCAATAATGTAGAGAGATCATTTGAAGGCTATAAGATGTTTCATCCAGAGATCGTTCTTGGGGGTGTGATTAGGGGGAGCAATGAGGAAGAATTCCGTGTTGGAGGGGATGAGCATGAGGTGATTCTCAGTGTGCCAGTTTTGAGTGGTCATCAGGGTGAAGTTGAGTGAAATGAAGTCTTCTTTGGAGGTGATTTTCAGACATAATTGAGTGTCAACCGTATACATATGAAAAAGAATGTTTGCGGAGTTCAGAGCATTTGCTAATGATTCAATGAATACATTGAAGAGTATGGGTGAAAGGGTGGACCCTTGTGGAACCCCCATAGTTACGGTAGAGGGCTGAGATAGGGATTGATTCACCTTAACGCTTTGGGATCTGTTCTGGTGGAAAGAAGTACACTATTGCACTACCTGCCCTGAAAGGCCCATCCTGTTTTCTAGAATCAATAGTAGTTTGTCATAATTAACAGTACCAAAGGCAGAAGATAGGTCAAGAAGAATCGGGAGGCATGAATTATTTTTGTCTAGCATTTTTAAAATGTCATCCATAATGTGAATGAGTGCAGAATCTGTGCTGTGACCTCTCTGAAAGCCAGATTGATGTTGATCCAATAATTGGAATTTCCCAATGTGGAGGGTATGGATCTCCAAGATAATTCCCTGCCCTTAGGTTGTGGTGTTCCCAGTTTAGATTGTCGTTGAAGCAAGATTTGGAGATTTTGGAGGAAGCATTTTTTTGTTGTAAAGGAGCTATAGAGTCCAGGATACCAGGGATAAAGAAGTTATTGAAATGTGTGAGGACATGAACATCTTTCATGTCTGCTTGGGAAGTCAAGGCATTTTTACAACGTATTGCTAGCTCTTCAGTGTTCATGTTTTTGAGGTTCCTTTTCCATTGCTTTGTTTCCTTGGGTTGGTCCCTCTTCGGGGACACCACCCTGTTAATAAAGAAGAAGATGTGGTAGTGGTCAGACTCAGACCAGTCACGTGGGATAATGTAATCCAGTGTAATGGTGTTTCCTTTGGATATGATGAGGTCCAGAGTTTAGCCCTTGTTATGAGGTGGGCTGTCACAGAATTGTGTCATCTTATGATCCAATAGGAAGGACTTTAGACAGTTCACTGCGTGATCGTTTGGGTTAGACCAGTGGAGGTTGAAGTCTCCCTGGAAGATTTGGGACACTAAAGGGTCCTCATTGATTGAGATGATTTTCATTAAATGCTCAATGAAGGAAAGATTGTCTCCAGGGGGTGGTAGAATGTGTGTAGTTTGCAGACGGGGATGTTTTGCTTGAAATGTTGATGTATAGATATTCGCTGGAGGTCAGAGTGGTGGTTTCTGATTGTGAAACTGATTGTATGTCGGCGTAAACAAGCTATTCCTCTACACTGTTTCATGGATCTGTCCAGAAGAATTAAGTCATGGCTAGGCGGGACTAGAAAGTCAAGGATAGGGGTGGAAGAGCAATTTATCCAGTTTTCCTTGAGGATAGTGATATCAAGCTCCTTAGCTAGGATGGGATCATAGATATCAGGCATGTTTACTAGATGATCTGCAGTTGAGGAGTACGCATTCCAATTGGCCAGTCGAGTGGGAGGTAGAAGTCTGAAGGATGTTGACGTGCTTGTGGTTGTCACTATTTATACCTCTGAGGTTGTGGGAGGGTTCGTTGTATGGGTTGGCATGAATGGCTTGGATTGGACCCGGTAGTGTCTTGCCAGTGTCTAATGGGTGGAAATAAGAGAGGAGTATATCGCGGATATCTCTGGTCGATAGATCAGTCTTCAGCTGTCCAACTATAGCCTTGTTATCTCTCTGATATTATGTTCATCACGTTTTCAAAATATATTAGTAAGCTATCCATCAAGTCCAATATCTATATTTCTGACTATGACGTGATCATGTTCCTTTTGTCTGTAGATACTCTGTGTCCATGAGTGAGTAGAAAGGCCTTTTTGACAAGTGAAATTAAAGAGTTTAGCTGAAGAGCCTAGCTTAATAAATAGTAATATGACCTATCAGATTGCATTTCTGCTTAGGTGTATAGAAATCCATTGTCCTTTCTTTACCAATCAGACCATATGGAAAGTATTCCTCATGGTGAAAAGGAGTATGGGCAATAGAAGTAGCACAATGGTCCCCAGATTTTGCCATAACTTTTGAGTTTGTCTTCATTACTTCCGTTCTATAACATTTTTGTATCGGTCTATGGAAGCATAGTAATTAAAAGCGTATCATGCTCAAGGTAATGGATAGAAACTGATGAGAATATTAATCATGTGCTCTTTAAAGATGAGACAGCATTGTCCATATACATTGTGGAATTTCTCAACAATGAACCCTTATCACAGAGGGGGAAGTGGTATGTCTTCCTAGGCAATATGTAGCCATGGACTTGTAAATAAAGAAAAGACTCAAGTACTGGATCAAATTATGGCCTTACAACAAGATTATTGGACTGTTTCTGAGAGAGGACCACATTAAGGAAAAATATTGAAACAACTGCAAATGAAACAGCTCTGTTCCATCTTCAGCTCCTCATCCCGCATAATGCATTGTTTCGATGAGTAGTGATCACATTTTGAAGCAAGAGTTAAGACATTGAAGGTTCATAGGTGGAGGAATAGACTGGAAGTGGTCTTCTCTTCATAAGAAAGGTGTGATTTAGGAAATTAATTTCTGTAACCTAGTTGAAATCATACATTCTGTATTGGTGTAAAAGCAGGACTCCAGTATGTTTGTGCTTCCCCAAGGGCCCGTACACATTCACTGCAGCATGCTTTCAATTGTTTGTGTGACAGAATTATGCTGTCCTTAGGGCTGAAGCAAAAATAATCAACAAAGCAGCTGAAGAAGGGCACAAATGGTTCCCATCATGTAAAATAAAATAAAAAGTTTGCATGGAGACTTATGATTTTATAGAGCAGAGCCTATAATGCCTTTTCTTAAAGAGATGTGGTTGAAACCCGGGTCAAGAGCGGCATTGATGATTATTTATAGGAAGAAGAGAGAAGTTTATTTATTTACCAATTATAGGTGGTATGGAGCCCAAAGAAAAGAGTAGTGGTTTTGTTAAGGAGATTCTGTCTATCAGTGTTTCACAGGTAATGTCAGGTGTCACATGGCACTTTGAGAATTGATTCATCACATTTTAGCCAGAGGTCATCCGTATTGAATTAATTCTAATTCAGCTATTGTGGATCTCTGTACTTAAGATCATTTCCAGGTGTATAATGCAGTCTTGGATTAAACTTTATCAGTGTCGAACAGTTTACTGGTTTAAATTTGGCTTCATTTATCTGTTCTGAGGGTAGCTGGAGGTACATTATTTGCATTCATGAATCAGATTTGGGTGAGGCTTGTTTGCATGGCTCAGAAGTGGTGATCGAGAATGAGAATCTTAAGTGTTAAATCCAATAACGTTAAACGGAGTTGCCAACAGTTATTCATTTTGCATGTGTAGTAGTTAGGTTTAGAGTATCTTCCAAATCATTAGTATATTTTAGTGGCACTTGGGCTGGGTCTTTGTCTAATAGGAAGGAGGACAGTGTCATATGGATACATCATTGTTGTCATTCGAATGTGAGTTGAAATCCCCCAGTTGTGAGTGATGCTTAGGACAAATTTGTTATGGCCTGGTGGTTAGTATAAGAGACTGATGTAAATTTGATGGGATTTGGCTAATAGTTAGGTTTAAGCCATTTGAAAGAATAGATACGTTTTACTACCTTTTCATTATTAGTACGCAATTTCGTAGGTACTTATTAAGATATTAAACTGTATGTAGTCCTTGATACACTTACCCATATACCCATTCACACAGACTTTCACTCTGTAATCCAGCTACTCACACACTGATCACTTAACCAAACGGCCACCCACTCACCCATACAGCCACTTACACAGCCACTCACTCATCAATACAGCCACTGACACACACACTCACTCTCTCATCAATGTAGCCACTCATTCACCCACCCAACTACTGCCACTCCTACATATACACCCATATAGCCACTCACACACCCACTAATACACCCATACAGAAATTCAGACACCCACTCACACATGGATACATACAGCTAGGCCTGGGCGAAGCACTATGCTAGGGTTTTGTAGTTTGCGCAACTTCGCACTACGCGAGGTGCACGTAACACAGTGCGAACATGCGTAGTGTAGCGAGGCGTAGTGCAGCGGTCAATTTTTGCTTGCTCGCCGTCCTCAACGTCAAGTTGCCGGCCGCGGGCAAGCAAAATTACATCCTGGCGAGACTTTTTCCTCGTTCGCGATCAGCAACATCAAGTTGCCGATCGCGAGCGTGGAAAATAAACCTCCCTGCGAGATTCTCAACGCGGGGAGGTCTGTTCTCTCATTGCGCATGGTCGCGTATGCTCGCGACCGCTCGTGATGAGAAACTGCCAGTCGGTGTTGAGAAAGCTGCCGCTCGAGGAAAAATCTTCTCGAGCGGCAGAAAACTACAGCTCGCACTGTGCAAGATGCCGTTTTCAATGATTGCACAGTGCCGGATGCTTGTCCGCACTGTGCAATCATTAAAAACGGCATCTTGCACAGTGCGAACATGCTACTACGCAGTTCGCGTAGTGCTACGCGTAGCTCGCGTAGTGCGAATTGCACTTCGTGTAACTTCGCGAAGCACTACTTCACAAACTACGCCCAGCCCTACATACAGCCACTCCCATAATATATGTTAGAAATAGTATAATTCATTAGTAGTACACAAAGAATACTATTTTAATTTTTGTGGTACCTTAATATTGATCACTCAAACATTTTTAGAAAACACTCACAGGATGATGTCATGAGTGATGTCATATGAGATGTCATTAGTGATGTCAGTGGCCATGGCATAAGTGATGTCATTTGTGAGGTCAAAAGCAGTGCATTGTGGGGGCATAAGTTATAGTTAGCTCAAATAACTAGAACTGCTGAATTTGATTGGTTTTGTATGAGCGAAATTTGAGTCTAACTATAACATTGCTGTAACATTTTTTTTATCTTTTTCAGTGAATTTCAAAGGTTTTTTAGTTCAATTTCCTAACTATAACGTCCCTGCAACCTTTGTCTTTTTCGGCACATTTCTGAGGTTTAAAATGTTTTTATTTCCTAACTGTAACCTTTGAGTGAGTGGGTGTGTGAGTGAGTGTGTGAGTGCATGTCTCAATGGATGTGAGAGTCTGGGAGTGGCTGCATAGTGTCTCACTGGGTGTGTGAGTGGGTGCATGAGTGTCTGAGTGGGTGCATGAATGTCTGAGTAGGGCTCAGTGGGTTTGTGAGTCGGTTTGTGAGTGTCTGAGTGGGTTTGTGAGTGCCTTCATGAGTTTGTGAGTCAGTATGTGAGTGAGTGCATGAATGTCTGAGTGGGTCTGTGAGTGGGTGTGTTAGTCTCTGAGTGGGTCTGTGAGTGACTGTGTGAGGGGATTTATGGGTCTGTGAGTGTGTGCATGAGTGTCTGAATGGGTCTGTGAGTGTCAAATGGGTCTGTGAGTGACTGAGTGCATCTGTGAGTGGGTGTGTGAGTACCTGAGTGGGCATACAAGTACCTGTGTGGCTGTGTCAGTAGCTGTGTGAGTGGCTCAGCCACAAAGGAACCACACCTGCCCTTTTATCCAATGAGTCCACAATTTTGCACAAAATACCTACCCAAGTGGAGTACTTTCTACTGGTTAATTACTAAGGGCTACCTCCTTGGGTAACTATTCTACGCTACAGCTGCCTAATGGAACACGGGGAAATGTCACCATTGACCTTTTATGCATTTTGGCAATGTGATTGTTCCTGGTGCGTCTTTATCCAGGAGTATATATCGGGGATTTTTCATTTTTTTAAACAGGAGTACAGCCCAAACCGCAGAACGGAATTACACCAAATCTGGCAGAAAGCTAGACGTTGGTCCAGAAAACGTGCTTTCTGTGATTTGATGTAAATCTGTTCTGTAGTTTCAGCGATATTTCAGCATAAAAATGTAGATATCGGGGATCCCAACAGCCTACTGAGACGTTACTGAAATTTGATTGGCTGCCAGTACTCAACCAGGAAGTGTTGGCAGCCATTCTGGGATTCAGTTGAACTGAGTCCAACAAAAAATAAAAAAGAAAAGGGGACTGAGTAGAAACACCCTGAACCCCTAGGCCTCTTGTGGGGGTTCCACTAGGACCCCCAGTGCCCAAAAAAGCATTTTTCTTTAATGTTCGCCGGGATCCGCTGACCCGGTGAAACCCCCCCCACCTCCAAAAAAACCAAGTGAGGGCTCCTATGCTTTGTTTATTATTGGCCCGCGGGTGGGCCATGTCCTGGGGGCATTTTGTTAATAAGGGGGGCGCACCAGCTCCCCTTCTGGGGCTTACCACCTCCTCCCCGATGCTTCTAAAATATCAGTGTGGGGGAGGCCTGTATGGCCTCCACTGCTGCCCCGGGGCCGCCACCTCCCTAGGGCTTGTTTTATTTTAAATGGAGGGCCTCTCCAACCTCCGCAGTTTCAGGGGCCGCCACCTCCATCGGGCCTTGGGAACGGCCACCTCACCGGGGCATTAGTTTAAATTGAATGCGACCGCACAGAGTCTTCTCACCTTACTCACCACCCTACATTAAGCATAACATGCCACTGTACCATGCACTGTGTTCTGCCAAATCATGTAATTTCAGATGTCATAAGTGTTGTTATTAATGCAATGATTTTACATAATATAACTTAAGCAATATGCAAGGATACAGCTAGTGAATGGAGAAGGGGTGAGTTATAGTTAATCTAGTGTGGTGAGTGAAGTGACAAGACTGTGTGCGGAGGTGCACAAGTTATATTAATTTTTAGGTAAGTATAAAAGGGGTGCGTAAATGATTAATGTAAGAGATAACTATAACTTTAGAATTTATGTTTGTGTAGTTTAAGTTGACTTTGTATCCCAACAATATATAACATTTTCCTAACTATAACTCAGCTTTAATCTTTGTTTTTTTTCTTTGAATTTCAATGGTTTTTATAACTTTAATTACAAGTTTTAAATAATGAGAGAGTTTACTGTTGTGGAGTGTCATGAAATGGTGTGCGGTACAAAATAGTGGAGGATAATGTTTTAAAGTGTACTGTTGTACAGTATAGTGTGGTACAGTGGAGTAGAGTGGCAGGAGGTAGACTAGAGTGGCATACACTGAAATGGCATACACTAGAGTGGCGTAGAGTGTATTGGCATATAGTGAATTGCATTACAGTCGAGTTGGATAGAACAGAGTGGCGTACAATCCATTATATGCCAATACACTCTACTCCACCCTAGTGTATGTCATGTTAGTGTATGCCACTCTAGTCTACCTCCTGCCACTCTACTATACAAAGGAAGAGTGTATAGTGGAGTGGCATTGAGTGGAGTGGCATACTGTGGGATAGCATACAGTGGTGTGTGGTGAAGTAGACTAATGTCTACTGAATATTTTACAGTGTATTGCCACACAGTGTAGTGGTGTACAGTGGAGTGGCCGACACTGGAGCGTTGCACAGCGAAGGGGCATATATTGGAATATCTTATACTGAATTAGTGTGCAGTGGGGTACAGTGCAGTGTGGTGAAGTAGAGTGGTGTGACAAAGTGGCATAGCGTAGACTGGAGTGGGGTAAAGTGGAGTGAGATACAGTGAAGTCACGTACAGTTGAGTGGTGTACAGTGGACTTGCGTAGAGTGGAGTATGGTACAGTGTAGTGCTGTAAAGTCGAATAGGAAAAAGAGTGGAGTGGCTGATGTTGGAGTGGCATATACTGGAGTGGCACAAAGCGGAATACCATACACTGGAGTGGGGTAGAGTGTAATAGGGTTTAGTCCAGTGGCGTATTGTGGAGTACCATAGAGTAGAGTGTCATACAGTGGAGTAGCATACAGTGGAGTAGTCCTGAGTGGAATAACCTTTGAGTGTAGTGGCGTTAGTCTTGAGACGTACAGTGGAGTGGCATACAGTGGAGTAGCATAAAGTACAGTGTCATGCAGTGGAATAGGATTAATTGTAGAAGCGTATAGTGTAGTCCTGTACAGTGAAGTGGTGTTTAGTGGAGTGGGGTAGAATGTAGTGTAATAACATACCGTGTATTGGGGTGCAGAACAGTGGCGTATGCTGGTGTTGGGTAGAATGTAGGGTCGTATAGTGGAGTGGCATACAGTGCCATAGACTGGAGTGTTGTACAGTGTAGCAGTATACATTGAAATATTGTATACTGGAATAGCGTACAGTTTATTGACGTACAGTGCAGTGCGTTAGAGTGGAGTGGCGTAAATTGGAATAGCGAAGGATACAGTGGCATACAGTGAAGTGGCATACAGTGGAGTGGCAGACAGTGGAGCGGCATACAGTGAAGTGCTATAGAGTGGAGTTGCGTAGAGTGGAGTAAGGTAGACTGTAGTGGTTTAAAGTTTAATAGCCTACCGTGGAATAGTGTAGAGTGAAGTGGGGTACTGTCGACTGGCATACAGCAGATTAACATACAGTGGCGTGTAGTAGAGTGCAGTGGCATACAGTGGAATAGCATACAGTGGAGCTTGCAGTGGAGCATTGTTGAGTGGATACCATTCAGTTTAGTGGCATTATGTCCAGTGACATACTGTGGACTGGTATGTAGTGGAGTAGCGTAGAGTACAGTGTTTACTGTAGAAGTGTAGCATGTGATGATGTAGAATGGCATAGAAAGTAGTGTTGTAAAGTGTAACAGCATATAGTGCATTGTGGTAGAGCATAGTGGTGTATACTGCAGTTGAGTACAATGGACGGCTGTAGAGTGTAGTGGTGTAGGGTGTAATAGCGTAGAATCCAGTGCTTTGCCATGAAGTGGTGCTGAGTGGAATGGTAGTGTAGAGTAGGGTACAGTGCAATAACAGACAGTTGCGAGGTGTACAATGGAGTGGTGTGCAGTTAAGTGGCAAACACTGTAGTGTCATAGAATAGAGTGATGAACAGTATGATAGCGTAGAGTTGTGTTGAGTGGGGTGGCGTAGAGCGGGATGTCGTAGAGTGATGTGTCTACATTGAAGCAGACATACCATGAAAGTGTGTGAAAGAATGTAAATGTAATGTATCCAGAATATACTTTATAATGTGTAAATGTTCATTTTTAGTGGTATATATAAATAGTGTAAGTAGTGGTAAAATTATAAGTTTTATAAAACATAGCTGTATATTGTGCCACTGTATACTCTAGTAAGTTCAGGGTATACCAGAGAAGTATAGTGTAGCTGAGAAGTGATTATATTATTGGCTAATTGCTGTGTTTACCAAAGGTTTTGCTGTGTTTTGCAGTCTACGTTTTGCTGCGTTCTGGGTTAGGGTCTTACCTATTCCCACTTTATTTAGGTGTTACTACGTTAAAATAGTTTTTTTATAAATGTCTTTATTTTTATAGCAGTCTAGGTTGAACTGTTTTTTGTTAGTACCAATTTGTAGTGATTGATGCACTACTCAGTACACTTTATTGTGAATATTTAAAATCTTAGTAATTGAAAATATACTTTATAGTGTATTTACAATCTTTTTATAATATCTGTTTTTGGTACCATGGTAGTACTGTGGTACCTTTTTTTAATTATATATAGAAACATATAAATATACTTATCTAGATAAGAAGGTGCAAAGCAGGACACAGTCAAATTCGACTTAAAAACAACATGGCTGTCTTTCACGTTTGTAAAGGCAGTCCTTAGCCAATCAATTAATGATGTCATCACTATGTACCATGCTACTCTGTTAAATCTAGTAAAAATACAGCAGCAGCAGATCTCACTGTTTACCTGCAGTACCCAAAAGAATAATCTGTTCTCCCAAATAGCTAATTCTGCTAATTTCAGCAAAATTTGACTGCCTGTTTTCGCGGTACGTAAATGCAAAAGTCTAAGGAGGATCAATTGAGTGCCATTAAAGTGGGTAATGACAACCTTGGTGTCAAGCACCACATTAAAGCAAACATCACATTACATATGGAAACATGTTTGCAGTCGACTCTTTGGAAATACTGTATTGGATGACCACTGAGAGCATTCCTTAGAATGACATCAATATGAAATCATGTATTGGTTTAAATCCGGGGTCTCCAACCTTGAATGAAAGTCATCCTGAGCTACTGATATTATTAGAGTTATAATAGTGACCACATCAGGCAAGAATATATTAGAGGCCACTGCAAGCAAGAGTGTCTGCATTGATCACCTCAGTACATCAAGCAAGGTTGCCAGCAGTAATGACCTCAGAAAAAGCTTCATTTCCATGTTGAAAACATGTATTTCAATTTTGGTATACATATATTATTTCAACCAAGCAAAAGTTTCTAATTTATTAGGCTGGGCAGCACACAGGAGATCTTCCTGCAGATAACTGGAGAGCTACCCATAGCTCACGTGCTACTGGTTGGAGAAGCCTGGTTTAAATATTGTCTGATAACTTTACCTTGGTAGTAATTTCTTTTCACAGTGACACGAAGAAATATTCAATCACGCTGATGTACTCTCAACCGATGAAGAATCAGGCTTTTTTTTCGACTTCTAGATTTTCCACTCTAATAAAGAAAATGGGAATACCATGAGAAAATATAATAGTGATCACATGTACCTTCTTCTTACTAGTAATTTGTAAACTGTTGAACGTTATTGCATGTCAAATAAAACTCTCTTCTGTTTGTTGGCGAGTCTGTCATGTTGTCTTTCATCGTACCATAAATCTGAAAATATGTATTTTGCAGGAGGACAATTTTCAGCCATTGTCTGGACTCTCTGCTGGATTCTTTATCTTTATTTCCGACAAAGGTTTTAAAAGACTTTCAAAGTCCATACACAGTGAACTCAGTTTACACAGACTGACCCATTTCTGGCTCCATTCCCACACTAGCCTTTTCCTGCTTTGCTTCTTCTGGGTTGACACCACCATTGCACACAAGAGTGCCTTGTTCTTGTATCTTAGGACAGCCAAACACCCACCCACATCCCTCTCTTGACATCCTTTACATGTTCCAGGTTGCCACCACCATTGCACACGAGAGTGCTTGGTCTTGTATCTTAGGACAGCCATACACCCACCCACTTTCCTCTCTTGACATTCTTTGCTTGTTCCAGGTTGCCACCACCACGGCACACCACTGTACCTTGTTTTTGCATCTTAGGACAGCCATACACCCACCCACATCCCTCTCTTCAAATCCTTTGCTTGTTCTGGACTGCCACCAACACTTCACACCAGAGTGCCTTGTTCTTGAAGGTTAGGACAGCCATACACCCACCCACATCCCTCTCTTGATGTTACTTTATGTATTTTCCACAAGTTCTCTTCTCACAACCGACGTGAGGAATATATTTGACACCTGAAAGTGTAACTTTTACAAACTGTTGTGTTGGTAGGAGCTTCATTCTTGTTTTGATTTTGAAGGATGTTTGCTTTCATGTTCTCTGATTAACGTCATAAATTTAGAGGGAGGGCGAGCAATGGAGAGAGGAGATAATAGCATGGCTTTGATGAGCAGGGGTTGTTATCGCATAGCGAGGTAGATTGAGTAACCAGTGGTTTAACCAGAGATGCTGCAGTGGGGGCAACCAAATGAAAGATGTATCTTTAGATCTAATATTTAGGAAGCTATTTTCTCCCCTATCACAGACGTAAATTACAAGACAACAGAAACTGAGGAGCTTAGGTTATGAAGACTGTTGCTCGAAACTCCCAGTGCTGAAACACCGATTCTATGGGCAGATGGACTTTACCATGCACTTAATTTGCTGGTCCAGCAGCAAGTAGTCTCTGAGTAGTCCTAGAAGACAAAGGGAAGGAAGAACAATGAGGTGCATTTGTCAAAGAGTTCATGTCCACCAAAACAAAGCCCTCAAGACACGAAACACTGAGAAAAAAGAAAGAAAACTAAAATACTTAGAGGAGTACAGGCTACTGAAAAAAATAAGACACAAGTAAAACACAAAACAGTTTGAACCAGAAATACAGGAATGTTGCACAGAAGGAAATGTAAGTTAATTGAAGAAACATTGTGCATGAGCCAAGCATGAATACATGGAAACAGCAATAAAAAGAACACAAGGGGAGATGAGGCCAGGACCACGGCTAATGAATAAATGGACTGAACAACAATGTTCTCGTTAGTGGTTGAGATCACAGATGTCATCTCCATCCATAGGTAGGAGGTCATAGCAGTGTCTCCTCCGATATGGCGGAGGAGTGTGGCCCCCCCAAAAAACCGCAGGAAAGGAAAAATAAAATGAAAAACATTTTTTATTGTCGTTTTATTTTTCCTTTCCTGACGAGTCTTGGGCTTTCTATGCGCATGATGGTTTGGCCGGCCGTCTTAGGCCCAGAGCCGCTCATCCACAACACTGGCCGCTACTGGTTCATAGCACTCTCTGAACAACCCTAGGATATCAAGGGAGCAGAGAGAGGAAAGCACCAACAGCGTCATCCTTTCACGGTGCCCATACTCCTGGGAACCTCAAAAGTGCACAGGTGGTCAGACTCACTAAAGTCCCAGTCGCATTAGTAAAGTCTGCATTTGCAAGAAAATCAGAATAAATTACAGTAATACTATAGTGATCACTTTAAAAATACCACACTGAAATCTGGTTTAACTGGCTTCCTGCCCTCTCTTCTCCTCTCTAGTTGGCAGGGGCATCTTGCACAGCCCCTTCACTACCTGTCAACAGAACGCCCTCCTGCCTCCACTCCCAGGCACCTGAGCCCCCTGGCTGTGTTGCAGGGTGGAAGAGGGAGTCTAGATCTTCTACAGTTGGTCTTCAGGGGGCATAACAGAGCCAGCACCACTGGTCCTGGTGAGACGCATCTAGTCCTGGAGGTCAGCTGGAGACAAAGTACTTAGCAGGGCATCAGGTGGCTTCTCCTTTGAACTGTCCATGATTCTTTTCTTGCAGCATCTCCATCCAGGCAGAGGGTTTTGCTCACCTCCTCTCCACTCTAAAGGGGTTTATAAGTGTGGGTGGATGGTAACTTCTAAATGCCAAGCACCAATGGCCAATTCTAGGTTGCCACACTATCCCTCCACTCCTGTTCCAACCCTCCTGCACGTCAGTCTGGGACAATCCAATATGGCAGAACCCTTCTTCCCCTATGCCCACCCAGAGTTATAACTATGGTAATGGGGAAACCTTCTCAGGGACACTCCCAACCGGTTCTGGTACAGTTCCCCTGTCCATTGGTATTGGACCAAGTTAGCTAGAGGGACAAAGAAAGGGCACAGGCCTGGTGTCAGATTTATCTGCTTGTGACAGCGAAGGCTACTTTGAAGTGTAACTTGTCCTTGGGCACAGCCCCAGGCCATCCTGTCAAGAGAGGGCGGGCATCTCCCCACTTTCTGTCTGAGAGCTATCCACTTCTCACCATAGGGGGGCCATGCAGCTGTAAGGTGACACTGATTACTTACAAGCTTTAGGCAGGACAATGGTAACTTTAATAATAAGAAAACATTTGATTTTACCATTAAATTGGATTGTGGAAATATACAAAAACGAGTCTTTGTATTATTTCTCTAGGCGTTACCAATCCAATTCGAATTTAGCAATTATTAAATGTTACAATGTAGCATAGGGTTTCCTTCTGGAAGCGGCCAACCTTGTTACAATGATAATAACATTTGGAGATATTTCACTGTAAAGCTATGTTCAACAGTGACTTTTACATATCCTTCTTTTAAATACCATGCACCCTGCCTTTTTTTGCCAATAAGGGCATCGTAGGAGATGTCATTCATTTTTAAAAAGAAGAGTTAGGTCTCTCAAAAGAGATTCTTTTGACAGGTTGAATTTGCAGTTTAAAACTGCCATTGTCATGTTACCTGTGTGTAGCTACCACACTGCGCACAATGATAATCTCTCACGCACAGCCTGCATAGGCCTGCGCAAACGTGTTGATGTGTAACCATCACAGTATCCCTTACCATGACTGAGCTGCTGTAGCCTTATCTTAAAAGGATGATACTCGAGGTAAAGATGCTCAATCCAATTACCAGGAAATTACTATGACTGAGACTCATCCACCCTAAAGGTCCAAACCTCGGATGATCAAAAGCAAAAAATCCTGGAGGGCTAAATAGATGGAACCCATTTCTATTAAACATACGCCTAATATTTCTGGTAATGGGTTTATTTCCAGTACTTTCAATTTGTCTATGGGTGTGTTTAATTCAGATATTAATAAGAACATTTGTGTTAAAGATGTTATTTCTCTAGGAGTTACCAATCCAATTTGAATTTAGCAATTATTAAGTGTAACAATGTAGCATAGGGTTTCCTTCTGGAAGCCGCCAACCTTGTTACAATGATAATAACATTTGGAGATATTTCACTGTAATGCTATGTTCAACAGTGACTTTTACATATCCTTCTTTTAAACACCATGCACCCTGCCTTTTTTGCCAATAAGGGCATCGTAGGAGATGTCATTCATTTTTAAAAGGAAGGCTTAGGTCTCTCAAAAGAGATTATTTTGACAGGTTGAACTATAGGCCCATCTCCTTAATGCCTTTTCCAATCAAAATCTTGGGAAAATTTGTTACTAAATCTTTATCCCACTTTATTGAGGCAAATGCCTGCCTAGGTGTGGCCCAGTTCGGTTTTCGACCAGCACATGGTACAGAATCGGCACTGGCGGTTGTCCTGGATGACTTACGTTCGCGAGTCGACAGTGGTCGAGCAGCATTTTTGGTTCTGCTGGACATGTCGGCCGCGTTCGACACTGTGAACCACTCTTTACTGATCAGGAGACTAGAAGATAGTGGGGTGGTCGGGCCAGCTTGGGACTGGTTAGTCTCATATCTCCACAATAGACATCAAGTAGTGACTCTGCCCCCTTTTATGTCTGAGACTAGAATGGTAGGACAGGGCGTTCCCCAGGGCTCAGCGATCAGCCCCATTTTGTTTAACCTTTACCTCTGCCCCCTGCTTAAGCTGATTAAATCTTTTGGTATCACATTAATAAATTATGCAGATGACACGCAACTTATCTTCTCTTTTGAAGGTAAGGATGCTGTCTCCACAGAGACCTTTCACCGCTGTATGCTGGCCACGGCGGACTGGTTGATGAAAAATTCCCTCCAGTTTAATGGATCTAAGACAGAGGTTCTACATTGTTCATTAGATAAAATTCTGCGTCCTCTGCCTGTTGACCTCTGGCCCCTTACCACTACGGTTACCGTTGAGTCAGCGGATGCTGCTCGCAAGCTGGGAGTAATCTTTGGTCCGCATTTACAACTGGACGCCTATGTGAATAAGACCATTGGCACCTGCATGATGCTGCTAAGAATGTGGCGTAAAATTCTCCCCATGTTACCTGTGCTGGCAAGACCTGAGGTAGTGCGTAGTATCATACTCAGTAGGTTAGACTACTGTAACGCACTACTTCTAGCTGGCCCTAGCTCTCTGATTAGACAATTGCAGCGGATCCAGAATATGGCAGCCAAGTTGTCTCTCTCACGTGCGCGCTCTGCTTTGTCATCTTTGGCACTTAGGGACCTTCATTGGCTGCCTATTCATCAGCGGATCTGCTTTAAGGCTTCCTGCATTGTTTTCAGAGCACTTCATGGACTGGGGCCCATTGCCCTTCAGAATATATTTAAATGGTACTCGGCAGCCAGGCCCCTACATTCCTCCTCTGCTCTCCTGGTTGTGGTCCCTCGAATTCAGAGGATACGAATGGGTGGCTGCGCTTTCAGTTTCACTGCCGCTAAATTATGGAATGGTCTTCCGCTTTCTTTAAGGAAGTTGAATGAGTTGACTCTTTTTAAAAAGGGTCTGAAGTCCCACCTCTTTCCTAGGGCTGCGTGATCCTCCTCTGCTTGTGCCGTGATTTTGAGTCAAAGCGCCCGGATAACCTCTGGGTGACCGTACGCGCTATATAAGTATGCTATACATACATACATACATACAAAACTGCCATTGTCATGTTACCTGTTTGCAGCTACCACACTGCGCACAATGATAGTCTCTCACGCACAGCCTGCATACGCCTGCGCAAACGTGTTGATGTGTAACCATCACAGTATCCCTTACCATGACTGAGCTGCAGTAGCCTTATCTTAAAAGGAAGATAATCGAGATAAAGATGCTCAGTCCAATTACCAGGAAATTACTATGACTGAGACTCATCCACCGTAACGGTCCAAACATCGGATGATCAAAAGCAAAAAATCCTGGAGGGCTAAATAGATGGAACCCATTTCTATTAAACATACAGCTAAAGTTTCTGGTAATGGGTTTATTTCCAGTACTTTAAATTTGTCTACAGGTGCCAAACATGGTTGTCCACTTTCTCCTCAGATTTTTGTTTTTGTTAGCTATTGAACCTTTGCTGTTTTTAATTCAGAATTCAGATATTAATAAGAACATTTGTGTTAAAGATGTTATTTCTCTAGGCGTGACCAATCCAATTCGGATTTAGCAATTATTAAGTGTAACAATGTAGCATAGGGTTTCCTTCTGGAAGCGGCCAACCTTGTTACAATGATAATAACATTTGGAGATATTTCACTGTAAAGCAGCCGCGACCCTTGGAGGGAGTTCGGTGGGGCAGGGAGGCGGTGCGGGGGAGGGGCAGTGTGGTAAACAACGGAATATGGATAATTGCAGGTAAGTAAACAATTTAATGAATAAAACTAATTTCGTAGCACACGCTGCATCGCATTTTGCGATGCAGGGTGTGCTACGAAATTCGTTTTATTTATTAAATTGTTTACTTACCTGCAATTATCCATATTCTGTTGTTTACCACCCTGCCCCTCCCCCGCACAGCCTCCCGGCCGAACCGAACTACCTCCGCGGGCCGCAGCTGCTGTAAAGCTATGTTCAACAGTGACTTTTACATATCCTTCTTTAAAATACTATGAACCATGCCTTTTTTTGCCAATAAGGGCATCGTAGGAGATGTCATTCACTTTTAAAAGGAAGGCTTAGGTCTCTCAAAAGAGATTATTTTGACAGGTTGAATTTACAGTTTAAAACTGCCATTGTCATGTTACCTGTGTGCAGCTACCACACTGCGCACAATGATAGTCTCTCACGCACAGCCTGCACACGCCTGCGTAAACGTGTTGATGTGTAACCATCACAGTATCCCTTACCATGACTGAGCTGCAGTAGCCTTATCTTAAAAAAAAGAGACTCAAGGTAAAGATGCTCAGTCCAATTACCAGGAAATTACTATGACTGAGACCCATCCACCGTAAAGGTCCAAACATCGGATGATCAAAAGCAAAAAATCCCGGAGGGCTAAATAGATAGAACCCATTTCTATTAAACATACAGCTAAAGTTTCTGGTAATGGGTTTATTTCCAGTACTTTCAGTTTGTCTTCAGGTGCCAAACATGGTTGTCCACTTTCTCCTCAGATTTTTGTTTTTGTTAGCTATTGAACCATTGCTGAGTTTAATTCAGAATTCAGATATTAATAAGAACATTTGTGTTAAAGATGTTACTCTGATTACGTTGGTCTATGCTGAGGATTTTTAATGTTTATTGAGGACTACACTGCAAATTCTTAATAATAAATCAAGTAATGCTGGGGTTTCTGGATATATTTGAAATGTCAACAAAATATAATTCTTCCCATTGAGTATACTGTACCTTGGACATGTGGCATAATACTCTGAAATCTTCATACTGTAAAATATAAACATATTTCCTTTTCTAAATCTTTCAAAGCTATCACTGACAAAAACTGTGAAATTAAAATGCTGAGCATTATAGAAAAGATCAATAAATAGTCTTTTCTAATTCTTAGTTGGTGGGGGAAGATTAATAATGGTTATTGTTCCACAAATATATTTCCTTTCATATGCTTTCTTTAGAATTTCATGTTATGTTCTTTTACAGAAAAAATAATTTCTAAATTTCTCTGGCATAGTAAGTTCCTAGAATAAGATTTCATCAACTCAAAAATGGCAGGATTAAAGGAGGTTTTTCAAATACCATTTATCTTTCTTGGTTAGATGTGGTTTTCTTTGGTTTAGAGACTTGTTTCCTGCTATAACTGCTGTATAGGTATTAGTTGAAAAAAATTATTAAACCTTCTTCTCTACAGGCTATCTCATCAGTCTCCAATAATCAAAACCACTTGATTAGTCCTTTAAGAATTTTTTTTCAATTTTCCTTTAGAATGTTATAAAGAAATTATTCTAGTACAATCATCATTTAGAGTTAAGTCATACCATTTCATATTGACTATCTTGGCTTGATTCATGCATCTTTTTCTTACATGATATATGCCAAGGAAATTTGTTTATATATTAATCATTTAAAAGCTAAATGCACACAGTTTAAAGATCAATATAAATATGACATTTTATGTGACGATTTACTGTGTTTCCTAATGAGTTACTGGTATTTAAAATACCAGGCTCATTACTGTATGTATTTCTGATAAATCTGGTTATTTGGCTTCTAAGGTTTATACAAACGTATCCATTTCAACTTAACTAATGTAGATACTTTGCTCTCCTCTTGGAATGAGCTATCTCTTACTCTCTCTTCTGAGCAGTGGGAAAATGATATGGTTTTGCGACATCTCAGATTCACCACTGGTGGTTCTATATCAGACTAACTTCTTTGTATTGTATAAAAGTTTATAGACCGCTGATAAGTAAAAATGGCTTGCTGAACCATCTTTTACATGATTGTTTATGATTCATTACATTTTGGATGAATGAGACTATTGTTAAAACTGTAAATAAGACGGATACTATTTCATATAAGATACCAGTTGGTAAATCATTCTCTTACCACGTCACTTTCCACAGTTCCAGTAAAACTATTTTATCTTCTCAACTCATCAGCTATCAAACCGATTACCACTAATTGTAATGATAATTAAATTGATTTCTGTCCATACATGGTGAGCTTGGATCATATTCAATAGAATAGGTGCAGATAAACTAAACTTCATGAATTGTTCATCAGTTGTTTTGGAAAGCTATTTATGTAACAAATGTTCCTTTTAATTAATAATATTTTATTTTGTTACCAGTCATTTGGTTGGATGGGTGACTATATATACATTTACTTATTATTTTCCATTATGTTTTTAGCCCACTTTCATGTAATCTTTTATTCTTTCTTTTTTTTTTGACCTCGTCTGCCAAGGTAAACAAAAGGTAATGATCCGTACTCCGGGGTCTCCCTCAATGTAGCACCGTCCCAAGCCCTTTCGTTATTAACCCTAAGATGGATCACTCTTTACCTTGCTTTTCAAACTCCAACCATTGGTATCCTTTTTTAATGGCCAGACCCTCTCTGAGGCCACCACCGGAGCAATCAAGAAATCTGGTATAAAGGCCTAATCATCGGACTATATACGTGCAAAGGAATTTACCCAGTTCTCATAGGGAATCCAGAACTCATTACGCTTAAGCTTAGAAGCTTTATTTAGCAGAACAGTGTATTTTATTGAGGCCAACGGTGTATTTTATTGAGTCCAACCGTTCAAATTTATTCGGGGGCTTAGCTTTTATCCAATTCTTACATATTTCCCTGCAGGCAAGCAATATTAGATAGAAAATCTATTTTTTTATGCTTTGCGACAAAGATTTATAGTTATCAGGGAGCCAAAAAAAACAAGAGATTTGCTTACCTGGAGCGTCCCTCTTAGTATTAAGGATATCGTATTACACACATCCAGCCAAAACCCTTAAACCATCGGACAATTCATGAACATATGTTCGTTATCACCTTTTTCTTTCCCACATTTACGGCACCTTGGCGTGACGCCATTCGCAAATTTTGTCAATTTATATGGCGTCCAAAAGACCCTGTGGAGACAAACAAGGTGGTTCCGCCTCAAATTTGCAGCACGTACCGTGGAGTATAACAAGTCACAAGATACTTACCACCGGTCTTTCAACTGCTCTCCCGGCAAGCTCTTCTCCCACAGCGTAACTGCTAGCTTAAAGTCTCCATCCGAGCTCTCCACTAAGATCCAGTGCCATCTTGCCACCTCTTTTCCACGCGTCCCTACAGATTTTATTGAAGATTCTAATTCATTAGAAAGTTCCGCACCAATCCCATCAGTGAGGCTCCAACTCTTTATTGGGATATACTTGAACCTTGACAGGTGCCCATTAGCTATCTCCTGGGCCTCCTCCCAAGAGATTAATACTCCTTCTACCATCAATTGACCCCAGGTTGTTATCCCTGCTTCTTCTAATGGACAAGCCAAACAGTCCTTAGACCACTCCGGAGCTCCATGAGAGTCCCAGATAGGGGCTAATCCACTATATTAGTTAATGTTAGATTCCCTCCTGATTTTATGCCACGTTATTGCAAAGCCTTGAAGGGTCTTACGCTGTACATTTTTAAAGAAGCGTGGGTCACCATATTTATGTACAAGATCGTTCTCGCCCCCTTGCACATCGAATAGCATGGCTTTAAACATGTTCCCGGTATCAGAACAATCTGGTTTGCTTAGTAGACATTTCCCTCCCTTAAATAGAAAAACCCCAGCATAATAAGATAAATCCGGCAGTTGTAGGCCCCCCTTGTCATATTGCCTTCTAAGCTTTTTCCAAGCAATTCTCATACCTTTTGGAGCCCAGATAAAGCTAGTAATCTTTGATTGGGCCTTTTTAAGCCATTATTCTTTAAAGGCCATAGGGATATTCTGAAACAAAAAAGTGAACTTGGGGAGGTTTTCCATCTTTACAAGATTTACTCTGCCATAAATAGTTAGAGGAAGGTGAGACCAGCTAAGTAGGAGTTTCCCCACTGCCTTACTGCTCTTTTGGAAGTTAGTTTCTGGAATTTGTTCTATCCTCTGAACAATGTTGATGCCTAAATACCTCATTTCTTCCTTAACACAGCTTAGTTGTGAATTAATGTTCCATGTGATTATAACCATTTTATTTTCATTGATCTCATAACCTGAGAGACTCCCAAATCCTTTGATTCTTGATTCTACATCATATGTTTATACGTTTATTTGTTTAACAACTTCAAATGCATTTTCTTGAAAATTTTATACATGCATTGTCCTTGTAATGTTACATTTACTATTTTAAAAGTATTTTGTTTTGTTATAGCATATTTATAAAGCGCACATACCCAAAAACGTTGTCATGGCACTAAAAGCACTGTGGCAAAAGTGACTCTGATCTTAGCTGTACGCCTGTCTGAAAAGCCATGTTTTTAATAGACACCAACACTTGTATAGGAGGTTGTGGCTCTGATGTTAGTAGGCAAGGAATTCCAAAAGCTAGGGGAAAGTACAGAAACCTGGATCCACCAGTCTCTCCCTATTGTACTTAGATTTTGGAGCGCAGACCGCTGGGGGTATGATCCAGATTCTGGAAGTCACAAAGGATGGACTTTTGCTATATCGAGGCTGAACTACTTTTAATATCCAGCATCCTTTTTCTTCCTGATGTTTTAAAACACCATATCAACAGAGGGCCACCTTACCAGTGCAAAAAAAGCCTTACATGTATTGACCCCTGTTGGACTTGGCCTTTTCCCCCCAAAATTTTTCGCTTTTGACCCCCTTATCTGGATTGTCTCCCCCATGGGATTAAACCTGTATAGGCCATGAGTGGTGTGAGACACCTTGTGAAAATGTAATTACCTGACATAATGTGAGCACTTGTAAAATCCCCCATTTTAAAACTGCACCCCCATTTTAAAACTGCACCTGACTGAAATGTATTGCTTTTAAAATGGATGCCATGGCCATGGGTTTTGCCACTGGACTGACATAGGTCAGCGGTCTAGATAATATTACCCAGCTACCCCTAGCTTTTGGAGGGAAAGCCTGGCACCCAGGGTGCTCACCCCCTCCCCTAGAACCAGTTTAGGCTAGATGTGCCAACATTCTAGAAGGTCCTGGCACTGCCTGGGAGGAGGGTATAAAGAGGGTGAAGTGTCACCAGAGAGTCAGTCAGCGCTGGGACAAAGAAGGGAGGGGACCTGTTGTGAGGTGTTACCGCCACATGGGCCTGTGAGCTGGGCCCTGCACCCCTAAAACCCCCTCCTCTGCTGTCCCCTGGGCCCCTGACCAGGGAGAGCCCCTACCCAGGTCCCTGACACTGTGGGGACCGGGAATTCCGTCAGCGTTGCGCGGAAGAAGCGCCAAGGAGGTGAGGAGTGTGCCCCTGAGGCTGATGATTGGGACTGACTGTACTCCTAAACGCTATAAATCTAAAGCGCCGTGCTGAACCCAGGGTTGCTGACCTGCCTCAGATAATTTGCCCCTGGAGCGCCTAGCAAGCACTGTGGGAAGAGAAGCACTGGGGCTGTGTGGCCTGAGGAACTGTAGTGAGACTGTCCACCCCCCCTTGGGAATTTGTGGCCCTGGACTGTGAAAGAGCTGTGCTGTGCCCCTTTGAGGCCCCAGGGTCCTGGGAGCTGTGGTCCTGAACTGCCTCAACTGCCCTTCAAGCGCTCTCAGGCCGTGCCCCCTGATAAGCGCTGTACTGTACAAGCCTGCTGTGACTCCAGAGACCATGTTTGTGCCTCCAAGCGCTGGGTGTCCTTGAGGGCTATTCTGGCCTAGCGCTGCTGGCCATTAGGAGCTGTGTGTGACCTGAAAGCGGTGCCCCTTCGAAGCGCTGCTGTCTCCCACTCACCGCCGCAGCCCCGTGAAGCTCTGGGTCCGAAGCGCTGTTGTCTGCCCCGGCGGCCCCCGGTACCAGGAGAGGGCCGCCGCCGTGGTGTCAAGGGCCGCGCCCGGCCCGATTGCGTGGAGTCTTCCGCGGTGGCCCCTGGAGCCCTGAGGAGACCGCCGTGCATTCCAAGCAGGCCGCACTAGGCCTGAAGCCATCGCTACCTCCACCACGTGACGGGGGCGCCGGCCGCGTCACCGGCCCGCCCCCGCCAACGCCGCACAAGGATTGGACCCCGCGGCTACATCTCTGGAGGCTGCAGCTGATAGGCGGGTGCGGTCGTGCCTTTCCCCAAGCTGGGCCCTGATTGGTCCTTGGCCTGCCGGAGCTTGAGAAGGCCGGTATCGTCGACGAGTGGATCCTGGAGAGAGGGCACGGCCCCCGTCTGGTCCTCAGCCCCGATCTTGCCCAAAAGCCAACGCAAGGGCCCCGGAGGGCCGAAGACAAAAAGGTAATCCCCAGGGGAGGAGGGCGGAAGGCCGGAGAAGGCCTCGAGTTCGCCCCTCCCCCGGGAGAAACTGTGGCTGGGTCCCGTTGGCCCTACTTAGCCAAAGAAAGACCTGGAAGTGGGTAGAACATGGGCAAAAGCCTTTAGTGATGGTCTGGCCATAAAGCTAACCCCTGGCTGGGGGATGGTTCTTCATAGACTACCGCTAGGCCCCGTTTAATGAAGGGTGTGCCTATTTGATGAAATGTTCTACTGATTGGGTTACTGTTATTAAATGCAACGTTAATTCCAGCCTGACCAGTAATGAAATGTTTACCCCCATTTAATGACTGGCTGATTCCTGCAGCTAGGAAATATTGTTGGCTGTGTAGTGCAGCGTTTGTTCTCCTAATGGGATGACACCTGAATGCTAAGGGATTATGACAGCACGAGGTTACATGATTTTCACTAAAGTGTTTAGGCCTGCCTGAAGGAAGCTGTTTACTCAGGCCCTGCAGTTATCTGTGGTTACTGTTTTTATGCTAAAGATGTCCTGCCCTAAGCTGGCCTGACGATTGATTCTAGGCCCCTGCTCATACCCCGAGGTTGTTGGTAGAGGGAGCCTAGCTAATCCCTTACAGGTGTTCCTGAGCTTTAAGGAGGGCCTCTACCTGATGTTAATGCTAGGCGATGTATGTTCCGCCTGATGTTTGATACACCTAGCCAGGTGACATGCCTAATGAAATGCCATAGTTACCTGTGCCAGATGGTCCCTGAGGTTAGGCATGGCTCTTAGGTTACTGTTTATACGGTTATGGTGAGGCCACTTTCCTACCTAATGGTTAATCGCATGCTTTTGTGCCTGTTATTACAGGTGCTCCTATTTATGAGGTACTATGTTGCCCTGATGTTTTCTTTTACAGGGGTTGGGTTGGCGTGATTGTGCATGATATAAATATCTATGCTAAGGTGGTATTTTGCATTTACAGCCTTCCCTGTAGGATGAGAGTCTGAGTTGGCCCCGCCAGATTGGGCTCCAGATCTAATGACATTTTTAACCCATCCTTTTTCCCTTACAGCATGGACTTTGGACTCAACCCTTTGTATCCCATGTAAATAATTCCCCCCTCTGAAGTACTGGGCTCTGGTGCCAGTTGGCGCCGTGTTATGATGACACTGTTGATGCATTTTTGCCTTGCAGGTTGGAGATACTAAACTGCTTAATTTTCCAACTCAAACTGGTGTCCTGCCTCTTTTGTGGTGTGCCTGGTGTGTTGACTGAGGGTACTGCGTGAGTGCTTCACATGTCCTCGAAGTTTGGCCTGCCCGCTTGATGCCATGCTACCCCCTTTGAGACTTGGGCAACCCCCGGTTCCAACATTTGGTGGCAGCGGTGGGATAGGACTTGTGTTTGCGCAGTACCACAGCGGCCACGGGTTACACTGCAAATAGAGCTTTGGATGTAATCCGAGCCTTGTTGTGGGGATTATTGTTGCTTCCTCCTGAAAGTGTTTGACAATTGTGTCCCCTTGTCCCACTGGGAGGGTGTGTCCCGGGTGTACCTCGCCACGATGGGGTTGATTTACCAGGAAGTGGAACTGATGGAGTACACCGAACAGGAGGTGATAGACTTCCTCCTGGAGAGAGGGATACCCCCAGTAGGGAACATTAGGAGGAATTTGTTTCTCTATGAGGCCCTCAAGAGGGGAGAGCCCTTAGAGATTAATGGGGACTTGTCTGACTACCCCCCCGAAGTTTTGAAGGGTCAGTGGGTTAGAGACCAGAGAGAGGGCTCCCCATCCAGAACCCTGGGAGGTAGTTGCTCCGATGAGGAGGAGGAAGAGTCTAGCAGGGCAGAGACGCCAGTAGCTGTGGAGGACACCGAAGATAGGGAGTCTCGCACTGGGTCCAGTCCCGGGGGCACTGCCCCATCCCTTTCCCTGTCCCCAGAAGAGTGGGTAGATAGGAGGGAAGAAAGGGAGTATCAGCTGGCGCTGGCAAAGCTCAGGCATGCAGAGGGCTTAGCGCAGCTGAGGGTAGAAGAGCAGCGACTAGAGACTGAAAAAGTCCTAGCGCTGGAGAGGATGGCGGAGGCGGAGAGGGCCTTCACCAGGGAGAGATCAGCTCAGGTGGGTAGGTTGTCCCCTGAGAGTGGTTTTAGGAGTCTGGATTCACCGAAGAGGGTGGGATCCAGTGGTGGCAGCGAGTGTAGGTCCAGTGCAAGGAGTCCCACTCCCGAAGCCCAAGAGACTGTGCCTGATTCCCCGGAAGAGGAGGACGGGTTAGTGTTTAGGGGCAGGGGAAAGCTGTTCCATCAGTCCTGGGGAGAGTTTGAGGAGGAGTGTTGGACTGTACTGGAGGATTGGGTGGTGAGGAGAGCAGTGGAGGATTGGGAAGGGCTGTGCCATGCCGTTATCCGGGAGCACATGCTAAGGAGTTGTTTCCCAAGACTGCGTCACCATCTGTTGCGGTGCGGGTTCTCAGACCCCAGGGAACTTGCATGGGAGGCAGACCTCTGGGTAAGTGCCAGAGCATCTGGGAAGGCTGAGGGAAGTGATCCTGAAGGGAGTGAGACGGGGAGGTGTCCCGAGATGCCCCAGCTGTGGTCACCGGGCCTGGAGTGTTCTTTAAGAGAACCCCAGGTTGGGAGTCTAGGCTGTCCCGATGTGTCATCCAGAGGAAGGGATCCCCTCATGTCAGGAGGACCCGGAGCATCATTAATTGGAGCTCCAGTGGTTCGGGGGTCTGACCAGTCACAGGGTTTAGATCCTGGACTGGGGTTCCAGGTTGAGGGGTTGCCTGACCTGGAGGGTGGGGTACCTGTAATTCAGGTCCCTACCACTTTGACTCCCAGGGGTACTACTCCCAGTGGGAGGGTGCGGAACTCTGGGAGGGGGTGCAGAGAGAGGAAGGTCTCTTCTCTGTCACCAGCTCAGCCACAGGGCGCAGATCCTGGGTTGGGTGGCCAGGGACAGGGTTTGCCTGCCCTGGTGGGAGGGACCTCTGTAACCAGAGTCCCCCCGGAAGTGACTCCCAGGGGTACTACTCCAGTTAGGAGGGTGCGGAACTCTGGGAGGGGGTGCAGGGAGAGGGAGGACTCGCCCCTGTCACCGGTTCAGCCTGTGGGTTTCGGCTCCAGGTTGGGGAGAGAGTTGTGTGAGGGTGTCCCCCAGCGTAGGAGATGGAGGAACCCTAGGAGGAGAAGTAGGGGGAGGAGAGCCTCGCCCCTAAGGGCTGGTCAGTCTGAGGGTGTAGACCCCAGATGGGTGGACCAGTGGCAGTTTGGAGAGAAGAGAGTGGTCCAAGGGAATTACAAGCCTGAGGCTAGAGCCTCCCACTCTAGGAAGGAGAGACATCCCACTAGGGAACACCAGTAGGGTGGTTATGTTGGTGAAAGGAGGGATGCGAAAGAGAACCATTGGGTTCCAGAGTGGAGGAGAGACTGCAGGTGCTCCTGTAGTTGCAGGCCTGCATCCACCTTTTTCCGCCCCAAGCAGGGAAGCCCATCAAGGCATTGATATGTCTACCCTGGCTTTTGGCTGGGGGGGAGTCGTGTTGGACTTGGCCTTTTCCCCCCAAAATTTTTCGCTTTTGACCCCCTTATCTGGATTGTCTCCCCATGGGATTAAACCTGTATAGGCCATGAGTGGTGTGAGACACCTTGTGAAAATGTAATTACCTGACATAATGTGAGCACTTGTAAAATCCCCCATTTTAAAACTGCACCCCCATTTTAAAACTGCACCTGACTGAAATGTATTGCTTTTAAAATGGATGCCATGGCCATGGGTTTTGCCACTGGACTGACATAGGTCAGCGGTCTAGATAATATTACCCAGCTACCCCTAGCTTTTGGAGGGAAAGCCTGGCACCCAGGGTGCTCACCCCCTCCCCTAGAACCAGTTTAGGCTAGATGTGCCAACATTCTAGAAGGTCCTGGCACTGCCTGGGAGGAGGGTATAAAGAGGGTGAAGTGTCACCAGAGAGTCAGTCAGCGCTGGGACAAAGAAGGGAGGGGACCTGTTGTGAGGTGTTACCGCCACATGGGCCTGTGAGCTGGGCCCTGCACCCCTAAAACCCCCTCCTCTGCTGTCCCCTGGGCCCCTGACCAGGGAGGGCCCCTACCCAGGTCCCTGACACTGTGGGGACCGGGAATTCCGTCAGCGTTGCGCGGAAGAAGCGCCAAGGAGGTGAGGAGTGTGCCCCTGAGGCTGATGATTGGGACTGACTGTACTCCTAAACGCTATAAATCTAAAGCGCCGTGCTGAACCCAGGGTTGCTGACCTGCCTCAGATAATTTGCCCCTGGAGCGCCTAGCAAGCACTGTGGGAAGAGAAGCACTGGGGCTGTGTGGCCTGAGGAACTGTAGTGAGACTGTCCACCCCCCCTTGGGAATTTGTGGCCCTGGACTGTGAAAGAGCTGTGCTGTGCCCCTTTGAGGCCCCAGGGTCCTGGGAGCTGTGGTCCTGAACTGCCTCAACTGCCCTTCAAGCGCTCTCAGGCCGTGCCCCCTGATAAGCGCTGTACTGTACAAGCCTGCTGTGACTCCAGAGACCATGTTTGTGCCTCCAAGCGCTGGGTGTCCTTGAGGGCTATTCTGGCCAAGCGCTGCTGGCCATTAGGAGCTGTGTGTGACCTGAAAGCGGTGCCCCTTCGAAGCGCTGCTGTCTCCCACTCACCGCCGCAGCCCCGTGAAGCTCTGGGTCCGAAGCGCTGTTGTCTGCCCCGGCGGCCCCCGGTACCAGGAGAGGGCCGCCGCCGTGGTGTCAAGGGCCGCGCCCGGCCCGATTGCGTGGAGTCTTCCGCGGTGGCCCCTGGAGCCCTGAGGAGACCGCCGTGCGTTCCAAGCAGGCCGCACTAGGCCTGAAGCCATCGCTACCTCCACCACGTGACGGGGGCGCCGGCCGCGTCACCGGCCCGCCCCCGCCAACGCCGCACAAGGATTGGACCCCGCGGCTACATCTCTGGAGGCTGCAGCTGATAGGCGGGTGCGGTCGTGCCTTTCCCCAAGCTGGGCCCTGATTGGTCCTTGGCCTGCCGGAGCTTGAGAAGGCCGGTATCGTCGACGAGTGGATCCTGGAGAGAGGGCACGGCCCCCGTCTGGTCCACAGCCCCGATCTTGCCCAAAAGCCAACGCAAGGGCCCCGGAGGGCCGAAGACAAAAAGGTAATCCCCAGGGGAGGAGAGCGGAAGGCCGGAGAAGGCCTCGAGTTCGCCCCTCCCCCGGGAGAAACTGTGGCTGGGTCCCGTTGGCCCTACTTAGCCAAAGAAAGACCTGGAAGTGGGTAGAACATGGGCAAAAGCCTTTAGTGATGGTCTGGCCATAAAGCTAACCCCTGGCTGGGGGATGGTTCTTCATAGACTACCGCTAGGCCCCGTTTAATGAAGGGTGTGCCTATTTGATGAAATGTTCTACTGATTGGGTTACTGTTATTAAATGCAACGTTTATTCCAGCCTGACCAGTAATGAAATGTTTACCCCCATTTAATGACTGGCTGATTCCTGCAGCTAGGAAATATTGTTGGCTGTGTAGTGCAGCGTTTGTTCTCCTAATGGGATGACACCTGAATGCTAAGGGATTATGACAGCACGAGGTTACATGATTTTCACTAAAGTGTTTAGGCCTGCCTGAAGGAAGCTGTTTACTCAGGCCCTGCAGTTATCTGTGGTTACTGTTTTTATGCTAAAGATGTCCTGCCCTAAGCTGGCCTGACGATTGATTCTAGGCCCCTGCTCATACCCCGAGGTTGTTGGTAGAGGGAGCCTAGCTAATCCCTTACAGGTGTTCCTGAGCTTTAAGGAGGGCCTCTACCTGATGTTAATGCTAGGCGATGTATGTTCCGCCTGATGTTTGATACACCTAGCCAGGTGACATGCCTAATGAAATGCCATAGTTACCTGTGCCAGATGGTCCCTGAGGTTAGGCATGGCTCTTAGGTTACTGTTTATACGGTTATGGTGAGGCCACTTTCCTACCTAATGGTTAATCGCATGCTTTTGTGCCTGTTATTACAGGTGCTCCTATTTATGAGGTACTATGTTGCCCTGATGTTTTCTTTTACAGGGGTTGGGTTGGCGTGATTGTGCATGATATAAATATCTATGCTAAGGTGGTATTTTGCATTTACAGCCTTCCCTGTAGGATGAGAGTCTGAGTTGGCCCCGCCAGATTGGGCTCCAGATCTAATGACATTTTTAACCCATCCTTTTTCCCTTACAGCATGGACTTTGGACTCAACCCTTTGTATCCCATGTAAATAATTCCCCCCTCTGAAGTACTGGGCTCTGGTGCCAGTTGGCGCCGTGTTATGATGACACTGTTGATGCATTTTTGCCTTGCAGGTTGGAGATACTAAACTGCTTAATTTTCCAACTCAAACTGGTGTCCTGCCTCTTTTGTGGTGTGCCTGGTGTGTTGACTGAGGGTACTGCGTGAGTGCTTCACATGTCCTCGAAGTTTGGCCTGCCCGCTTGATGCCATGCTACCCCCTTTGAGACTTGGGCAACCCCCGGTTCCAACAACCCCTTACTGTAGTTGTCCACTTCCTGGATGGGATGTATTCTTGTGTAGAGGAAAATGTCTATTCTGCCTTGTTTTTCAGCATTCCATCCATCACAGCATAGTACAAGGTACCTGTATTAGGGCTGTAGTATTTTTATAATCTAATCCGGGTACTTTCACAAACTGAATTCACTCACCAAGTGGTCTGTCTTTAAGTGGAAGCACCTAACTTGGAATTGACGGCAGATACTGTATCCCCTTTTCTAGCAGTCACATTTCCCACCCCTCAGACTTCTTCCACCTCTCCTGCCCAAAATATAAAAGTCACAAAATGGCACACAAGTCACACATACTGTAAAGCAGCTTTGTGTCGGTATAAGTAAAATACAGATTCAATATGTAAGTTAACGGTCAGTGCCATTGACAGGCATTGTAGTGGTTTCTTGCAGAGCTTGACCCTATCAAAGCACAGTTCCAATTCTGCACATCTTTGATAGGTGAACAGTACACTCTGGTAGGCTTTTCTCTATTATTGGTTCAATCTGTGTTTAAATCATATGAAACATGTATATCAGGGTATTTTATCCATCATAGCATGAGAATATGAATTTCTGTAAGAATGGGAGCATTTTCAGCTAGACCTACCAGATGGCCGAGTTGAGGTTATATAATACTAAACTATACAATTATTAATGTTCATAGATTTTCTCTGATGACTAGATATGCAACTGGGCACTACTTAGGATGTGATCACGTTTCCCAAACTATAGCTATATAATATAATTAATTGCTACAGTTGTTAACTAAAACCTAAAGAACCAAATTGGTTTGAAAATACCTCCATACATTAAACAATATAAAGAATATTAATTATGATTTTAGCTATGAAATACAATTCAATGATACAGATTACCTGACTGTAGTAGAATTGTACGATGAGTTTTCGAAACACCTCAGAGTTGGATCAGGTGAGTACCTTGAGTAAGTTCTAAATTAGACATTTAAAAACTTGAAATAATGTATGGTCTGACAAAAATGTAGTAGACAAAGTTGAAATATTTCACTTCATCTTCATAGAATTATCATGGAATACTATTCTTCTCATAAGTGAGATTGCACACCACTACACTATTAATACTGCTCCTAAAAAAAGTGATCATCTCCAAAAGTGAAAGAAAAATAAGTGTTTGCTAAAAAATAAGTAGGCTTAGCTTCTTGAGACTATCTCAAGCATGATCAAAGCTCGTTTTGGAAACTGTATAAGTATGACATCCTAACAGATTGTGAAGTGGGCTGTGTGGCATAATGCAGCAGAATCAAATTAGGGGTTTTATAAGAAAAATACACAAATTACAACATGTGACTAAGTGTGTATAAAAAAATACCAATTATCTTAGGATCCAACTTGGCTTCCCCCAGTGAGGACGTTTTCTTCACTGGCAATGATGAGGCAGACGACGAGGATGAGAGCGAGAACAGTAGTTCGGATTTGGAGCCAGACTCAGATCTGGAAACCTCAGTAGGCTCTGAAGTGGGTACTGATTCAGATATTGATATTGAGACAGAATCGGATAGTGCTTCAATCTCTCTGGATAGTGACACGGAGTCTATCGATTTGGAGCAAGAGACAGTTCTAAAAGTTCCAAAGGTGAGACAAAAGACCGCTGCCATAGAGATGAATAAGCCAGTATTGAAAAGCAGAACCAAGTGTAAGAGTAAAGCTAAAAATAACTCTAGACGAAAGAACTTGGCCAGAGCATCTCGCGGAGTTCCGGCGAAATCAGTTGCAAAGAAACTTGATTGGGACAATACACTGGAAAGCCATGCATTATCTACGGGGGGCCGATAATACGAATATGGGGATCCATGATGTTAATTTTCAGTGGCCTGAGGGGAGTGCCTCTAACTTTGAAGTCCTGCTTTCTACCTTAAAGCAAATACAGGGTGAGGCTCGAGCTGAGAGTCAAAGGGCAAGCAGAAGAGCCAGGCATGCAAATAAAAAAATCCAAACTTCTTTGCGTAAAATCAATAAAATGTATGAAGAAGTGGTTGGGAGAGTATCTGAGGTGGAGGACAGAACGGGAAAATTAGAGGATGATTTCGTGAAACTGCAGGACACTAAGAGAGATCAGGATAAGACAACAGCGGATATGCTTTGGAAGTTGGAGGAATTTGAAAACAGACAAAGGCGTAATAACGTCAGACTACTTGGGGTACAGGAAGGAAAGGAGGGGGGGGATGTACGGGGATTTGTTGTAGAGTTATTGAAGGGTGCCTTTCCGGAGATGGCTTCATGGGATTGGGAACACGAGGTACAACGGGCACACCGGTTCCCGATGGCGCGGAAGGAGTCACAGGGTAAGCCCCGCGCAATATTGCTTTATGTTGGGAACTTTTTACTACGTGCAAGGCAAAACCGCAGGCTAAGCGCACTTATAAGGATGTTGTTTTCTTTGCCCGTCCTGACTTCTGCCACGCCACGGTGGAAAGGCGATGGTGGATGAGGCAGATGATCACTCCCTTTCAGAACATTGGTTGTGAGGCTTACCTTATGTTTCCAGCACGATTGAAGGTTGGACTAAATGGAAACTTTAAGATCTTCTATTCCGAAATTATGGCGCAAGAGTACCTTAGTTTTTTGCGTGAAACCAGAGGTCAACATAAGCCACAACATAAGGAGCTTGTGGAGCATGACGCCCAAGTGGTTGCTCTTAGAGACATTTCCCGGAAGAAGTAGTAAAAAGAAGAGATTAATAACACTATGCAGTAGGAGAAGCCTATAGCTTGTCTAAATATCTGATTTATGATTTAAGATCGTATATTTCTTTTTTGGTGGGTCGGGGAGAGGGGTAGGTATGTATTGGTGGGTGTCAATAGTCCTAAGTGATATTGGGGGCAGATGGGGTTCAATATTATTTCGGGGGAAGCACCATGAGTGAAATTTATGGTTTATGAGAATCAGGGGAGGGAGGGCGTGACATCCTGTAGGCATCGCCGGTCAGACATAGGTCCTTCGGACCTATTTTCCTGTAGGGGGGGTGGGCATCTGTGGGAGGGTTGTCTGGGGTGGGGGAGGGGGGGAGCTGGGGCAGGGCACATGGGCTTTGGAATTTGTCAGGTTTATGAAGAACTTGATCCAGAATGGAAGTACGAGTATGGGTATCGAATCGAATGGGCTGAGAGTATTAAAATGGGAGTTTCTGAAATAGAAGCAGTAAAGAACAAGCTTGGAAGATTGGTAATTAGTAGTGAGCAGTCAGTCGGTAGCCCCTTAAAAACTAGATATGTCCCTTAGATTCGTAACATGGAACGTTTGTGGGTTAAACGATGTTCAAAAAAGACAAAAGATAGCAGTTCGATTGCGGCAGATGAATGTAGACTACGTATTTCTGCAAGAAACACACATAATGAGTACCCAGGAGTTCTGTCTTAATCAGTTGGGGTTCCATTTAATAGCAAGATCCAAGCAAGGGACGAAAAATAGAGGGGTAGCTATTCTTTCAAGAAGTAAAAATGTGGTAACCGGAAAAAAACTAGAAGATGAATGGGGTAGATGGACTATGGTTGAAATCTTAATAGAGGGAGTATGGACAACTTTGGTGGCAGTTTATGGCTCAACCCAGGATGATCCAGAAATTCTGCAGTTTTTAGATGCAGAGTTAGCGGGTTGGCCTCCTCAGGTTATTATATGAGGTGATTTAAATAATAATGGGGCGGATGGGCTGGGGGTAGGATTGACTGGAAGCTATAAAGGCAGGAAGAAAAGAGTACATAAGGCACTGGTTGATCTTTTAGAGAATAATATTTTGCAAGATGTCTGGGGTAGAATTAGATTGGATCAAATAGGCTTTACATACTACTCCGCACCACATCGTATATGTGTCCGATTAGATTATTTCTTGATATCTAACGACCTAATGACTAGAGTAGAAATTGATAGGCTCCCACGAATCTTCAGTGACCACAACCCCCTAGTATTAACAATGAAGCTAGAAGGGAGAACTAGACTAAGTAGTGTTTGGACCTTTGAAAGAGGGCTCCTCCTGGACAATAATTATATACAGCATATGTCCAAATGGATTAGCGAGTTTTTTTAGAGTAACAGAGGCAGTGCTCCGGTGGGAGTTATATGGGACGCCTTTAAGGCCGGCGCTCGTGGAGAGACATGCAGCTTTAGCGCGTACAAACGGAAATTAGAACGACTTAGGGATAGTGTCATAGAGAGGGCCGTCTCAGAGGCGGAGGAACAGCTCCATGAGTGCGTAATAATGGGTGAACCGATAGAACAACCAATTATAGAATTGATGAAAGCAAAAAGTGAAGCTGAGGATGATTTGGCAAACAAGGCAGCTCAGTACTATACTATTAGAAGGGAGAGATGCTACGAGCTTAGCGAAAAAGTTGGACGGGTTCTTGCCATGCGTACTAGGCAGATAGCGGCAGATGGGACTGTGAGGGAGATTAGGGATGAAAACGGAAGGTTACACTCAGACTCTGAGGAAATTAGGGAAGTCTTTAGGACATTTTATCAGACACTTTATGATGACCAATACCCCAGTAATGCTGAAGAGATAGGTGAATATCTCCGGAATATTCCGGCTGAGAGGGTTTCTAATGAAGATGCAGAAGGACTAGAGAAGCTGTTGGATTACACTGAAATTAAAGAAGCTATGGGCAATCTCCCCTCAGGAAAGGCCGCTGGCCCGGATCAGCTGCCTTTAGAGTTTTATAAAACTTTCTGGGGGAGCCTAGGGCAGGATTTAATTAGAACGATCCAAGCTGCCCAGACGGGGGAGTCTATCCAAAAATCTTGGGGGGGTTATGTTATGTTATGTTAATTGGGTTCTTCTATAGCGCAACGGCTACTCGCAATGGAGTGTCCCGGCGCTTTGGCGAAGAGGACCTTTATTGGAAAGGAAACATAACTGAGGTTAAAAGACTTCACAGTTCATAAGAAAAAAGCCAGGTTTTTAATGCCTTCCTGAAGGACATCAGGCTGGGGGCTTGTCTAAGGGCAAGAGGCAATCTATTCCACGCGAGTGGGGCCAGGTAGTGAAAAGAACGGACATTAGAAACAAGGAGGCAGAACGAAGAGCTCTGCTCGGTTTATACAAAACAAGACACTTTTTAATGCACCCGGGGCCTGAGTCATGAAGAGCCTTGTAAGTTAACGTCAAGCTCTTAAACAACACCCTTTTAGCAATGGGGAGCCAGTGCAATTCCCTCAGCAAGTTAGAGGCACTAGCTCTTCTAGGGAGACCATAGATAGCCCGAGCAGCTGAGTTTTGCACAACCTGAAGTCTCCTTACTAGGTATTTGGGGAGACCCAGATAAAGGACGTTAACATAATCCATACGTGACCCTACCAATGCTTGGACGATAACCCTGCGATGGTTCACGGAAATCAAAGGGAGGAATTTCCTGAGCATCCTCAGGATGCCAAAGCATTTCCCAGCAAGACAGGCTATTTGGGGTCCAAAAGTCAACTCGTTGTCGACAATAATGCCCAGATTTTTAGCCTTGGTGCTAGCATTGGCAGGGGGAAACAGATCCTGAGGCCACCAACTTTTCCAATTTGGTTCAGAGACACACCCGAAAAAAAGCAGCTCCGATTTGTCGGAGTTGCATTTCAGGCCGTGTCTCTTGAACCAATCAAAGACTGCTTCTAAGCAGCCTCTGATACGAGTCCCATCAAACAACTCGTTCCTGTTCTGAGTGAACAAGAGCTGGGTGTCATCAGCGTAAGACACGATCTGAGCGCCAAACGACTCCGCAACCTCTGCAAGGGGGGCCATAAAGATGTTGAAAAGCAGGGGACTAAGAATAGACCCCTGAGGGACCCCCACTTCCAGGGCTGACATAGCTGCGGAGTGAGGTGGCGCCCAGATCGTTTGCCGACGGCTGGCTAGAAATGACTTAAGCCAGTTCCACACCGTCCCCCTAAGACCACACTCCCAGAGTCGAATTAGGAGGGTATCATGGGGGACGGTGTCAAACGCCGCCGACAGGTCTAACATAACCAACATGGCCTTGCCACCCGAGTCTAAGACCTCTCTAATGGCGGTGGTGACTTCCAGCAATGCGGTCTCTGTGCTGTAATTCGCACGAAACCCAGATTGCGTACTGTGCAACAAGTTGTTATTCTCGATAAAATCCGAGATAGATCGGTGCACATGTTTTTCCGCCACCTTCGCCAGAGCGGGGAGGAGAGAGATAGGCCTATAGTTGGCGTGTATGATGGGATCAAGATTTGGTTTTTTAATTAATGGAAGAATAAGAGCACTCTTCCAGGCCTGTGGGACAATGCCAGACGATAGTGAGGAGTTCAAAATGGAGTTTATAGGTCCATTTAGCACAGAGGCTATTTTATTAAGACATGAGATCGGGCAAGGATCTAAAGGGGAGCCCGATTTCAAGCCTGTCAGATAGTCTAATGAAACGGCAGGGCTTAACTGCGGAAATTCCCCAAGAATGGGGTTAACAGAAAAAAGAGCATCAGGGACAACAACCCGAGGCTGTTTAGAATAAATGGCAAGGTCAGCCTGGATGCTAGTTATTTTGTCAACAAAATAATGTGCGAGTTCATCAAGCCAAGGCTTAGAATGGCTCTGAACAGGAATGGCCAAGGATGGCGAAGTAAAGTCTCTAACAATTTTAAAAATCTCCTTACACGAATTGTCCGAATCATCTATCCGACGTTCGAGATAAGCTTTTTTTTCACTCCAAATCAATTTATGATAGGATCTTGTCAAATCTTTAAGTTTTACTCTCTCATAAGGGTGATAGTCTTTTCTCCAAATTCTTTCTGCTCTCTTACAGTGTTGGCGAGCTTCTTTAAGCTTAGATGAAAACCAGGGAGCAGAAGCACGTTTGTTTCTAGATTCAACGGCTTTCTCGGGCACGAGATCCGCCAGTGTGGTTGTGATCCATTCCGTATAAATGGATAGGTCAGTTTCCACATTACCGGTCAAAGTGCAAGGTGAGCGTACCAAAGCCTGAAGTAACGTTTCACTAGATAACAGATGGAAAGGCCTGAACATATGTTTAGCCGGAGTCACAGAATTCAATCTGGCAGGAGAGATACTAGAAAGACTAAAAGTAATTAAGAAATGATCCGACCATAATACGGGTTGGGGGGCAAATACATTAATCATAACCGTGGAGAAAACTTGGTCCAAAATATGGCCCTTATTATGTGTGGAATCGTGTACAAATGGAGTAAATCCTAAAGTTGCAGTAACCTCCATCAATTTTATTGTGTCGGGATTCGCGACCTCGTCCATGTGTATGTTCAAATCGCCTAACAGTAGACAATGTTTAGATTTGAGACATGGCACCGATAACGCAACCTGTAACTCGTCCACAAAAGAGCCTAAAGGACCAGGAGCACGATATACCAGAATACCAGTACAAGCATACTGAGGAGACAAATGAAGAGTAAAGCCAAGTGCCTCCGTGTTCTGAATATTATCTACTGGGAAGGTAGTGCAGCGCAATTGATTGTTAACAATAATAGCTACACCACCCCCACGCCCAGATGTTCTGTCTCTCCTAATAATAGAGTAGTTCGGTGGAATGGCGTTCGCTAGGTCTGGTGCAGAGGAGTCACTCAGCCATGTCTCGGTGAGATAAAGGCAAGATATATCAGAGTTCTCGAGTAAATTCCATATATCTAGAGCATGGCAACCAAGAGAACGAGTGTTAAGAAGTAAACAAGTAAGAGTGGTCTCTGGATAAGGGTGACTCGGTCTGTTATATAAAGGGGCTCGCCAGCCACAGACCTGACAACCTTTTCTTAATGCCCGATGGGCCGGAAAAACAGAATGGCATCGCCCAATCGGCGGGCGAAGATCGGAAAGGGTCTCGGACGAGTAGGAATAACACATTAAAACAACTAAAAATACAATGATACCTGTAAAATAACCAAGTCTGCCAGCCGTCCTGCCCCGTCTGCTGCCAGAACGCTGACGGGCGCAGACGGGCAGGACTCTGGCACGACTCAGGCGCAGGGAAGGCGCCACCTTGCGCGTCACCGCTGCGCGTTGAAAAAGTGGAGCTTTAAGTAGGCCGGCGGAAGTAATGAAGACCAGTCGCCACGACCCGCACCAATATGGCGGCGTCTGGCTTCGCTGGTTACACCAGTATGGCGCTCCCTCACCACCCCAGAACCGGACCCGCCAAACAGCGGTGGAAGGGTAAGTTTTAACGTGCAAGTGAGGGGCAGATAAGCGCTAAGGCACACAAGAAATAATTATACTAAAATCCAATTTTTAAAGTACAAAATGCCAAATTAGAAAATGCACGCTGTGCAAGCAGTTTAAAACACCGCGTTAGCGCCGAATCGCGCAGTCCTTAAGCGCAGAGTATACCGCCTAACCTTTCAGGCACCTATTGCCAGGGAAGGATCGTCGGGCAAGTTCCGCCTTAACCACTTGGCTGCTAAGGCACCTGATGATCTTCCATTGACTTTCCATTGAAATCAATGGAAAGTCCATGACGAGTTACCCTTGTCATTAGCGCTGAAGTGGTTAAGTAGGCCGGCGGAAGTAATGAAGACCAGTCGCCACGACCCGCACCAATATGGCGGCGTCTGGCTTCGCTGGTTACACCAGTATGGCGCTCCCTCACCACCCCAGAACCGGACCCGCCAAACAGCGGTGGAAGGGTAAGTTTTAACGTGCAAGTGAGGGGCAGATAAGCGCTAAGGCACACAAGAAATAATTATACTAAAATCCAATTTTTAAAGTACAAAATGCCAAATTAGAAAATGCACGCTGTGCAAGCAGTTTAAAACACCGCGTTAGCGCCGAATCGCGCAGTCCTTAAGCGCAGAGTATACCGCCTAACCTTTCAGGCACCTATTGCCAGGGGTGCAGATATTGTTCTAATATTAAAAAAAGGGAAGCCGGCGATTGAGCCAGGGTCCTACAGACCAATCACGTTGATGAATATTGACACGAAAATATATTCGAAAGCCCTCGCAACGAGATTCGCAGGAATAATAGGTGCCCTATTCAGTAGCAACCAGCACGGTTTCATCCCCGGAAGAGGGACGACACATCACACCCGGAAAGTTATAACCATGTTTGATGCCACCGAGGTCACAGGAGATCCGATGGCCGTAATGTTGTTAGATGCTGAGAAGGCGTTTGATCGGGTCTCCTGGGACTATCTGTGGCACACCCTAATAAGAGCTGGGATTAAGGGGGGTTTCGTGAAAGCTCTACAGACTCTGTATAGGGAACCGGTTGCGGCTTTAAGAGTAAACGGGGGCATCATGGGACAATTTCAGATTAAGAGAGGCACACGGCAGGGGTGCCCTTGCTCCCCGCTGCTATTTGCCATGTACATGGATCCACTAATCCGCAGGATAGAGTCATGTGAAGATATCACCCCATTAAATACATTATTGGGCCCCTGTAAGATACTTGCTTACGCTGACGATGTGGCAGTGATAACACCAAACCCCACGGAGGCGATTGAGTTGTTAGAGGCAGAGGCTCGCAGATTTGGGCAAGTTTCAGGTTATGCCCTGAATACTTCAAAGACTCAGATCATCAAAAACTCTATGACTATCTATCCTGTGATTTATCCTGCATGTGAGCCGAGTTTTCGGGACGGGGAAGTGACTCCGATCTCAATGGTGTGTTCCCCGGTGTGCTTTCAGCGGCGGAGGTGGTGAATTGTCCTCGCTCCTTCCCCGGCTCCTAATGGCGGTGAGACCGGGTCTTTGTGCGCGAGGGACGGCCGGTCCCGACCACAGCGGCGGCGGCCATTGTATGCGGGAGGAGTCGGACGGCTGACGAGGGTTTGCCGCACTGCGCTTCCCGCTGCGGGGATCTCCGCTGTTCCGTGAGACGGCACGTTTGGAAGATATTGCTGCTGCACGGGATACATTGTATCATCTCCCCAGCCCGTGGAGGACCCGGACGATTCTTTCATCTCTCCCTACGCCTTGGTGGGAGCCATTTTGTATGTCGCTCACTCGGCACTTGGGTTTGATGACCCTGGGCACTGTTGAAGGTCCAGGTACTTGCCGGCATTGATCGGCGCTGTGTGTGGTGACGGAATGGAGTCTGATGTTCCTACGCCTCTGGCCCGGATGTGCTCTGAAGAACGTCGGCGGGGTGACCGGCCGTTTGCAGGAGGTGCTGACGATCAGCTTCGAGGGCCATTACATGCCTGTGAGCCCCGGGTGAAGTCGAATGCTGCATCCTTTCGTCCTGGGGCGCCGCCGGTGACCAGCGATATCCTGGGCGCTCTGGGTGCTTTGCGGGATGCCCTGCACGGTAATGCCCGGAACCTGGGGGCCCGGCTGGATGCTATTCTACTAGATGTGCCCTCGACTGGTTGTGTTTGTTCTCGTGTGCGGGACACTGCGCCACACCCTGTGTCCGCGTGTAGTGGACTACCTATCCGGGTATTTACGGAGGCGTCAGAGGAGAGGGGTCTTGATACAGCCGCGGTGTTGACCGCGATGGTTGAGCGGAGGTCTGGTGTACGTGGATCCGTGCAGTGGCTGGGGACTCGTCTCCGGACATCAGGTCCGGCAACTCCTTTGTGGTACTATGGCATGCCTCCCCGCCCTTTCCTGGAATTGATGCTGCTGTTCTGGCCAGCCGGCCTTTGGGGATTGCTGCTGTGCGTTGTTTCTTTCTGTATTGTTCCTGGATGTACTGCGTTGGTTTTGATAAATTTTGTTGGACAGCACCCCGTTCTTTTGTGGCCTTCCCTTACGCCTAACTCATCTAAGATGGCGTCTGCGCGGCTGGACTTCGTCGACGCACCGGATCGAAGGGGGCAAGGATGAGGACGATTCCTTGATTACTGTTGCTTGCACTGCTGGGATTGTGACGGATGGGCGATACATGGACTGGAATGGACGTTGGTATTACATTGGGTCCGGGGTTGGGCGGCTGAGAATACATGTGTTGGTTGTCCTCCTACTCCATCTTTTCTTCTCTCTTTACCTCTTCTTTAACTATATTTCAAATTATATTTTTCCCTACTGTGGGGCAGTTCCGGGGCGACAGGCACACTGTTAGTGGGTTTGGCCGTAGCCATTACAGGGGTGCAGGGTGGTGGGTGCGGGGGGGGGGTTTGTTATTTTAGTTTGTTTTGTTCTATGATCCCTATTGCTCTTTTCCGGCTTTGGGAGGGTTCTTTCCTCTTTAAGGGGTTGGCTGTTTCTGGGTCTTGCACCTTTTCTCTTCCTGTGTTTCAGCAACTTTCTGTTTCTTGTTCTTAGGGACGGGCTCTCTGGGACTACGTTTGGAATTGTTGCTTTTCGTAATGCTGCTTGTTATCCGGTCTTATTGTCGCGGTTGCTTAGCCTAAATGGTTGTTGTATTTTTTGCCTGATTTCAATTGTAAATGGGGTACGCCCCTCTTGCTGCGTTTTCTTTGTGTCCCTTTACGTGAGATGTGCAGTCCTTCTGTTGCAGCCCCCTCGCTTCATTTAAACTTAAAAATGAAAACCCCCTATCCTGTGTTGCGCACCCCGTTCTCACTTCTGGCGTACTTTGCAATATCCTGACTGTATATTGACCTATTGTTCTCCTGTTTTTTCTCATCTGTCTTTGCAGCCGGCCGTGATGGTTGTGGGCTTGCGCATGTATCTCCTACTTTTGCTTCAATAAAGGTTTTTAAAAAAAAACAAAAAAAAAAAACTCTATGACTCTCTGTGATGATAACCGAGTGGTTCAGGCAGGGATTTATTTAGGTATTAATATTTCAGCTGATCTTGACGCTTTGGTAGAAAAAAACATCGTCCCAATAATAGATAAAGTAAAGAAAGATCTGGATCGATATGAGAATCTCCACTTGTCACTAGTTGGACGAGTCAATATTATCAAAATGCTGGTTCTGCCGAAAATGTTGTATGTTTTTAGAGCAATTCCACTCTCAGTTGACAATAAGTGGTTTAAAATTTGCGAACAAATGATTAACCGTTTTATTTGGGCAAAAGGCAAGACGCGGAGGGCACTGAGATTTATGTCGCTCCCGCGGGAAAGAGGAGGCTGGTCACTACCGGATCTAAAGCTTTATTATTGGGCAGCAGCATTGCAATGTATGGTGGGCCTGATTGGAGGTGCTGAAGTGGAGGGTTGGGACAAGTTTGGTTCGCTTGCTATTTATGGTTTGGTTCTGGGTACGAATGCTGAAAATTTATTTTTGAGATTCACGGAGGGAAGCTACTTCAAAAGAACACGATTTAAGACAGTAATGGCTGCATATAATATATGGAAAGGGTTTGCTAAAAAGGTGGGAATTGGGAAGTATAATGCATATACTAGACTAAAAGATAACCCTTCCCTACCTAGTGAGGTTTTTTTCGGGAGCAGTCTTTCAAGAATGGGAGAGGCGGGGGATAAGAAAGTTTGGAGATATGTTGGGCCTTCATGGTATATTACAATTTATGGAATTGCAAAATAGTTATGCTCTGGATACAAAACATTTCTTTAAATACCTTCAAATAAGAAGCTGCATATTAAATAAACAAGGGGGTACATCGGGATTCGAAAAAAATATGGTGATGGACCTTATAGAAGGTGGTTGTGATTGCACTATTAAGAGGTTTTATTTAGAAATGACAAAATTAAAGAAAGATGATTTAGAGAAATAGATAGATAGTGGTCTATTGATTTAGATATAGGCAGGGATATCTTTACTGAGTCATTAGAAATGGGGAGTAAAATGCTGTGTTCATCGTCTCTTCAGGCCCAACACTATAAGATATTATACCATCTATATTATACACCCGCGAAGATTGCCCAGTGGGGAGGTTCATCTGGTATTACTTGTTTTAGATGTGGCAGTACAGATGCTGATTTGATACATATCTTTTCAGTTTGTCCCCATTTGGATAAGATGAAACAGGATATTGTGCATTTTTTCGGAATGCACTGTCAACAACAATAGAGTTAACACCAGCTATTATGTTATTGGGGATAAGTGTTGACGGGCAGTCGAGTTGTAGAAATTTTATATTTGTAGCAATGGCGATCCTGAGATTGTTAGTGGCTTCTCCTTGGCTTGATCCTAACCCTCCATCATATCATCAATGGTTAGGCAAATTATTGTCAATACAAAAATTGGAAACAGCCATATATGCTAGGAAGGGAAAAAAGGGTAAGAAACTGGGTATGCAAATTTGGGGTCCTTTTATTCGATGGAAGTTAGGTACTGACTGTTAAAAGACTAACAACCTGTCTAGATGAATATTTGAATGTGTATGTATGATTGTGTGTTCTATTGTATTGTAATCATTGTGCCCTGCTCATGTTATAAAGAAAATGGGGAAAAAAAATTCTTTAAAAAAATTAAAAAAAAAAAAAGTGACTAAGTGTGTATACTTATGAGAATACTCTGCAAAATTAAAGAATATTCTTCTCAAGAAAATGTTTAAACGTTCTCCAAAATCAGGAAGATGTTAACTCGATATTGCATATGTCCTGAACAGAATTTTGTGAGCATTATTCCACCCTAACTGACATATTTGTGGTAAGAAATTGTCTTGCGTCAGCCAAGAATAGTAACCCACCCCTTTACTCCACATTTATTGATTGTAAATTCCACTATAGCTGTATCAAAATGACTCCAGAAATATGTAAATTACGAGTCTCGGGTGAGATTATAAGAGGGGTGTTTTCACTCTGTAATGAAACTTGGGTTATGATTCACTTTGTAAAACTTATGGCTTTCGCTAGAAGAGTCCATATTTGTATGGGTCTCCAAAGGAGCTGCTTGTTTGCTCATTTGTTTTTTTATGTTAAACCTTTTCCATCCCTAACGTTAATAGATGTTTGGTAAAAGAGAATGTGTTACTACTTAAAGAGGGAGGAGTACATGACCCTTCATTATTTTATGCAAATGACATGAAAATCTTTAGTAACACTGCTACTGAATTACAACCAAAATATCCCCAGCAATTGGGTTATCAGTCAGTCAGCTACTCTTAATAGCCAGAGGCACAAACATAATGCACTATATTAGCTGTGGCTTGGGTACCTGGGCTCAAGCAAATCTTACCTGCCTAGCCATTGTTGAATGAAATACCAATGGACCGTGAAGCTCATTACTCAAACAAGCAATCACACATTTCTGTGCTCAAATAAATCAGTGCAATCCTGTCATCAGCATGATTTTTAGAGCAAATAAAGAGAGAACCCAAAAATGTGTTACATATTTTTCGGAGCAATCTCTCTGTAAAGCCTTGCTTAAAATCTCATGCAAACTGAGACAAATTATTGGATTACGGGATAGTTACTCTAAATCACTCAACAATTCCATACTCCTCTTTGAAAACAGTTTTAAAAACCTCTATTTTCATTACTCTTGTACTGAAGATGTTAGTCAGCTAAACAAAAAAACATTTTTTTAAGATTTCGGACTGCTTTGGAAAATAATAAGGTCTTCACTTATTGTATCCTTTCCCTTCATCCAGAACAAAGCCTATTGTTTATGATCATCAACCTTTATCAATTGCCTTTTTTGATATTGCAGGCTCTTGGTATGGGAATCCTCTAACCAAAGGGTTATGTAGATGGTGGGTGAAATATATGGAAACTGTAAAGAGTATAGGAACTGATTTAGAGTTCAGATTACCATCCTCTGAATTTAAAGTTGCCCTCTGTATGAGCGGACATCTTTAGTCTATGACAGGAACTGTTGTCACAGCCTCTCTTGTCAATTAGTTACAGGTTTGCGGGACACTTCCGTCAAAGATGATGACCGTCCATCAAACTGGTAATTTGTTCTAGTTTTTTCAAAAACAAAATCCTAAAGCAGGATTTTTGTTTTTGAAACAAATGACGCCCCCAGTTTTCTCCCATGGTGTGGGAGGTCATTTAAAGTTTTTGTCTCTTACCACCAGATTTTTCACAGCGGTAAGGGGTAGTTAAAAATGGGTATTTCAACCACCCATTCTAAATCGGGTGAAAGGTCAAACTTCTGTTGCTGATATATATTCCACCTGACTGTAAATCAGGTGCAACCTTCAGTTGACGGAGGGTAGTCCATTGCTGTTGCGATGAAGTAGCCTCTCTGCCACAATCTAAATCAGCCCCATAGTATTTACCAATGGGGAACTTATTAAAGTATTTTATTTTTGATGGATGATCGAATTTTAAATATGTTGAAATACTTGAGGTTTTGAGGTGTACTGAATGCAAACAAATCCTTTGGAATACATTTTTAGATAGTGTCTTTTTGAAATTCTAAATTGATGTGCAGGTATAAATGGACTTTACGTATTTAATAATGATGGTTCAGATAAACCAAATGAATATATTTCTGAAGAAAAAATGTTTCAGTGGATTTCGTCCTTCTATTTTAGTCAATAACGCTAGCTCTGTTGTCATTTTTCCTTTGGCGAACAGTGCGCTGCAGCAGACATTTTTGTTGAGGAATTCAGGCACCCAACTTTTGCCTTTGTGGAGTGTCCAGCTTTGAGCACTTTCTTTGTAAACATTGACATTGAGGCCTCAATATTCCACAAGAGAGCCCCTACATGGGCATGGACATGGATCCCTGAACACACATAGTTTTATGAGGACCTTATTTTGGTTCGTATCCTAACCTATTCAACAAAGCAACTAACCTTTGTAAATGTGAACATTGCTAGATGAAGTCCACTTAGAGATAAACTCTTGGGCTCTGTGGCTCCCCAAGCAGCCGTGTCCGGTAGTGGGAGTACCGGACGGGCGGTGACGTGGGGAGGGGGAGAGGCAGGGTGGGGGCTAGTAATGTATGGAATCCGGACCTTAACAGGTAAGTAAACATAAAAATGAATACAACAAATTTCGTTGCGTGCACTGCATCACCAAATGAGACGCAGTGCGCGCAACGAAATTATTGATCAAGTATTGACAAGTATTGATCTAACAAATATTGGTTGAATGAGGGTCTGTCTACAAACACAAATGGGGCATGTACCATTCTTAAGGGAGGTCTACGCAATGCTGGCTAGTATATTTTATCAGGCTTCTTGGTGCAATGTTTCATTGAGAGTTGGTATACAAAATGTTTCCTTTTTTTGATCAGTTTCTTTTTTGTTTTTTTAACTTTAGAGGCTTTGTTAGTTAGAAGAAGGCATGTTTGGTTCCACAAAGTGGTATATTGTGAGGCAACTCTTTTGTATTTTGTGTTGTTTAATGTAAAAAAAATTTAGTTTGTCTACATAACTTAAGTTGTTATACTTTATTGCACTGTAAGCTAAGATCTTATCACTAATATGGTGCCATCTGATTACCTCAAATTGATGAAATATGACTGACTCGTTCCAAAGCCTCTGAAGCTTCTACGTTACTTTTGTTATCTTAATGTGGAACATATTTGCAATACAATAATGATTTCAGGATCCTAGCAAGCATCACTCCACAATCTATGGGAAGCAATTACAGCGCCCTACTGTGCATCATGGTTGGAAATCAGTACTCGGCATCATTGTTGAAACCTTTGGGTAAAGGACAGGTTTGCAGCAACCCTAATATATCATCATTTTATGTTTCTCTACTGTTCTGGAACATGTGACAAGCTTGAATGATTGGGTTTCTTCAGTGCTGCTCCATGTCACCAACATGTAAGACAAATTTAGTGTCCCATTTTCAAGCTAATTCTCAAGCGTGATATAGCACTGTGTATCCACTGCCTACATTAGGAACTATTATTGGAGCTGCCCACGTAACTCTGCCTGATGTCTCATAAAAGAGCAGTGGCAAGAGTCATGAGCCCTTAGTAGACCAACAAGAGATATTTTTTCAGAGGAAGGAGTAGTCTCTGTTAATATCTGGTGGCTCGGATCTCTGAGACATACAGCAAGATGTTGCCTTTCACCTCGGCCAACTTCACCAATCAGTATTTAACCATATTATGGTTGACTGTATCATACACATCCAATAGGCTGGGTGGGATCAAGAAATGATATCAAAAGATCAGCCAACTTGAATGATAAGTGAGATCTTCTGTGATATACGCCAGAGGAGCTTTGATTCCGTCGTAGGTTGGAATACTGATTGAGGATTATTTAGCATTGAGTTTTCACCCAGGTCTGTGATTTACAGATCTTACCTTCCAAATTCTTTCTAGGAATTTGAGCTTGCATGTTGGGCAGCAGTTGGCCAGTACTGTGTGAGTTTCTTTAGCAAGAGTAATATTGTACCTTATGTAAAAGCCCTTGGAACATAACTAATTGTTAGATATTAATTCAGCACTTCTAGGACCCCAGTTGATCTATACGGCCTTGTAGATCACATCACAACCATTATGTAATGTACAAGGCTGCGTTGCTTCACACCTAGGTTTGCGCTATATAAATACTAATAAATACATTTTTGTTGCAGAACCCAAAAAACAAATATTTCACAAGTTTTTCTTAGAAGATACATAATAATCATCTAAAATGGGATTCTAATTTGTTGGTCACTGATAACAAGCATCTTAATGCAAAACAAACGAGTGGAGATGGCAACATCTGGAGAAATACTTAACTTATTGGTGGGATGTAAAAGTTATTCTCCACTGAAAAGCCACTGTTTGCGTCAATTGCCTGTCTCATTGCATTTAGACACATAAAGAATCCTGAATATCCTCCATGACAAATGTTGTTGGGTTCGGAGGTGTGGAATGTTGTATCTGGTGTCTACGTAGAACGTGGCTTAGTGGATAAATCTTCTAAATGCCAAAGTTAAATATTGTTAAGTGTGAGCAGGTAGTTAGTGTATCTGTAAAAAGGGATTCACCTGTGGTCTGCATCATGGTAGCAGGGTAACTTTGTAGGATGATTGACCTGTGCATCCTCTGGCCAAGCTTGGGTCAGATGAACAAGAGGCAGCAACTCCAAATCTGCAGTGCTTATGGGCATCGCCAGGGGAATGAGGGATGTGGGTGCAAGGTTCTGCTTGGTGGCTCAGTGATCACCATGTCTGGTCCACAGTGGTCCAACATGGGGAGAAACAGGATAATGCCCAGGAGGAGGTGGTATGCAGGAGCCTCTGCTTTCACTCTACTCTTGTGAAAGGAATGTGTGCTACACCACAAGCTAGTTAGGTGTCAAACTAACTAACCGAGCCATCATCGAAACTAAAGTTTAGGTTCACATCCCAACATTTTCACTCTGCTTCTCACACTTCTGTGTTTGATTAATTGAGCATGACTGGGTTGGCTAATAACCTTTTATCACCCCGTAGAGACGGTTTGTAGACTGGGCAATATGTGTTCTTATGATCAGTTACTATATTAATTGTTGAGAACATTTCTACAGTAAAGTCCTGCCTTGGAATTATCCCAGGCGTGACCATCGTGTGCTAGAACACAAGAGCACCTTCTGGCAGTACCCTTTACAGATGTGACATTTTTCTTTTGATTTCTAGTTTTATTGATGAGCTGAAAAGAAAGTCCCATTCGATCATAAATGATGATGCTGGAAGAGAATTTATTATACTAATCATTAGGTTTTTGGGTGCTCCATATCCGTGGGTGACAGTCAATGCTAGGAAAGGGATCCTTAATGTAGCTCAGTCATCTGAGTTAACTTCAGGCTACGCCTACTAAGCAGCCATTTACCTGTTTGCGGACAGATAGAGATTGTCTTAACACTGGTCCTGGCATTTAACAGATGCATTCCTGTGCTCTCTCCCACCACATGCCATGCAAACCTGAAATACTACTCAAGGATAATGTCTGGTCATTATATTTAGAGATATGTGATTAGTGTCCACCAAACTTAAGTTTATCTTCCAAAACTGGAAACATTTTACCGTTTTTGAAATGTATGGTATATAGTACAGATATTACATTGAATAGCTGTCAATGGTTTGCACTTTACAAACAGGGGGTTTCTACATCTTCGCATCTTCCAGCCATATCGATCCCTTTTTACAGAGTAATGGTAATTGTGTGCTTTGAATATGTATTTAATCTAAAAAAGAAACTCTTCATAAAACAGCCTTAAACACATTGCTACCTGATGAATCAAATAATTGTAAGGTCATTGAACGGTGGGACTGTCCCTTTGATCTGTATTGCACTCCGATGATAACACATGATGGGCGGATAGCATCTCATAAGGCGGTTATTACATTACATTTCTTATCAGTTTCCAAATTGTATGTCTCCCTAGTGCAAAGATGCACGTTCTAAAGATGTGCCTGCTTTAACATGTGCTAAATACAGCAACGTCTGTTTGTGTTATACTTGGATTGTTTTATATTTAAGCAAATAAAAGGGTTATTTTTTTCCTGGGAAACGAGTAAGGTGAACATTTAAAGGGGCCATCTAGTATACAGAAAAAGTTGGATATATGACGTTAAAACGCATGTTTTTACAACGCATACCGTTACAACGGGACTTTTACAACGCCAATACTATTACCACGCATGTATTTACAACGCATTTTTTTACAACGCAGGTACCTTTACAACGCATACCATTACAACGTAAGTATTGGTAAGTATATATTTTTTTTTTAATTGTATATTATTTAAAATTAATATAATGTAATGTAATTGTATTTAATTTAATTTAATTTAATTTAATTTCATTTAATTAATTTAATTTAAATTTAATTTTAATTTTATTTTATTTTTACCCTGTATCCCTTTACCCAAAAACCCAAAACTGACCCTGAACCCTAAAAATACCCCTTTACCCAAAAACCCAAAACTGACCCTGAACCCTAAAAATACCCCTTTACCCAAAAACCCAAAACTGACCCTAAACCCTAAAAATACCCCATTTACCCAAAAACTGAAAACTGACCCTAAACCCTAAAAATACCCCTTTACCCAAAAACTGAAAACTGACCCTGAACCCTAAAAATACCCCTTTACCCAAAAACTGAAAACTGACCCTGAACCCTAAAAATACCCCTTTACCCAAAAAACTGAAAACTGACCCTGAACCCTAAAAATACCCCTTTACTCAAAAACCCAAAACTGACCCTAAACCCTAAAAATACCCCTTTACCCAAAAACTGAAAACTGACCCTGAACCCTAAAAATACCCCTTTACCCAAAAACTGAAAACTGACCCTGAACCCTAAAAATACCCCTTTACCCAAAAACTGAAAACTGACCCTGAACCCTAAAAATACCCCTTTACCCAAAAACCCAAAACTGACCCTGAACCCTAAAAATACCCCATTACCCAAAAACCCAAAACTGACCCTGAACCCTAAAAATACCCATTTACCCAAAAACCTAAAACTGACCCTGAACCCTAAAAATACCCCTTTAAAAAAAACCTAACATATAACATTTTAAATATAATTATATACTTACCAATACTTACGTTGTAATGGTATGCGTTGTAAAAGTACCTGCGTTGTAAAAACATGCGTTGTAAATAAATGCGTTGTAATGGTATTTGCGTTGTAAAAGTTCCGTTGTAATGGTAGTGCGTTGTAAAAAATGCGTTGTAATGTGTGTTTACCGAAAAAGTTACTTTACCCCCTCTTGACACTAGAACTGTCGCCAACAACAGCCGTTCTAGAATGTAACCTTTTAATGATGTCTGCATGGGTTTTGAGCAGTATTGTGACATCACTGAAAGCCCCTTTAAGCATTCCCAAGAAAGATCTTAAACAGGATTTTGAGATAAAACAAAACATAACAGTTTACAGTAAAGTATATCGAAAATAAAGATATATTTTTGAAACTTTAGAATAAATGCCCTGGTTCTCTCTGCACTCGCATGGGCCTGCAAGGTTATCGACTGATGACAAGGTCGGAAATGTCCGCTGTAGGGCTGTGAGTGGGATATGAAACTGTCGACCTCAAAGGAGCGTTGTCTGCTGCCGCCATCTTCTCATGTGACTCCCGCCATCTCCCCTTCCGGCCGCTCACGCTTTTCTCTCATATCTGTTCGCAGGTTATTTTGACAAATCAGATTACGACACGGCTGAGCAGAGGCCACGCTCCACGGGCAGACCCGGTGTCTGCGGCTGATGACTTGTCCCTGTCAGAAGGTAAAAGAGCCCTTGTAGCGCCGACGTAACCCTACCCCGCCGCAGCCCTCACGACTGTCACTGCCTGTCTCCAGTGGGTCTCTTATTAGCAGTAACTCAGGTAGCATGAAGATCAAGTAAGTATGGAATAGAGCCAGATATGCTACACTTCTGTGCTGCGTTTTGCTTTCCAGCTGTGTACCTAAACCTTTCTGCCCTGGCTTCTGTGCTTCATGCAACCTGCACTAATCCTCTCCCACACTTAGCACTTACACTGCAGAATAATGCATACTTGTTTTCTGGGTTACATTCGAATGGCTGGGTAGATTAAAATACTGGCACCTTTTCTTGGAAGCATTTTGGAGTATCTAAATAAGTACTCTTGTAGTATCTTTTACTTATTCACACACGCCTCTGTGCATTGCCACAAAACATCTTATATGAGAATATTTATTGAATATTTCTATATCATTAGCACAAATAGTAAGGATTGTGCCCACTTTGCACTTTTACTAATAGTGAGTTGGACGTTTGTGGCTCATTCACAAAGTAGGAGTAAGTAAACAATGATTCCAGTAGTTACACGTATACGCCTAGATGGAATCGCCCCCATGCTGTCTACGATCGAAACTGACACATAGTGGCAATGGATGGGAGCCAAGTCAAACAGAAGACGCCCACAGCAAGTTATGCCTAAATATGTGGAAAAGACTACTTCTAAAACTTTATCTTTTGATCGCACTCTGGTCTTTGCCTTGTGTGACCTGTCATTATAGAGGAGTGTTACTATGGCGACTGCACCCTGTGGTTTGTTGCACGTCATATACAGGTGCATCCTGCTAGGTGTGAATGACATAGGCAGTCACATGCATGTTGTTCCCATCTTTCTCTAAAAACCTCCCTATCGTGCTCTAAAAGGTAGTCTTAAGGACTTGAAATAAAAGAAGATGGTGTGAATGCAGAACTGATTTACGAAATTGTGGTTAAATCATGTGGAAATACCCAATTAAGTGTAAACCACTGCAATGACATTTAATGAAAAAAGCAAAATTATTCACTATGTGGAGTGGGAAGGCACAATGACCAATGGCTAATTAAAGTCCCATGTGTTGCTATTACCAACTACACTGTTCAGGTCCCTTCTCTGTGACTGCAACCTGCCTATAATATGTTCATCAGAGAGGAGTCCAATGGTAATCTTGGTAAACTAATATTAGTAGTAAGGAAGCAGGACCAGTCCTTCACAGGAATTCTTGTATTATGTTCTTGTTACAAAGTGTTGATAACTTAAGATTTAATAAGTTTTAGCGAAGAAACACTGCTGTGGTACTTAGCACCATATTGCTTGTTTAATTTTCATAGCAATAGTCTCTACATAGGTTGCAGCCTTCTTCGTTAATTATTATCCATAATTTGTAGAAATAGATGCAGGATCCTTTTCAATAGATTTTCTTTACCAAACAGTCAACACATCTGTAAGTGCAACACTTCAGATTTCTGTAAAAGAATATAAAATTCATTAACAACACACATGCACTTCACAGTGGACCAAGGGAGTCTGTTACCTAACTTCAATATAACAATCTCAACGTATAAACATCTGTCATTTATTGTCTTGTTGTGCATGGCTTCCATATGAAGCCTCTAATGTATGTACCAGGTTCTAAATCTGGTAACTCCCTGCTCTGACGTAGCAGCTGTTGATATCAAAACTGGGTACCCACTGTTGCTATGTGACAAAGGCCTTTCAGACCTGCTTGTCTGCTATGACTGCAAGCAGAAAGCACAGCTCCAGGAGGGGCAAGGAAGGCTGGGAAGGAGTTTGGGGGGGTTTGCTAAGGGTAGCAGGTAAGCTATTTTATTTTTACATTTGGGTTCGAGAGTGGAGACCATGTTATGTATGGCTCCCCATTGGTTCTCTTCCGCCGGGTAGCAATTAAAAGCAGAAACAGATGACTTTGGGGCCCTTGATAACAGAAAGGAAAATTATAGTTGGGTAAAAAGTGAATTACGGGGATGTTTTTCACCTCGGTGTTCTGAATGACGTCATGGACATCTCGAGTTCAGCTCTTGTTCTCAATTTGATGCCACTCAGAACCACTCCTGAGAAACCTCCCAGTAATTCACTGTTAACTATATATAATTCTACATATATTACAGGCCTGTTTAGACATCAGAACATGCCTCTAATATGACTAGCATATCACTACTTCTTTGTAATAAAGTATTTAATATTAATAGTAATGTCACATTGCACTCGTCCTGCAGGCAAAAAGGGCTAATGTCTAACTTTCCTCAGACGCTGTGATGAAGAACTTACAGGGCGACCGAAAACAGTGTTTTGTGGTCTGCAAGAAGTAATCAAGGAGAAAAATACAACTCTTTTTGCTTATAAGAGCAGAGAGAGAATTTTGGTGCCGTAGCTGTGGTGAAGCGATTGGTACTATTCTCTATTAAAGAAGAAAATGCCCCCCCCCCCCTCCCCAGCCTCACCTCCATGGGATTTGCAGCAAAAAGCAGCCACTGATAGTCGTAAAGCGAGCCCCTCACATCCCTGGGCCCCAGTGCCACTGCACATGCTGCACTACTGATTGCTATGCCCTGAGCCCCAGAGCTATCTTCCCTCACAGTCCAGAGGAAAGGATGAAGGCCTCCTGAAATCTGCTGTGGCACTGAGAAAAATAACACCGTGCTGGGCGTTAGTTAATGTTAAAAAGAAGGTAATTACTGAGTGCTCAGCTAAGTTTTTTTAATCCTTTTTCATATTTGAATTCCCTTATGTTCCGGTCACTTCTATGGACTTTGGGACGTGTCGAGGGCATTATGTCGGTTTGCACCCTGACCGGGGGTTGAGCTCACTAGAGTTCCTAAAGGAGGTAAGAAGTATAAATGTCACTGCCTCCTCGGCCAGCGAGAGCAACCACTCAGTGGCTGGTGAATGTATGAAGAATTTGTGCAGGAGGGAACTGAACTACGGTATAGATTTCTATTGATTGGAAATGTGTCAAATCCAAATCTGCAGTGACTGCTGTTCTTTAGGTTGGAGCATATTATAACTCATACCATTTTTCCAGCTAATATTTTAATCTAGCAGCAATTGCAAATCACGTTTCCTCATTACTTAGCTCATGTCATGCTGCTGTGTCCAGTTGTGTTCACAAGAAGGAAACATGTTTTCACGATGGTGGCAGTGTGGTATGCGGTCTGTGAATGCTGCATCTCAGCATATAAGGTGTGTTCATACCCACAGAGTGACATTACCAATAAGTTTGGTTTTTAATGCTGGTAAGAAAGGTTTTAAAAATGATTAAGAATGTCATTTCGGGATAATGTTGTGTATACAATGTTTTGAACTCGTTTTAAAACTGCTCAACGCTTTTGTAACCCCATCCCTGTTGTTTTTCAAACATATGGAGTATAGAGTCTAAAGAGAGGTTGTTGTGTTACAGGAAGGAGTGAGGTGTAGAGCGTGGACAAGAGGGAGAGGAAGTAGTAAAGACGGGTCAGTGTGGAGTTCTGTTAACTAGGTGTTGAGTGACTTTATGTTATGTAACATTTTCAGCCATTCCTGCAGCTTTTTAGGTCTGGCTGGACAGCACAGCTGTCATCAACAGAGAAGAAGCTTTAAGAAGCAGCACTGAGGGGTAGGGGTGGTGCTAGGCCCCCACATGTGGAAGAGGTGTGGCGCAGCGGCCAGGACGACTAACGCCGGACGCTGGGGATCACAGTTTGGACCCCGGCACCAGAGGTCTGCCCAGCACCATGTGACTCTGGGCAATAGCTTGCTTAATCTTCCTTCCCAGCGCTGGGAAACCTACGGGTAGCTGTGCGCTTTACAAATACAGGATAAAAAAACATCCCTTCTGTAGTCTGAGCTTTGAGTTCTCCATTCCAGCCCGGGGTAGTGGGCAAATTGTGTGCACGTGTGCAGGGGTATCAATATTGCTTTCAGGCTACATACTCCTGACCAGAGTAGGTCAAATCATGATTATCTGCAGCCGCCTTCTGGCCACCAGCCTCCACATGTCGCTCCTGTCCAGCTAACTAAGCCCAAGGCACTCACCATACCTTTCCTTACCCTGTCCTATACGTCTGTACCCATTTAAGCAAATGACAAAAAAACTCCCGTACGCCCATTGACATCCTACAGGCCCCGAGGATCTCTGATGCTGCCTTGTAGATGTTGAGGCAACCGGGACAACAAGCATTGAGGACATCTAGCCATCACCAGCACGGGAATCCCGCAGACCCAAGATTATCGCCAGGGACCGCAACAATACCATGAGCGCCTGGCTGAATGAGCATCGTAAAAACCCCAGCAATGGCGAGAACAACATGTTCTGTAAATATGGAATATATTTTTGTCCAACCATAATCGCTTCAACTTTTCTTAAAATTTGATTACGTGAATTTGCAACTTGTATAGATGTAACTCTAACCGCTAGTATCTGTAGTAGACATTTGTATGTTAGAACAACGAGTTCCTCAACAACGACTACCTCAACAACGCGGTTGTTACAACGACTGGGTCTTAACCACCAATTTTTATCCCACGCACTCCTTAAGCACAAATCTTTGTGGTAAAGGAATGCATGGTACATGGAATCCCTCCCATCCCTTAAAAACTATGCAGAAACCCTTGAAACTACCCCAACCACCTCCTAAAAACTATACCCTACCCCTTACAGCACCTAAAAACTAACCCGGATCCCTCCCAACCCCTAAAAACTAACCCAAACCTCTCCTAACCCTAAAAGCTACCCCATCCCCACCCCTAAAAACTATTTCAAACCCCCTAAAACTACCCCAAACCCCACCACCCCCTAAAAACTATTCCATACCCCACCCACCACCTAAAAACGAACCCAAATCCATCCCAACCCCTAAAAACTAACCCCAACCCCTCACACCCCTTAAAACTATACCGTACCCCTGACCCCTAAAAATTAACTCACACCACCTGAAAACGAACCCAAACCCCACCCTCCTCCTAAAACTACCCTGAAACCCTCCCACCCCCTAAAAACTACCCTGTACCCCCACCCCTAAAAACTAACCCAAACCCCTTAAAACTACCCTAAACCCAAACGCCTCCTAAAAAGTATCCCTGAACCCTCCAACTCCCTAAAAACTGCCCTGATTTACTCCCAACGTCTAAAAAGTAATACAAAACCCTCTTACCTGTCCTGTTCCTGTCCTTTGCTACACTCTTTCCGCCCATCCTGAACACTAGACTGACTTAGCCTTAACCACGCAAATGGGTGGTTAAGGCTAAGTCTTTGTTTGGGCAAGTAGTTGTTTGGCTTTTGTGACTCCGCAACTCGTTGTTCCGGAGTCGTTGTTCAGGATGTTTCCCGTAGTAGACACATGTACTTCCTACCATTCTTGGTGAGTTTAGAGTTTACCTGTTTCGTATCTTTTATGTTATCCATGTACTCTGAACCATTGTGCAATATACCTGTTTCTATTGTAAAGCGCTCTGACACCTACGGTTAAAGTTTGTGCCAAATACAAATGAATGAATAAATAAATAAATAAGCAATGACCCTGACCTTTCCATCTTCCTCCTCCTCCTCACTCAACCTTTTTACAAAACTGGATTTTTCGGAGTGCATATCATAAAGTCATGCTAGTTTCGCAGTCTAGACATTTAACCTCTTTTATCACTGGCGAGGAAACTTTCCAGTTCTGTAGGCTTCCTTTTGGTTTATGTTCGGCTGCGAGTGAATTTCAACGGTTGATGTCCACAATTTTTGCAGGTGTGAAGAAAGCAGTTGTGTTTCAAGATGATGTGTTGGTGTTCGGGGCGAATGAAGAAGAACATAATCTGTTTCTAGCTAAAGTTCTAGGGTGCATAGCCAAGGCAGGGTTGACATTGCGAAGGGAAAAGTGTAAGTTCTTCACCAGAGAAGTAGAGTATTTAGGTCACTTGGTCAACAGTGAGGGAATTAAACCAAAAGAAAATTTGGTTGGTGCTATTGTTAATTCCCAAGCTCCACATGACAGAGATTCCTTAAGATCTTTTATGGGACTTGTCGAATATTATGCCAAATTTGTGTTTGATTTTGCACGAAAGACTGAGCCATTGAGAGAGTTGTTGAGACGTGGAAGAAAATTTGTTTGGGAAGTACAACAACAGGAAGCTTTTGATCTGGTTAAACATGATATCACACATGCAGGGGTGTTGACTCCATTTAAGTCGGGCATTGAGTGTGTTGTGACTGTGGATGCCAGTGCTGTTGGGATTGGCGCGGTTTTCGCACAAAGACATGGAAAAGAGGAGAAAACGGTTGTTTTTGCGTCCAGATCATTGACTGAGGTTGAAAGAAATTATTCTGTGATTGAAAGGGAGGCATTGGCGGCAGCTTGGGCAACCAACTACTTTAGGGTATTTTTGTGGGGAAGTCCATTTACATTGCGTACGGACCATAAACTGTGTTGAAGGTTCTGGGTCCGGGAGGAATTGAGAATTGTTCTGGACGACTGGCCCGGTTAGCGGTGAAATTACAGGAGTTTGGCTGTAAGTTTGAGTATGTGCCTGGGTGGCGCAACAGGGTGGTGGACTGTTTGTCGCGTTTACTTGACAAACAAGGTTTGGTAGTGGATTTACCAACCGAAGAGGTGGTGGCGAATGTTGATGATGCTTTGGAAACGTATGCAAATGCAATTCAAAAGAATACTTGGTATAAGCATATGGAGGAGGATGTTGTTTTGAGTAGTGTTGTGCGAATGATCAAAGATGGTACTCGGAGAGAGGGCGCTTTACCAGTGGGTGTAGGACCATTTGTGAAAATTGTAGATGAGCTGTCTGTGACTGCAGATGGTACTGTCATGAGGAATGACAAATTTGTTCCTCCGTGAGGATTGCGTTCTAGGTTAATTAGTTTGGCTCATGAGGGGCATCTAGGACAAACCTTGACGATGAAGAGATTGAAGGGGAATTATTGGTGGCCGAACATGGATGCAAAAGTAAAGGATTGGGTGGAGCGATGTTTGGCTTGCAGGGAGTCTGAGAAGAGGCTGAGGGTAGGTTTGGGTTTCTCTAAAGAGCCGCGGCATATTACTTCAGCAGAGAGTGTGGGAGAAAGTCTGTTTGGACTTTATTGGTCCATTTACATTTTTGCCGCACAGTCAGAAATTCGTGTTGGTGTTAGTTGATGTAAAGTCTAAGTGGATTGAAGTAGCCTTTATGAGTTCGGTTACTACTGCTGCTACTATCGGTGTTTTAACAGAGGTCTTCAAAAGAGTAGGTTTTCCATCAGTTATTTTGTCTGATAATGGCACGCAGTTAACGTCTTCTGAGATGAAAGAGTTCTTGGATTCTGTTGGTGTCAAACATTCATGTTGTTCATTATACAACTCACAGGGAAATGGGTTTGTGGAGCATCTAAATAGAATGGTGACGGGTACCATGCAGTTGGCATATAGCTCCCGATTGTCTGTGGTGGATTCTATAACTGAAATGTTGTGGGCTTACAGGACAACTTTTAACAGTAGTTTGGGTGCGAGTCCTTTTGAAATGATGCGTGGAAGGGTGGCTGGTACAAAGTTACTTCCGTCTTGGATGCGGATTAGCTCTGGATCTAAATGTATGCATAACACGTTGTCTGAAGGGAAAGCTGAAAGGTTGTTCATCAATGTGGGTGATTGGGTCAAGGTTAAGCCTGGTCTTCACACTAATTTTTTGAATAAGTTCAGAGGTCCGTTTAAAGTTAAAGATGTTGGTGGAAATTGGGTCAAGTTGATGAATGGGCAGACATGGAAGTTGAGGCGTGTTGCTTTGTATCAAAGGAAGAATGGAAAGTCAAAGGTGGATTTGGAGGCGGACACCGATTCGTCTGGGTCGTCGCCTTGGATGCTGATGGCTGATGATGAATTTGCGAAAGGTGATGTTGGTGGTTTAAACAGGTGTGTGCTTGATGGGTTGGTTGGTGAAGTAGGTGATTGAAGAGGAGGAGGTGGGTTGTTGGGTTCATCTCGTGTTTTGAGGGAGGCGGGGGAAAGAAGGGCACATGTGTACCTTAGGGATTATATTGCCACTGTTTGAAATCTTTCTGGATTTTGTTTATGTAATCTGGTGAACTATCTTTGTTGCATTATTCTACTGGTGGTTTGTCAGGCCTAGTTATTTCTTTTTTTCTTTTTCTTTCTTTTTTTATTTTCTCTTTCCTTAGGTTGTTTTTTCTTTCCATTGAAATGCAAGATGGGGAGATATGTTATACTATATTAGAGCATCCTCTGCTAGCCTGGGTGACGTTTACCTATGATGTACTTGGGTTCTATGGGTGATGTCATTTCTGGTGGGCAGTGACAGTTGAGCCAGCTGCGTCTGGCAGGGATCGTTTGGGGTTCTCCTGGGATTAAACTTCATCTGAAGATAAAGGCTTATTGCAGAATATTTTATGTACAACAGTAATGTGTGTCAAGAGTGCTTGGTCTATTTTAGAGAAAGCACTGCAGTCGGAGCCACTGGAATTATGTAGCAGGGGAGCAGCAAATTATGCAGCAGGGTTGACTAAATAATGTGTCAAGAAAAGGAAAATTATGCGACACACTCTGGCACATTGTTGATAATTCTTTTACTTTGTCATTTCCACAGAAGATAATACTCTCTGGGGAAAAAGTTTACCTGATTAGTATCAGTTTAATGACCACATATAGAAATAAGCAAATGAAAGGTTAACCAGTCCAGTAAGGGCAGGCGGTAAACTTTGATCCGCCGGCAGAATTTTTTGAGTTTTTGCCACTACGCGTTCTGCTTGGAATGCAGAGTTTTGCAAAAAAATCTGCATCCCGCCTCCGCGTAGCTGAGTTTACCACCCACCACCAAACCGCCTTAAATAAAATAACTTACCTTATTTCCTTTCTTGTTGTGCAGCATAGAAAAAGGAGCCGGTGCCAGGGCGCATGCGCAGAGCTGCGGAAGGGCTCATAGTCACTGCAGGTTTCTAGTGCTCATGCATACAATGACATGCATGCGCACACAAGAGAATCCTCCAGAGGCTGGAATCCGATGCAGGAGGCAGCAGGAGAGCGTCGTGTACTCATTGTCGACTTCGTGGATCGGCATTCTGCAGCCAGGGACTTGGAGAAGGTAGGGGGTGTATAACGTGCCTGCCGAGCTCCGCCGCAGTCTAAGTTACAACGGGCAGATCGAAATTCCACTGAGTTTTTATTAAACTCCTCGGAATTCCACATAGTGACACACTGTGAGGTCCACCCACCCCTGCAGTCCAGTTAACCTTTGCGAAGGGTCTCAACCTCAAAAGATTACATCACTGTGTTTTTAGTAACGTTTGATCGATTTAAGCTAGAAACAATTTTTCTTTTTGCTAATAACAAGAAATGTAGAACTTTAATGTTAAAATGTCCTTACAGCGACTAGCACCCCAAATATATTTTTCACTGTGCAGTCCTAGCTTACCTAAGTAGACAGCCAGTGTAAAGATTAAACTCCTAATACTGTACCTCAGGAATAGTACTAGCCAGAAAATTAATTATACAACTGTTTCTATTCGTTATGAAAAGTGCTAATCAATGTAAATCCGGATTTTAAATAAATATTAAGGAAAAGTAACTTTTAGAAAGTTACCTTTTCTCTGCCTGATGTTCTTGGAGGCTAAGTTTGCATGTGCTCTCCCACTTTTGACAGCTGGTAATTAGCATTTGAATACGTGTTAAAAGGCTTGAAAAGCCTTCCAGGACCAAACAATAGGCTGACCTAAATGGACAGAGTTGACTCCTCTGACTCATCCAGAATATGTAGGGAGGGGGCTGTGAGCATCCTTTTTCACATTACAATGCCAGATCCTGCCTGAGTGTCAAAGCCTGCATGACAGGTCTGCTGGGTTTACAAGTAAAACTTGGGGGGGGGCACTTGATAGGAAAGTAAGCGGAGTACCAAAATAATCCTTGAGTATCCACTGCCTGGTTGCTGGAATACAAAACTTCTATCTACCAGACTTATGTGTCTGGCTTTTATATATAAAACTGAGGGCTCACCTGAAAAGAAGGGAAACAGGATGCCAAAACAATTCTTGTGAATACATTGTCTGGTTGTTGGAAAATCCTGCTTCGGTTCTACTAGACGTCTGTTACTGGTTTTATTGTGCGTATAGTGGCTCCCCAGCCATCAGAACCCAGATTGAGTGTGGCAGAAGACTTGTATCAATTTGTAAATGCCCAAATTATGTAGAGTTGGCCTAAGGAACGTTTACTCATTTTGTTAGGGCGTGTCCAAGAGATAGTTCCACCTGCTTGCTCATGCCAGCCATAAATGTGGCCTCTCCAGGCATCCATTACAGAACACTCCTGAACCAGAGGAAGATCAGAAGAGGACTGAACCGGTTTTCTGTGACCTGAGAAGAGCCCTGGAGGACTGGGCCTGCTCTATCTCATAACCAGGACATAAAAGTGGATTCCAATATTCATAAGGCCTGCACCCAGGCCCCTGCATGCAACCACCCGCTGCATACAGCCTTTGACAGTGTTCGGCGTGCAGGACCTGGCCAGATGCCGCTGCACTAAACCTCCAAAGGTGCCCATCGCTGACTAATATTAAGGGTGTTATTTTGAGTAAGACAGACCAACTGAATTTGTCAAAGGTTCAGAAAACCAAAAATAAAAAGTGTGCTTGTTAGGTTTATCAAGAGTGGGGCCAAAATATCAACATATATAAAGCAGATCTATTGTCTTTGTCAACAAATCACCAATATTCATGATCAAATATCTAGTAGGCCTGGACAGTGAGCTCCTCTCTGTTTGTTGAGTTTTTCGCACTCTGTGGTCTTTGGAGCTCGCAGAGTTCTGAAAAGCCCCACTTCATGAATGAGGAAAATCCAACGCTACATAGCTTTCCAACGAGATTTCTCAGTGAAGCCGGCAATGGATGGTCACTGTCGCTTATTTTGAGAAATCTTCTGTTCGCGTTGAGGAAACTGCTGCTCAAGTAGAACTTCTAGATGAGTGGCAGAAAGAAGCAGCCCCCTATTGCACTGCCACGTGATGCTGTACATGCTGATTTTACAGCGCAAGACAAACTACCGCCGTACTCTGTGTAGCTTGGCAGAGTTTTTTTTGTCCCTTCACGGAGTTCCACATAGCAGAAATCCGCTCAAGCCTAATATATAGTTAAAAAATTAGTACACTGCAATGTTTTATAATAGTACACGTCTTTAAGTCTTTCTTTTAACATCCTTCCAGTTATGAAATGCAGCCATAAAAACAACCACAAGAGGGCCACGCACTCCAGCCTAATAGCATAGAGCTAGAGCTTGAAGTGCTTTAAAAAAATATGGTTAGTTCTCCTGGGGTCATGTAATTAGTGACCAAGGAGACTTACTGTTTTTTTTATGTTGCTATGAGGGCTGCGGCACTGCAGAATAATTTTCTTTCTGGCAGTATCCGAATACTGCCCCAGATGTGTCCCTTCGTTTCATTGTAAAGCAAAGAATTTAAGGAAAAAATATGTTGGATTATGAAAAGCAGAAATGTTTAGAGCATTAATGAGTAATATTGAGATTGCTAAAGCACTCTAAGCATTTTAAATCTAATATTGACCAAATGATAGTGGCACGGAGTGTGAACTTACCTTGGACGGCACATTTTAGCAGTGTCTAACAAGTGTTGCAAAATGTAATTGTACTTTAAAATCTACTAGCATTTGTGTTTTTCACACTAAGAAGTACAAAAACAGCTTTTCCAACAATAAGTGGGTAGCTCTTGTTTGCCTAAGCAGTTAAACAGATTGTTGCAGTTTAAGAATTCATCGCAAACCACTAGGAAAATGTTGGCAAGGTGGTAATGGTAGAGTGTTAGCATGCCCACCAGTCATGGTTTCTAAAATATATAAAATAAGTTCACTGTACAACAGGCAGGAAAGTGCATGTGCAGGTTTCCATTCAAGAATATCATTGGAATGCAGCAATTAACCTGTTAATGTTGTCCCAGTTGTGATCCCATCAAGTTGTGGTCAAGGTTCATGGGGTAGTCAATTTGCTAGACTGCTGAATCGAAATGATGTGCAAATTGTCATTGTAAGCCACTGTGTTATCTTTGATACATTTACTTTGCTGAAACAGCAACATTTTAGTTACTTATTTATGTTTTTTTCAGTTGAGAGAGTGTGAGTTGTTTGGATGCCTTAGCCTGTCATAAACATACTGTTGTATTCACTGACTGCCCTTGTGTCTTCATACATTAAAGTACATAGGAATATTTTCTTGAGATAATGCAGTAGTTGTTACTGTAGCAGTCACATGTGATCATGTAAATTTAACCATTTAATGGTATAAAAAGTGTGTATTGCAGTTCTCAAGGTCATGTCCATAACAGCAACCTTACAGGTTAACAAATGTTGTTCCCCTTGCAGAAAGGTGTGCATGGAAACTCGCACTACAAGAAACCCAAAACCTGTCTTTTCAAAGTGTGCCGACTATACCTACCATAAACTAGAAGTGTTTATGCTTTCTAGAAGTCTATTTTAGGTGTTAATCTTACTTCAGTTTCCACAACTTGGAGGGGTATTCACCAATATTCTGTAGGCATCCTGGATTATTCAAATTGTGCTGCATTTTGGCATGTGTCAAGATGCATGGCTGGCTGTGTTGCTTACTGCCATGTCTATTTGTGAGGATACAGTACCTTGAGATCATCTAGGCTGACGGTCTAACCACCAAAGCAAAGCCTTGCAGTCGGTACAGTGTGGGCACTGACCCGAACCAATCCATGTACGCATTGGAAACACACTGGGCAGTGAACTGTATTTCCCAATAGGCCATAGACTCTCACGAAGCTAAAGAGATGGTGGCAATCTTAGATCATTAGGTATAATTTTCTTCGTGGTGTTTGGTGTTCTTCCTAGGCAATTTGTGCCGCTCTACTGCTGCAGTCGGACCTCGCTACATGGATGTTCTTTTTCAAATGTCAAAGTCTCTAGGGACACCTGTTGCTGTTGGGGAAATATCCTGAAAATTGTGTATCATTTTCAATCTAATATTGACCTATTTTTGCACATTTGTTCTGACAAAAGAATAGGGCTATATGTTCCTCCGCCTAAACTTGAGAACTACCCAGAGTTCTCTGCTTTTTTTTAACCTATTTTAAGCATCACTCTATGCCTGGCACGCTGAGTTGTAAAATGACGAAAGTATATCACCACTCCAGGCACAGTATTACAGCTTTGGATTGGTAAAATACCATCCAAGCCAACCTGGAATGAATAAAAGCAACCTCTGACACATGTTTCGCTATCATTATAGCTCTTCAGAGAGGTTTAGGTTAAGTCAATACAATACTAAGAGTGGGCGTAATTTGCGTAAGGGATCTATGCGGAGAGGTACGGAGATGGAACCAATCTCTGCACTCTCCGCACAGCTCCGTTACGTGCTGCCCGCCTCCCGCCCGCAGTATTAAAAAACTTTACAAAACATTATAAATAACATTTTACATCAACGGCGTCCATGGGCTTCCCTCCGTCTCCATCGCGTCTCTTTCCGGGAACTGCACAAGTGCGGGCGTCTGCGCAGTTCCCAGAAGAAGACGTAATGGAGATGGAGGGAAGCCCTGGGACGCCGCAGATAAGGTAAGGTTATGTAAATTGTTATTTATATTGTTTTGTAAAGTGTTAATACTGCGGGCGGGAAGTGGGCGGGAGGCCAACTCCTTTCCGGCTGAGTGTACAGAGATTTGCCTTGTTTCTCAGCCTACATCGCGGAAGGGGCAAATCTCTGCACATTCCGTGGGCGGAACGGATTTGTACGCCCATCCCTATACAATACCCTTTCAGATTATATATATATATATATATATATATATAATATCAAGGAGACCCCCAGACGTTATGAGGCAAAATGTGGAGTCCTTTCATCCTATTCCCATTTATCAGCTTCTACCATCACTTCCTTTGGTTCTTGTACACAAATGTAGTGCAAATCCTGCTGGGATCCTCTCAAGATACTTTTTCTTTTCCTATCTAGAAAATAACCAAACATTTCTTTTAATAGTAATTTGTGCAAACAGGACTGTCATTCTTTTTATGGGACATGTTATTAGATGTATCAATCAAGGAAAAGACAACATTGTGTGTGCCCCCAATGGATGAACCTAATGATTATTTACCAAATAATCTTAACTAATTGCTTACAAATTCACTTGGTTAACACATCAAGGAGGGAGCGGGGTTAGCAAAACATTTTAATTTTTAGCAATAACGTCCAACAGCATTACAATGAGTTTCTCATAAGATTCCTATATTCATAAGGCACATCTTCCTTAATGCTATTTTTCTACTCTGACTGATTTTGGGAATGAATGGGCAGAATTCCCTCCGCAGCTCTGAGAGGAGCCTTTCATCCCCAGGAGGTCTCTTGAGTCCTACATGTCCTGGTTCCTGCAGCATCTATTGCAGAATCATGAAAGTATTTGAGCCTGTCATGTAGTACTCTGGTAGTACTAGTTCATATAGTTATACATGGCTTTGTGATTGCGTTCCTTAATGTCACAGCTATTGCTTTATTATGATAAATATTGACAAACAGTGGCGGCCGGCATGGCTTTTGGGTGGCGAGGTCATGGGGGGGATCGCATGGGGGGTCTTGCATATAAAAAAAACATAAAAAAAATAAACTTACCTTTACGCCGGTCCCGCGTCTCTGCTCCTGCTCTTCTTTTGGAACTCCAAGAACAGGAAGCACTGACAAATCGCGAAAAGAACAATTGATAGAGTGCTGAACAATGTCATACCTTCACCCCAGTACAGAGATCTGGGCCTCAATCCATCTTTTTTTTCATCTCATGGGGGTGAGTTTCTGAAAAGTTTCAGCGCTTCGTCCATCATCTCCTTGTGTTTGCTTTTTACGCCTTAAGTTGGCGCGGTATGCCTAGACGTGGGTCCCTTGCTCACTTTGCCACTGGATTTAAAGCTAGCCTGGCTGATGAGGGGTGTTACCCCAAAACCAGTCCCAGGATGTTTGTTTCCGGTCAACCTGGCTTGGCAGTTCGGGCTGGACTGTTCCCATGAGGCACAGGGTCAAGACTGACTTGCATATAGCTGGGTCTGAACTGGGGTGGCGAAGTGAGCTAAAGAATGATGGTTTCAACCCAGATCTGTGACTGGGGTGAGTATCTGAAAGGTTTCAGTGCTCCATCTATCATCTCTTGTGTTTGCTTAATTAATATTTTCCAGTAATATTGAAAACAAAGGTAGAACACAAAAATGGTATAATTCACAAGTGAATGATTTTTAGAAGTATTGTAAATCAATATTTCGGAGTAATTCGATCCTATTTATTGCTTATAAAACAAGGGATGAAAACACTAGCATTATAAAAACATGTGCAGCTCACACATCCTTTGTTGCTATGACTTTATCAAATGTGTGATTGAGTGGCATGTTACCCCGAAACCAGTCTCCGGATGCTTGTTTCCGGTCCAGGGAGGACATGGCTTGGCAGTTCAGTCTGGACTGTTCTGATGAGGCACAGGGTCAAGGCTGATTTGTATATGGCTGGGTCCAAACTGGGTTACATAGTGGGCAAAAGAACAGTGGATTTAACCCAGATCTCTTGACTAGGGGAGAATGTTTGAGTCATGCAACATTCCATCCATCATTTGTTGCGGTTACACTTTTTGCCCTAAGTGGATCGGTTATGACCAGACGTGGGTCCCTTGCTCACTGTGCCACTGGATTCAAGCTAACCTGGCTGATGAAGGGTGATATACCCTTAAACCAGTCCCAGGATGATTGTTTCCAGTACAGGGAGGACCTGGCTTAGCAGTTCGGTCTGGACTTTTCCCATGAGGCACAGGGTCAAGACTGATTTACATATGGTTGGGTCCAAACTGGGGTGGCATAGTTGGCAAAAGAACAATGGATGTAACCCAGATCTCTTGACTGGGGGAGAATGTTTGAATCATTCAGCATTCCATCCGTCATTTGTTGCACTGACAAATTGCAGCATTGTGGTTGGTAAGCACCCAGGCTTCCCTTACCAAGCAGAAGTGTGGTTACATTTCTAAATATTTAACAGCCCTTTGGAGAAACTATATCCTATTAACCCTACTGAAGCCCTGATGGGATATGCAGTATTTTTTTATTAGAAGTATAGCAGCCTTGTTCCGCAGTTTTGGTACTCTCTCATTAAAATATTTGCTTTCGGGAATGGGATGAATTTCTTTTTTCAGCCTGTGGAAAGCTGGTAATTCCACAGTTTCCACTTATTGACAAAAGGGAGAAATTAAGGTGAAATACCTTGCAGTGTTATAAATTCCTCATTCCGTGCAGCGAGGAAAACATGGAATTAGGAAATCTCATGCCACTTTAAACTGTCAGGAGTTAGACAATGCAACTGATTTAATGGTAATTCCTTTAAGTGAAGGTGCTCTTTAAAACTGGTTTCCCAGCAGTGGACCCTGTGTCTGGTAGCTGCCTTCCAGGGGGACCCTGCCGGCAGGTGTTGCTTGCTCACACACACTCTCACTCACACACTCTTCCCTGCTGGGGACTTTCCTTTGAAGTGCATAGGAGCACAGGCCCATCACAGTGCTTCTAAAAGCAATTGTTATTTTGTCCACCCATTGAGGAGTGGATCTGCCCCAATTCTGTTCCCCGGGTGAGGAAGTAATGACAACATTTGCACTTTTTGCCTTTCGCACTGGAATTTTGCTCCTCTCTGATTAGATTCCCTTCTGAGAAGTAATGGTTAAAATGTATGAAGGCCCTCTGGAAAAATAAAAATGGGTTAGAGAGCAAATGTAAGCATTATGGAGAAAGTATAACAGTGCTGCTAATGTATCCTGGTTCTACACTGTTAAAAATCTGAAAGCCCTAATGTGAATTCTAGTAAAGTAACTTTAAAAAATGGTGGCATCCTTGGTGTTAGCCCTGCCTGCTGACCACCCCTACAGTGTATATCTGTCAGGAAGGTAAAGGGATATACAGGTGTGAGACTTAACAGCCATAGGATCCTGGCATGTCTAACTGAGACTGCAAAAAGGTAAAGTAAATGTGAATATTCAGTTACGTATACGATGCATTGTTGTGTGGTTGCATAGGCTCTGGGCACACACACTTCCATACTTGCATGCTCACATATAAAGTTAGCACCTTTCTCAGCTGTGACTTTTAACACAGATTTGCTTACCTAGCCTCATGAGATAAAGTCCTCAGAGATGATTTTGTATACAGTTCCACTGTCACATTGGCACATTATCCGACCGTAGAAAATTCTGTACCAGAGCTTAGTACACTGAGCAAAATTTTGTTGTTTGCTGTCCGTTTGGCAAAAGCTCTGGATGGATAGAATAAACAATGACAACAGGAGAGGAGCTCGGGTACAAAACTAAAGGGCCCAGTTTCTTATATAAATTGTGGCAGCCTTTGTTTAGACCGAGAAGGATCTTGATAGATTGTCAATTGTAGCCCCATGGCTGAATTCCAGCCCAGCTGAACTCCAAACACTATACTGAGAAGGACAGCGCCTATTGAAAGACTGGCTACAAGATGACACACCTGAAGATAAATGGGGGGTTTGACCACTCTAAGGGATTCTGGCAGATTAGCACAACCTATGTTCATTAGGATAGGAAACGCTAGATAGGAGCACAATTACATGAACTCATGGAATCAATGCAACAGCACAATTGTTGAATTGTTTATTTTCTTCACCATTCTAGTAATGCTGGTTACTCTGTTTTGTTTCCTTCTATTAAACATTTCAGCGCTCATATTTTATACTAGAGTCCAATTGCTTTAATAAATAATTGAAATGCCAATCTGTGTACTTCTTGTATCTTCTTTTGGGCATGCCTGAGTTACTAATGAAAGTGTGAGAGCTGTTTCCACGATTTCCTTGAGGAATCAGAGTTGTCATATTCTGAGTTTGCAGACACCATCCGATACCCTGTCAGGTTTAGTGGTCCTGATGGCGCACTGATCTAGACAGGAACTAGGTCAACATATTATGATGGTATGTGAGGACTCAGTACCACATGGTTTTTACGCATATGTTGCCCAAGCCGACAGTTTTACTGAGAAAGTAGGAACCATACAGCGGTTTAAAACAGGCTGTTTGTAAGAAATCCAACTATTTTTAATTATGAAATAAAGGCGCACGCAGGGGAAATATGTTAGTGCGTTGCTTTCATCTTGTACCTGTGTCCGTCTTCATTTTCTTTGCTTTTCCTGGCCACATATGCTGCATGAGTTGCATCTTTAAGGAGCTTGTAGATCTCAGAAGTGCCAAAGAATGAACACACAGTGCAGGATGCAGAGCTAAGATGCAGCCCTTAGGGAACTGTGATCGTGGGGGTGTCGCGGGCCGGAAAATCAGGCAAGGAGGCCGGATATAGTGGGCTATAGTGGAGTTTTATTGGTACGAAAGTCAATAGACAGGATGACAAAGGCAGTCCGGTAAGACGGGTGGTTCTTCCTGGTCGACGATCTTCTATTGCCGGGTCTTGGGATGTTCTTCGTCTCCGTAGCTGGGGAGATACCTCGGAGGGCAATAAGAGAGAGAAGGGACCGTTAGACCGAACTTGGTCTCAATCGTATGCTGACACCGACACCGGGACGTGTGGGGGAAGAAAAGAAGGACTAGTGAGGTAGGGTTCTATGGGGAGGAGGAACGTACGGAAGTCAGGGAAGTAGGTCAGAGAAAGTGTGTTAGGGTGACGGTGGCGGGAAGAGGGGTGTTTGCAAGGTGAAGTGCTTTACAGTAATCACAGTGCAGTTAACATGCGACAAGTGCCTAAAGGTGAGAGGACTATACAATATATACACTGAACACCTAGCGTGCTCACGGGGAGGTTTACGCTACTCACCCGGTCCGCCGTAGCTCTCCAGTTGAGCTACGGCCGCTCTTCAGCCACCTCCTCAAGGGCTCCACCAGTCCTCCGACCACTCGTCTTCTTCGGCTTGCTCTTCCTCTCGCTCTCCGACACCAGTCTGAGTATCCTGCCACAATGCTCCGACGTCGTCCTCACAGTGGCGTTCGCTTTTCACTGGTGCTGTCGCTGCCTCGGAGGCGGGCCTTCCGGGTTCACGGTGACGTACTTCCGGTGCCTGAGGCCCGGTGATAGGTTCCTGGAACAGAGAGAGGGGCGGGGCACTGTGGGTCATGCTGTTCGCTCTGACACTGTTACGGACCCGAGGGGGTTGTCTAAAAGTGCGTGAGTGGGAAGTCCTTGACAACGGTAAGGTTTCAGGGGGGCACAGGCCAGGCGGGGGTGTAACAGGGACCGGGTCACATTCCCTTCCCCTAGCTGTCCTTCTTGTACCGGTGGAGGAACTGGGGTACCGGGACAAAAAGTCTGCGTTGCCTTGTTCAGGTCCTTTTCGGTGGCGTGTCTGAAACCGAAAGGGTTGGAGAGAAAGGAACCATCGGAGGACCCGGTCATTGTGTCCCTTATTCCGGGCCATCCATTCCAAGGGGGCATGGTCGGTGTAAACGGTAAAGTCCCTACCCTCAAGGTAGTATCTCAGGCTCTCGATAGCCCATTTGATTGCGAGGGCTTCTTTCTCAACAACAGCATAGTTAAGTTCCCTAGGAAAGAGTTTTCGACTGAGATATAGCATTGGCTTTTCATTCCCTTGTGAGTCGATTTGGGAGAGGACTGCTCCTAATCCCTGATCGGACGCGTCTGTTTGGAGTACAAAAGGCCGGGTATAATCAGGGCTTACAAGGACAGGACTGGAGGTCAGGGCGTCTTTCAGGTCGTTAAATGCCTGCCATACCAGGGGACTGGGGTGGTTTAGAGCTAGCTCGGTGTGGGTGGCTTTTTTTAACAGGTCGGTAAGAGGGGCAGCCCTTTGAGAGAAGTTGGGGACAAATCTCCTATAGTAACCTAGGAGTCCTAGAAACGCCCGGAGATCTTTCTTTGTCCGGGGAAACGGGAGAGTCGCAATCGCTTTGGTTTTGGACTCCTGGGGTCGGATCAGACCTTCACCCAAAAGGAAACCGAGGTACTGGACGGTTTGGGCGGCCAGGGTGGTTTTAGCCGGATTGATGGAAAACCCAAAGGAGCCCAAGGAAGAGACAACCGCATGCAAATGGATGAGGTGTTGTTCCCAGCTGTCGCTAAAGATGACTATATCATCCAAGTAGGCCCCTGCCTAGGCTGTGTGGGGACGTAGTACCAGATTCATGGCCCGCTGGAAGGTGGCAGGGGCACCGTGTAACCCAAAGGGCATGACAATGAATTGGAACAAACCCTCCGGGGTAGAGAAAGCGGTCTTCTTCTTATCCTGTTTTCGGAGGGGGATCTGCCAATAACCCTTGCAGAGGTCAAGGGTTGATATATATTTGGCCTTCCCTATCCTTTCGACCATTTCGTCAACTCGGGGGAGAGGGTAGGTATCAAATCGGGAGACTTTGTTCACCTCCCGGAAGTCTATACAAAATCGGACAGAGCCGTCGGGTTTCGGCACCAGAACTATAGGGGAGTTCCACTCACTGACCGACGGCTCGATGATTCCCATCCTTAACATGTCCTCGGTCTCCCTCTTTATAACTGCTCTGCGTGCCTCAGGGACTCGATAGGGACGCAGTCTAACCACCTTCCCGGGTTCTGTCTCAATCGAGTGTTCGGTGACGGTAGTACGTCCCGGACAAGAAGAAAAGACCTTCATTACAGGGGTCAGGGCTGTTTGGAGGGCTTGGACCTGTACCGGAGTTAAAGCAGGGTCCAGACAGGGGTCGAACGGAAAGGAAAAAGGGGGCCTACTTCCCAAAAGAACAGGACGGGGTCCCTCCCACTTTTTTAGATGGTTTACATGATAGATCTGGGACGTGCCTCTTGTGGGATCGAGATCTATCTCATATGTTACGGGGGTGACCTGTCGTTGAATGGCATAGGGCCCTTGCCACTGGCCCAAGAGTTTTTGGTCTGAGGAGGGCATCATCAAGAGGACCAGGTCACCCACAGCGAATACCCTGGCCTTGGTACCCTTATCATATTGGTTTTTCTGCGTATTTTGGGCCTTTTCCATGTTCTGTTTCACTATCTCTCTTATCTCAGCTAAATGGGTCTTGAGATTGTTAACGTATTCTGGCAAAGGGCGGGTACGGTCAGGCTCAGCTTCCCAGGCTTCTTGGGCCATATCAAGTAGGGTCCTTGGGGGCCTCCCATACAGCAGTTCATATGGGGAGTAGCCCGTACTGCTCTGGGGTTTACATCTTATGGCAAACAGGGCCAAAGGCAGGATTTCCTCCCATCTTTTGGCCTCCAGGCCTAACAGTTTTTTCAGTGTCTGTTTCAACGTTGCGTTATAACGTTCGACTAGACCATCCGTCTGGGGATGGTATGCCGAAGTTCGGATTTGCTTTATTCCTAGCGTAGAACAGACTTGTTTGAGTAGGGAGGAAACGAATGGGGTGCCTTGATCAGTGAGGATTTCTCGGGGAAAGCCTACTCTGGTAAACAGTGTGATTAGTGCCTTGGCGATGTTCTGTGCTGTGGGTTGGCGTAATGGGAAGGCCTCCGGGAAGCGGGTAGCGTAGTCTACTATGACAAGGGCGTACCGACAACCTGTTCGGGAGGGTAACATGGGCCCTATTATGTCCATCCCTACCCTAGTGAATGGGACATCAATGAGAGGAAGAGGTTGTAGTGGTACCTTAGGGGGTCGGTATCGGCTGTTTTTCTGGCAGACAACGCATTCGCGACAGTAGGTTTTGATGTATTGATGTACCCCGGGCCAGTAAAACTTATCAAGGACAGTCTGGCTCGTTTTCTCGTCCCCAAAATGACCCCCTAACAGGTGACTATGTGCTAGAAAGAGGACCTTGTCCTGGAAGGGGCCGGGAATCAACAGTTGGGCAGATCGTAAGGGGCCTCCCTTTCGATATAACAACCCCCTCTTCTTAAAGAAATAAGGACCTACTTGTGTGGGGTCTTCCTGTTCTAAGGCCCTTCCCCATGCTTCTTGCAGGAGTGGGTCCTCCTGTTGGGCGGCACGGAACTCTTGATCGGTTTGCCAGGGTGAGTCATCCACATTCACTGGATAAGCAAAGGAAGGGTGTTTCTTCTCCTGTCTTTTCTGATTCTTGGATTTGTGCGGTTTCGGTTCTTTGCAAGGACAGGATGGACCCTGAGGGTAAGGGGCTTCTTTCCACCATTGTGACAGGGAGTCCGTAGTGTCCTGGAGAAGGGTTGGGAGTCCGGGATAGTCGCTACCTAATATAGCTGGTTCGGGCAACGCCGGTACCAGACCGACCGTGAGGTGGGTTCCCGGGTCTCTGGGATGTTGCACCCAGACTTGGGTGGTGGGATAGCGTTTGGTATCGCCATGTACACACTGTATTGCCACTGTTCCTGTTGGTGGTCCGGTGGGAAGAACCAAGTCTTGCGGCCGAAGGACGCTTTGTCTGCACCCGGTATCAGCGAGGGCCAGCAACTCCTGTCCTTCAATGGTCACGGGACAATGAAACGGAGGTGGGGTGTCCCTTGGTGTGTTGCAAACATAGTTCCGAACCAGTCCAATTTCCATGGGTACCTCCTTCTGAGGACACATGCGGGCAATGTGGCCAAAGTTCCCACACTGGTAACACTGGGGTCCGGGATTGGGGGGACGATACAGGACTGGAGAGTGCAAGAGTGGAGGAGGTTCAGGTCTTCGAGAGGGCAACGGGCGGGTTGGACGGCTGGCTGTGGGGTTGTGGGGTCGGTGCGGGTTTTCCTCCTTACCGCGTTGCAACTCCTGAGCACGGCCATAGGCACAGGCGATTTCCACTGCGGTTTCCAAAGTCAGCCTAGTATGTTGCCGAACCCATCTCTGAGTGGCGGGATGCAAAGAGTTCAAGAACTGTTCGAGATAGACTTTCTCTAATATCTCGTCTTTGGTGGAGTTTTCCGGTCTAAGCCACCGGTTGGCAAGGTCCTTGATGCGGAAGGAGAGAGCGCGCGGATTTTCTTGCGGCCCTTCCTTAGCTTGTCTGAGCTTCACTCTGTACGTGTCGTCGTCGACCCCCAAGCGCTCTAGAATGCACTTCTTTATGTCGGCATAGGGGTTGTTGCCTTGAATGTTGGCTTGTTGATAGGCCGGCTGTAGGTCTCCAGTGAGGAGGGGACCGAGGTATTGGCCCCAACGATCCTCGGGCCAGTTTGCCGCTTGTGCCAGCCTCTCAAAGTTTGTAAAGAAATAGTCCGGGTCTTCCCCCGGGACATACTTTTGCAATACCACGGAGGGGAGTGAAGCCATGGCCCGTGGTTGTCCTAAGACGTCAGACAGTTTGCCCATAGCTTGGTCGTGAGCGGTTCCTTGGCCCTTCAAGACGTCATGTAGCTGCCCTCTGTCGTCTTCGGCGGTTTTCAGAAACTTCTCCATGAGTAACCCCAGTTGTTCTTGGGAGTCGGCCATCCTCTTCATGACGGCCTCCATGCTTCCAGCTGATCCCACTTCTGACACCAAATGTGATCGTGGGGGTGTCGCGGGCCGGAAAATCAGGCAAGGAGGCCGGATATAGTGGGCTATAGTGGAGTTTTATTGGTACGAAAGTCAATAGACAGGATGACAAAGGCAGTCCGGTAAGACGGGTGGTTCTTCCTGGTCGACGATCTTCTATTGCCGGGTCTTGGGATGTTCTTCGTCTCCGTAGCTGGGGAGATACCTCGGAGGGCAATAAGAGAGAGAAGGGACCGTTAGACCGAACTTGGTCTCAATCGTATGCTGACACCGACACCGGGACGTGTGGGGGAAGAAAAGAAGGACTAGTAAGGTAGGGTTCTATGGGGAGGAGGAACGTACGGAAGTCAGGGAAGTAGGTCAGAGAAAGTGTGTTAGGGTGACGGTGGCGGGAAGAGGGGTGTTTGCAAGGTGAAGTGCTTTACAGTAATCACAGTGCAGTTAACGTGCGACAAGTGCCTAAAGGTGAGAGGACTATACAATATATACACTGAACACCTAGCGTGCTCACGGGGAGGTTTACGCTACTCACCCGGTCCGCCGTAGCTCTCCAGTTGAGCTACGGCCGCTCTTCAGCCACCTCCTCAAGGGCTCCACCAGTTCTCCGACCACTCGTCTTCTTCGGCTTGCTCTTCCTCTCGCTCTCCGACACCAGTCTGAGTATCCTGCCACAATGCTCCGACGTCGTCCTCACAGTGGCGTTCGCTTTTCACTGGTGCTGTCGCTGCCTCGGAGGCGGGCCTTCCGGGTTCACGGTGACGTACTTCCGGTGCCTGAGGCCCGGTGATAGGTTCCTGGAACAGAGAGAGGGGCGGGGCACTGTGGGTCATGCTGTTCGCTCTGACACTGTTACGGACCCGAGGGGGTTGTCTAAAAGTGCGTGAGTGGGAAGTCCTTGACAACGGTAAGGTTTCAGGGGGGCACAGGCCAGGCGGGGGTGTAACAGGGACCGGGTCACAGGAACCCAATCGAAATCAAAGGCAGCTATTAAATAACCCTGGCTGTGAGAACCACCTCTTCTCTGATCAGTGATTTGTTGCAGCACTCCACACTCTCAATCCACCGTACATGCAGCTCTTAGTGGAGAGCAGGTCTTGCTCTGGAATATTGCTCCTCTCTGATTAGATCGCCTGCTGAGAAGTAATGGTTTACTCCATTTAAAATGTAGGAAGGCCCTCTGGAAGAATAAAAATGGGTTGGAGAGCAAATGTAGGCATTGCGGACCTGAAATGAAGTGCTTGCACAATGCCTTCCGTAGTATAAGAAATGGCCCTGCTGAGAAAGTATAACAGTGCTGCTAATGTATCCTGGTTCTGTTTATTTCAACAGAATTGCACTTAGTTTAAACCCACCGTTGTAACAGACAAAATGACATGTGCCACCATCATTTCGGAGTGGTGGTCCAAACATCAAAATGGGCAGCTGGGGGCCTACCAGGCACCACCAAAGCTAAGGCCCTGTGTGGTTCAGCACTTTTCTCTCTGGCAAGTGAGTGCAAAGGTCAGCCCCCAACACCATTGGTGATTGTCATTCACAGACTGTTCATCCCCTATACATAGGCCATTAGCTGGTTGTAAACATTAATCATACCATAACAATTTATTTCCCTGGTTACCTGAACTTAGTTCATGGAGACATTAGCTGTAAAGGTCCACGTAAGGAGACACGTCCCCCTTTTTCCCACCATCACGCTGATTAGACCGTGAGGCTGGAGAGTGGCAAACCTCAGCAACTTTGCAGATGTAGGAGCCTGTCAAGCTCCAGCTCCACTTTGTTGTTGAACTAAAATCAGAGACCACCAGACCCCAAGATGGGAGCATGTGGGGGGGGGGGGATCTGAAGTCAAACTACCATAATACTCTCCACACCCTCTAGGGGACTCAGGAGTAAGCTGGCCCACTTTTGAAAGTCAAAAATTGTGACTTATGGTCAGAGACCTAGATGTAGCATTACAAAATTGAAGCTACGATGAACAAAGAAGCACTGCTGGCAGACCAACTACACCAGCTCAAAGCACATACCTGGAAAATAGGCTGGATATGGCAATGGATGTCCTTCCAGAGAGTATGCACTTTCACACATTCATTTTGCTTAAAGTTCGTACTTTTTACATTGCATTCTGTTACTCGTAGATGTGTTTTTTTCAAATGTGTGCAGGCTCAAAACTTTAGAATTAAAATGGAAAACCCAGAATTTAGAGCTACTAATGCCTAACGTGAGCCAGCTGAAGGCACATACAATATTATAGTGAAGATAATCGACATGTCTGGCAGAAAGAGAAGCATATCAAAATTTGTGTCTTGGGAGGGGATTTGGTGGAGTGTCACGTGCATAGATGCCAGGTGGATTTCTATTTTGTGTGATATTTTAAGCCAGACCTAGCTTTTTAGCATACAACCCTTTGCTTGTTGGTAGTTTAAGCCATATGACTGAAATACTAAAAGCAAAATGACAAGTTCCTGAATCAAAAGTGCTTTTGGCTAAAATGCCAACATTGGCATTATGTGTGATACATGGTGTTAACGCGGGATTACTGGTTACTAGTTACCTTACCAGCTCCCAAATCAAGTCGACTGGATCGTTGGTACCTGTCATTGAGCAAAGGCAATCTAACAATAAGTCAATCAATTAAGAACTTACACCACTCTAAATGACCACTGACCAGGATTAAGTTTCAAAGATTTAATATAAAGTCAGAGATAACTGAAGATACAAACTTCTTAATATAAGATTCAAAAGATAAACTGGTATCACTATGAACATGAATTCTTTGAATAATCTGAGTCTGCAAAACAGAATAATGAGTACAAGTTCGAATATCATGAGGGTTGCCAAAATGGATACAAGTTGCAACCTCAAAGTCATTACAGAAAAGAAAATTTAGGTTAGTCTGTCCCTACACTACACTAAGTGACATCCCTACTTAACAAGATCTTTACCCCTCTAGGTGTCAGCCGTGGTGACTTCCTAAGAAGATCACGCACTTCTCTTTGTCTCTTCTCTGATAATGGGTCTCTCCTGATCAGTCTATCTGCCTACCCATCCGCTTCCTTAGGCTCCCAAAATCATCTGCTCTGCTCTCCCCCCGGGTCGCTTTCCCTAATACCAAATCACATTTCCAATAGGAACGCCCCTTGGGACGCCCCTCACGTGGTACATCTTTGCGCGGCAAACTCCATGATGGTACTCTTCAAGACCCTCGTTAAAGTTGACCTTGGTTCCCAGGCTTCTTCTTCAGTGCGCCGATACCCCCTGAAATTCCTGAAGACTCCTACAGGCCTGCGCAAAGCGCCACTGAACAAAGCTCCATTCATTTCGACTGATTAGGACCCCTCGCACCTGCATACAGGCCGTCCTACAGTGGGCCTCAATTCCAGGCTCCACCATATCTATAGGTCATAAAGCATATGGAAAGCTCTGTACTTGGCACCTCTCGACTTCTCCTCTAACGAGCACATTTCAGATCAAAGGAACATCCCTATCAGTTCGGGCCTACTTGATTTACATGAAGCGGGTCCCTGCACTCTGAAAACATTTAACTTGATTTAAACAGCATTCTTAACTAACATACGTTTCTTAAAACACACATCTATAAAGCATATATTTCAAATTAAATTCGATAATACATTTTGGAAGAACCACGTTAACCCCACCACACATTATTTTAGCAGCACGTTTAGATTTTCTGTGAATTGCCATGAGGCCTACACAATATACTGGTTTGTAGAGTTTCACTTAACTCTTACAGGATTCCTTTAACATGAGAACGTGAGGTTTACATATTCATTCCAACATTTCTACATTAGTCTCACACTGTTATGATTATTGATACCCTACTTAAACATTCTATACGTTTCACCACTAAATATAAGACACTCTGGTGCAAGGCATATGTTAACTAACTACGTGCTTGTAAATATGGTGCACTTATACATTTTTTTTTTCCAGATTTGTGCTCTCTCAGTCCCCCCTTTGATGACCTTCAGGGGTCATCACCATCAAAACACCATCACAAAAATGTAGGACTCTTCAAAGTGAAGTCGTGGCAGTACCACTTCTTTTCATTGTCTCCAATGCCTTCAGACTCTTATATTGTGTATCTTGCATTGATGTCAACCTTTTCTCCTGTTCTCTCATAGATCTTTGCAATCTGTTTGCTCTATACCACTGATACAAATGCACCAATCCCCACAAAGTGATTACACACCTCATTCCCACCAAAGTTAGAAAAGCATTAGTCCATGCTCTCATAACTCCCCACCTGGACTACGGAAATGCTCTCTTGATAGGTCTTAATCAAAAAGGCCTACACCAGCTACAATGCATTCAAAATGCAGCGGCTCGAATGGTGTTAGGCCTTTCGAGAAGAACATCTACCAAAGCAGCCTTAACCAAGCTACATTGGCTTCCTGTCAAGGAAAGAATTAGATTCAAAAGCCTCTGCTATGCCCATGGTATAGCTCATAATAAAGGCCCCATCTACCTCAGAAGCCTTTTGACCATCCATCGTCCGTTAAGAGACTTAAGATCTTCAGGAATGATGCAATTCAAACTCCCTCGCATTATGAGAGCCAGAATGGGAGGTAAATCCTTCCGTTTCTTGGCCACTAAATATTGGAACGCCCTTCCACTTCCTCTTCGGATGGAACCCTCCGAAACACTATTCAGGGCCAAACTGAAAACTCTTCTATTCCCTAAATAATTGCTGTCCTTACTCCCTCAGGTTTCATCTTCCTCAGTTTATGAATTGTAAGCAGTTAGCGCGGGGACACACAGTCTTGTGCAGCCAGGCGCTTTATAAATATTTTTATTATTATTATTATTATTATTATGACCTACTTTTTCCCACACATTTACTTTTGTCAAATCCTCAATTTCGTGGTGTATGGCGGTGATGTTTCGTATATACTTTTCTAAAGGTTTTGAATTGTCCGGAATGTAAGTGCAGCACTCCTGGACCTTCAAAGCCTTACAGACTCCTCCCTCTTTAGCTAACAGAACGTCTAAAGCAAGTCGGTTCTGAAGAACCATTGCCCTGATCGATTGCATCTCACCTTCCACCAGCATTAATGATCTAGCAGTACTGGCAGATAACCTATCTACGACTGTAGCTAGTCTTCTAATTTTTATGTCATTCAGTATCACTCCCAAGATAGGGAATGCAGCACCGAATACATCCCCAATTACTTCTTCAGCTCCTAACCCTCTCTTTCCTCTTGTTGGTATTCCTCTCTTGGTCGATTCTAAATTCTCAACATGATATATTTTGGGGAAGACAATTGCTAGATAGCATGATCCGTACCAATTATCTGGTAACCTCACATAGGCATTCCTTCCACACACAAAATATACATTTGGTATGGCTTGCATTTCTTTCAAAAAGTCCTTGGAGTAATACTCCAACTGGAAAGCATGTTCACAACTAACTTTCCCTACAAACAAATTCTCATAATAGGAGTAACTTCTGTGTATACATAGTTTCCCTCTTTTCTCTTTATCTAAAGCAATTGGACCCTTGCTACCTTTCCTCTGGTGTTCCCTTTCTTCCTTGGTCCAATCTGTCTCCCATTGTCCTGAAGCTTTCTGAATGTTCTGCCCTCTGTATCGAGTATCCACCTGCCCTATAAACTTTTTCTCAATTTCTGACACTTGACAAGTCAGATTATTTCTTCGGGCATGTGAAGTATCTAACGTTCTCCATGGAATGAACCATTTGTGTAATCTGTCTTCGCTCTTGTAATAGTCCCACTTGTTCAGATGCTTGTAATTTGGGACCTCTGGCAAAGTCGAGTCGAAGTTCGAGAAATAATACTCGAATCCTTCTCGTCCATAGAATATGCTCAACAACAAACTGCATGTTATTCCAATGGAAGATTATGGTATCTGATACCCTCCTCCACAGAAGCTGGTAACTTCATACAAACGTAGCAGTTCTTCGCCTCCATGACATCAATGTACTCATAAAGCAATTTGGCAAAAGCATTTGACCTGAAATTTCCCTGTGACTCATCTGTGTGTAACCTTTTTATTTCTGCATCTAACAACGTTTTGTCTTTATCATTGACGTTTCCCTTATAATTAACAGTGGTGGTCCTCTGTGTTGACACTCCCTTGACTTCTTTGACTGCAGTTGCATCCCTCTCGTGTCCCACTATGTATGAGACAGTAACCACTAAAACTATCAGAGAAATCACTACTCCTAAAAGTGTGCCAACTATACATTTTGCCCTGCGGTTCGGGTTGCCAGCCTCCATGTCCTCAAACAGTGTAGCTCTTGACGTTCTTCCAGCATTCACTTCTCCTTCTCTCTGAACAAAGTCTTTCTTTAAAACAATGTCTCTCTCTTTGGACTCTGAGAAGCTGACAATTTTCTCCGCAAAACAGCTTAAAGTCCTGCAGAAAATAGACAACCCTAGCCCTACTCCATCCGCTAAAAGGAAACCCCTACCATTTTTCTTCTTCCGCTCGGCGCTAGGTTATCTTGCAGTAATTTTCAAAGTCCTTTTAGAAGTCTTTTGCAACAAAGTGTTAGTCCAAAACAATGAGCGCTCCAAGAACTTCCACTACTCGCTCAAGCATTTCTAACCGAAGGAGAGTCCCCTCCAGTATCGGATATCGTGAACAGAAAACTGGAAAATCAACTGTCTCTAAAATCAATTTTCTTATCCCGCTCAGGAGAGGAGGGTAGACGATGTTGAGTGTCAGCAACCTTTCGACCTCCCCCCCCGGTAGCAGGAACAGTATTTGCACTGTGATGATCGGATCAGTTCTGATCAGGTTCACTTCCCTGACCCTCCCGGTTCTGTGCCCCCCGGACATCTGCAACGAGGTAGGTCCAATCAGGAGTAGAATATCTTCTACTAGGCACTCGCACCCTCCTTGACCTTCTAGGACCTTCCTGGGCTTGATCCTGGGTATCTTCTTCTGGATCCGAGTCTTCGGATATAGGAGCAAGCGTTTCTTCCTGAGCCGACCTTAAACTTAGCCTCCTTCTTCTTTCCGGCCAAGTGGCAGCTCCAAGCCTTATTCTCCTATTTCTCGTCCTCACACTCGGTTCTTGATCACTCTGGTACTGATCTGTGTCTGAATCGTATTCACTGCTGCTCTCTCCTTCAGTTGCGTCTTCAGTCTCACTGCCGTCCTGTCTTCTCTCTTCTTCTGGATCCGATGCGTTCCCAACTTCTTCCGACACCCCCTCAGCCGATCCGATCCCCTCTTGTGACTCTTCTTCCACTTCCGGACTTTCGTCTGGGATGGGAGCTGTTTCTTCTAGAGGTGCTGGAACTCTTCGAGTATGGGATGCATGGATCCAATTTGGCAGCCCCCCGCACTTCACCGCGGTGTTCGTGATCAGGATTACCTGAAAGGGCCCACGCCAACGTACATCTAGGCAGTTCTTCCGGACGTGCTTCTTGACCAACACCCAATCTCCTGGGTTCAGATCATGACATAGGTTCCTTGATGCTGGAACTTCAGCCGCATGCACCTGAAGGGACACAGAATGGATGGCGTCAGACAGTCCTTTACAATAATCCAAGATCAGATCATCTGTAATATTCAATAGGGCAGCAGTCGGAACCGTGGGAAGTCTCATGGCCCTCCCCATCAGAATCTCGTGTGGGGAGAGACCTGTCCTCCTGCAGGGGTGCTGCGCATGCTCATGAGCACTAAAGGAAGAGCATCTGGCCAACTCAAAGATGTGGATGCCACTACTTTAGCCAATCTATTCTTCAGAGTGCCGTTCACTTGTTCCACAATTCCTGAAGCTTCTGGTCGATAACTACAATGCAGTTTCTGATCAATCTTTAGTGTGGAGCACAACATCTTCACTATTTCGCTGTTAAAATGTTTTCCTCTGTCCGATTCCAGAGAGGCAGGCACCCCGAAGCGCGGTATCAACTCCCTGAGCAACAATTTAGCCACTGTGAGTGTATCGCACCTACGTGTAGGGTATGCTTCAACCCATCTGGAAAATACGCATACAATCACCAACACATACCTAAGGCGATTGACTCTTGGCATTTCAATAAAGTCTAGTTGCATTCTATTGAAAGGCCCCCCCGACCTCCCAATGTGACTCAGTGTGACTGGTGTCCGTTTGCCTACGTTCAGTTGTTGGCAGGTAACACATCGTTTGCATACTGATTCTGCTGCTATTCTAAATTTAGGGCAATACCAGGTTTGCCTAAACACTCATCATAGCATCTCTTCCTAGGTGTACTGGACCATGTATTTCTCTCGCCATGGGATTAGCTAATTCTTCAGGTAACACAGCCCTCCCATCTGCTGAAACCCAAAAATCCATTTCACTTCGCACACAACCTGCTGTTTCCCATGCCTTCTTCTCAGTTTCTGGTGCGTTCGCCTGCATTACCCTCAAATCTTCCCAGGTATCCACGGTCTCTAACATCATGCTCAATTCTGTCTTTTCTTCAGCACCTTCAATCTCCACTTTTGAGAAAGAATAATTCTGTTCGGCACAATAACGTGCGACCTCATCAGCGTACCTGTTGCCTTGTGATACAAAGTCTGTATTCTTGGTGTGAGCTACACATTTCACTATCGCTATGGCAACTGGACCTTGTAATGCTTCTAACAATAATCGTACAAATTCTCCATTTCGAATGGGCGAACCAGAGGAGGTCATGTAACCTCTCTGAGACCACAACTGCCCGAAATCATGAACCACACCGAAACCATATTGGCTGTCAGTGTATATGGTGACTCTTTTTCCGTTTCCTGCTATACAGGCACGAGTTAGGGCAATAATTTCTGCTACCTGTGCGGAATGTACTCCTTCCAGGCAAGCGGCTTCGACAACTCCAGTAATGGTACAAACAGCATAAGCTGCTCTCAACCGACCAGTATCGTCTCTTAAACATGAGCCATCAGCAAAATAAATCTCATCAGGGTCAGACAACGGCTCATCCACGATATCTGGCCTGGGTTTCGTGCATAGTTCAGTCACATCAAGGCAATCGTGGTCTTCACATCCTTCGCCTTCTATTACAGTAGGTAATGGCATCAAAGTAGCAGGATTCAAGACAGAGCATCTCCTGAGGGTCACGTTCTCCGCGGCAAGAATAACTTGCTCGTAGCGCGTGAGCCTACTATTGGTCAGATGCTGCGTCTTCGTCCTGGTCATTAACAATTCAACTGAATGCGGTACATACACCACTACTGGATGTCCCATCACAATACTCTCGCTCCTTTCAATGCTGACACCCGTTGCAGCAACGGATTTGAGACATCCGGGCAACGCTGCGGCTACTGGATCTAATGTAGCCGAAAAATATGCAACTGGTCTACGGGCATTTCCGTGGGTTTGTGCCAAGACTGACAAAGCACATCCCTCTCTCTCACAGCAATAGAGTGAAAATGATTTCTCGTAATCGGGCATTCCCAGAGCCGGAGCACGACACAAATCGTCCCTCAGCTGCAAGAACGCCACCAGACATTCTTCGTCCCATGGTACCGGATCACTCACCTCCTTGTGCGTCAGTTTCTGTAAGGGCTTTGCTTTCAGTGAAAAGTTAACTATCCACTGTCGGCAGTAACCCACCATCCCTAGGAACATTCTAACTTCTCTCTGTGTTGTAGGCGCATTCATCTTCATTATCGCCTCAATCCTCTCTGGGGACACCTTGCGTTTCCCTTTTTCTAACCGGTGCCCTAAATACTGTACTTCTGTCAGACAATACTGCAACTTGCTCGGAGATACCTTATGTCCATTTTCAGCTAAATGGTTCAGTAAGGCAATTGAATCTGCTTTACAGGCTTCCTCAGTCTCTGACGCAACAAGTAGGTCATCTATGTACTGGACCAGAACCGAGTTCTGAGGCAGTACTAGATTTTCGAGATTCTTTTTCAACAACTGGTTGAAGATAGATGGGCTGTCTGTGAACCCTTGTGGGATTCGACACCATGTTAAAACGCGATCTTCCATTTTAAAAGCGAAAAGATACCTGCTCTCTTCATCCAATGGGATTGAAAAGAAAGCCTGGCAAAGATCTATCACTGTGAACCATTCCGCTTGACATGGTATTTGAAACAGTATCACTGATGGATTTGGTACCACGGGACAACATGAAACGACTATATTGTTAATTTTTCGTAAATCCTGAACTATCCTGAACTTCCCGCTAGGTTTCTGCAAACCCATAATCGGGGAGTTACAGGGGCTACCCACGATTTCTTTCAGTATTCCCTGTTGTATCATGGACTTGATCACAGGTTTTATTCCTGCAATCGTTTATTGGGACAATTTGTATTGAGGCGTTCTGGGAAACTCGGCATTTGGCTTTACCATTATTTTTACTGGTTCTACCCCTTTAATCAATCCTATTTCTTCTCCTGTGAAATCCCATACCTCTGACGCTACCGCATCTCGTAAGTCTTGGGGAAGATCTTCTACTGTCAGAGTAGGATATAGTTCTACACAGGATTTTGAATTGGCTACCTTGAAAGTAGCATCATCGTCTGTAGTCTGTACCTCCACTCCTTGCGGGGTGCAGTATATTGTGCAGTTCAATTTGCACAACAAATCCCTTCCTAACAGACATACAGGACTCGAATCACAAACCACAAACTGATGTTCGTTCATATGGTTTCCTATCTTCACAGACACTGGTTCTGTCAAAGGACTAGTCAGCCTTTTGTTTGCGACTCCTACCACCTGAATTGTTTCCCCTGACATCGGCAAGTCTGGAACCACCGCTGATCTCAGAGTTGATCGAGTAGCCCCAGTATCCACTAAGAACGTTGTAGGACACCCTGCCACCTCTGCTTCAACAAACGGCCCTCTCTGATCCACCTCTAGGACTGCCCCGAGGGTACAGTCCCCTTCACTGCTCACATGCTGTCCTGTCAATGGATCAATGTAATAACACTTTTCTTCCTCGATAAAGAGAGGCATTTGTTTGAAGACCTTTCCCCCTGTCGATATTTTCGGTGGCTGTGGGAACTGGGCTCGTTGAGCCGAAGTCCCCCCTTTGGCCCCCTTGCTTCCCGTAACTGTCCCCTTTGGAGCCGGAACCTCTGGAACTTGCTCTTCGACTTCTAGCTCTCCATTTTCAGGGTTATAGGGACACTCGCGTCGCCAATGTCCCACCTGGTGACACAAATGGCACTTTGTCGTTTTCTTTAAAGTGGCAAAGTCTACCCTAGGCCTCTGCCCTTCTTCATTGTCTTTGTTCTGACCGTTGGGCTTTCGTCCCATCCCCTGCTTCTGCTGTCCACGTTTTCCGGCTGACTGCATTTGCACCACCATCAATTTCTCCTTTAGATTCTTGGCTTTAGAATCTATCTCGTCACTACAGTATCTCGCATAACGCAAGATCTCATCTAGTGGTTTGTTTTGCCAGCAAATTAAATGTTGTTGGATCATCAAACAAATATCTGGCCTCAGCCCCAAAACGAACTTTGACACAAACTGCCCTATGTCTTTGGGGTCCATTACATCTAGTCCACTATACTGTTTGAATATTTTCAGTAATCTCTCATAAAACTCGTGGACTGTCTCCTTGGGTTCCTGCCTTGTCCTGTCTATTTTTACCCAATCTATATCCTGTGGAGGCACTTTATCCTTTAACCAGGCTATTACTCTTTCGTACTTCTCCATGACACTGTCCGATGGTCCATTAGTTCTAGCATTCCTCTCAGGCTCTTCATTTGGCCACTGGACACTAATCTTGCACGTTACCCACAAATCCCCTGGAACCACAATGTCGAACAAGGTGTTCAAATCAATCCACAATACTTTGGAGATCTTTACAAACCTTCCTACCTGCTTATACCACTCTACTGGATTTTCCCTCAGCTTCGGAAATGAGTTGGTAAATGCAGCTAAATCTCCTCTACTCCAGGGCACATGTACATAATTTCCGTTCGATATTTCTCGAAAAGGGAATGCCTCCATCTGCATTACCCTTCCCTCTGGGGTCATCACACGTGTACTCCGCCTAACAGTGCCCTTTTTCGACCACCTCTCTTCCCATTTGTCCAGTTCTCTCCACACCCTTATTCCCGATACCAATTCTCTTATGTGTGTTTTTAATCCGGTAGTTCTCTTCTCATCTAGGTCTTGGTCCGAGTACTGTAATCTGTGGTTACTCTGCAATGCCCTTGTCCTAGATAAATCTACGGCATACCGGTCTGCCAAACTGGTCAGTTTCTCATGAAATGCTCTAGCTTTCCTAGTAATATCCTTCGCTATGAACAGTAGCTCATCCTGTTCGTACAAGTCAATCCTTTCTAATGGCACCGTCCCTTCTATAATCTCGTCTAGATCGGATTTTAGACTGGAGACATCAAACCTTTTAACCTTTATCGCAGCCTTTAGTACCTCAGCTCCGGATGCTCTTTCCACATCCCTCCCGTCCCAGCTCCTAGTCCTGCGCCTAGGCACTGGTGAGTTAAAGGGAGTCCTCCCCTGCTCCCATCCCTCTAGGTCCCATGCCTTTCCATCTTCTCGGGTGGATAGTGAAACACTCCTTCGTGTCTCATAGCCCCGCGTTCCCCATCCTGTCTAACTTCACGGGATGCATGGTAAGGTGTTCCGTTACTCCCTCTTTCTTCCTCATGCATCTGTGATCTCCGATCACTCGATGTATGACGTGACCCTTCACTGTTCCCTCTTTGCCAGTGCTGTACATTTTCCCCAGGCGCGTGTGAGTGATGAGTGCACCTAAACCTATCCCTGTACTCTTGCGTTCTTTGGTCTCCCTCTGTTTGCATGAGGCGAGACACCTCCTCACACTCCATACTCCTACCATTCTGCTCCTGCTGTTCCCTCCCATTCATCGAACAGGTAACTCCTCTGTTCTCCTGACTTTGGCCTTCTCGGCCCTGACTGCTCTCGCTGGCCCCACAATGAGATACAGTCCCGCTACCTCTGTTCTCCCACTCTGGTTCTGTTCTTGACCTGTTACTCGGGGTTACCACGGACCCATCCCATTCCCTCAAATCAGCTCTTAATTCTGTATAGGGTTTTGGCCGCGGTCCCCTTAGATCCATTGGTCCTCTCGGACCTCCCTGTCCTGAATTGGGACCTACAGTAGTGTCTAATGGTGTATTCCAAGTTACCGATCCTGGCAATTGTTTCCATGCATTTGTCACATTATTCCTCCTTTCCATCTCAATCCTTTCTCTATCCAATTGCCTCTGTTCTTCCTCTCTATCTCTCTCAGGGTTATAGATCGATACTATGGGTCCTATGGTAACAGGCACTTGAAGAGCATCTGGCAATCCAACAGACTCAATCCTTTCGGTGGTTGGCGTTTTCTGCACCACAACCCTCCCCACTACACTCTGTACAGTGTTGTTATGAGGTGTCTCCTCTCCTTTGATAGGAGTCCATTCTGATACTGGGATTGGTGTATACCCCTCTATGACAGTTCCACCTTCCCTTGCGAGTCCCCTATCTTCAATCTCTCCCACTCTCGGAGGTGGTCTATCTAACAGCAACCTGTTTATCAGGTTGTCTTCCGACTCACTTTCTTCGTCCTCTTCCATGAGGTTTCCTCCTCCTCCCACCTCCCTCATGGGATACAATTTATCTACTTCAATAGCCTGTATCCTCCACCTCTTTGCCTCCTCGTCCCATTTGGAATCTCGCACTGCTCTTACCGATCGCGTCAGTCTTTGTTGACGCCTGTTCAAATTTCGGTCGTGCGCTGCCCTAATCCATGCATTAAGGGCCTCAAACTGTGTTGGTCTAGGCGAGGGTTTCAATGAGGACATGACTGCTTTTAGCCGATGCAACACCTCTAACTTAAACGTCCCGTACCTCGGGAACTGCATTTCTTCACCCCCCTCCGTAAGCTTATTCCAAGTCCCAATCCATAATATGGTATGCAGCCCCACATTCGTTGCCATATAATGAGCTGGTGTACCCTCCGGCGGAGCCTCTTCCCCGTAATAATGTTCACTTCTTTTTCTTTTAAAAATCCCTTTCAAACACTTAAAGCACTTCATGATTTCTCTTTTCTCCGCTTTTGTTTACTTCCTGATGACAATCCACCAATCTCAGTGCGGTTCTCACTAACTGGCCTATCCGTGCGCGGCTTTCCTCCGACGTCACTCTAGCCGCCCAACCAGAGCGCGGCTTTAGCTAACGTCACACCAACCGCTCAATCACAGCGCGGCTCTAGCCGACGTCACCCGTCCCCCTTCGCAGCAGTTCCCCTCCTTTCTCAGCTCGTCTCCTCGGTCATGCACGCGTCCCATTCATACCCTGAAAAATGATTACTTCCGTCCAAGCGATCACCTTTCTTGACTGTACGCCCACAGTCTTTTCTGTAGTTGTCCCCTTAACTTGACGAAATGTCTTTCCGTCCAGACAATCGCCTTCTCTGATAGGTTACTCACACACAGTAACTTTCGACCAGCGTCCGTTACTCATACGCTCACTCTTACACTCCCCCTATCTCGGTCCCACGGCGGTCAATGGTACCTCGTGACCTCCGTACTGCGGTCGACAACTACTCGGGATGTTAGATACACCCAAACCACTTAAGCTCTGGCCTGAACTTAAGATTTGCCAGTTCACCCGTTTACCAGGTTTACCGGTTCACCAGGTTGCGCGCGCTCACAACCTTCTCTCAATCACACTACAGGCATTCAACTCCGCAAGACATTACAATACAAATACAATACAAAACACCGCAATCTGTTCACGCATGACCCTTGTTATACTCACTCTCCTCCGATACTGCTGCTTTTCTCGCACCGTCTGCACCTTCAGCGCACGATTCTTCCGCTGCTCTTCTCTCGATGTCTAGGGGCCTTGGGGTAAACTAACCTCTCTAGATTACCTTCCTCAAGAAGATAACCATCCTACTCTGCTACCAACTGTTAACGCAGGATTACTGGTTACTAGTTACCTTACCAGCTCCCAAATCAAGTCGACTGGATCGTTGGTACCTGTCATTGAGTAAAGGCAATCTAACAATAAGTCAATCAATTAAGAACTTACACCACTCTAAATGACCACTGACCAGGATTAAGTTTCAAAGATTTAATATAAAGTCAGAGATAACTGAAGATACAAACTTCTTAATATAAGATTCAAAAGATAAACTGGTATCACTATGAACATGAATTCTTTGAATAATCTGAGTCTGCAAAACAGAATAATGAGTACAAGTTCGAATATCATGAGGGTTGCCAAAATGGATACAAGTTGCAACCTCAAAGTCATTACAGAAAAGAAAATTTAGGTTAGTCTGTCCCTACACTACACTAAGTGACATCCCTACTTAACAAGATCTTTACCCCTCTAGGTGTCAGCCGTGGTGACTTCCTAAGAAGATCACACACTTCTCTTTGTCTCTTCTCTGATAATGGGTCTCTCCTGATCAGTCTATCTGCCTACCCATCCGCTTCCTTAGGCTCCCAAAATCATCTGCTCTGCTCTCCCCCCGGGTCGCTTTCCCTAATACCAAATCACATTTCCAATAGGAACGCCCCTTGGGACGCCCCTCACGTGGTACATCTTTGCGCGGCAAACTCCATGATGGTACTCTTCAAGACCCTCGTTAAAGTTGACCTTGGTTCCCAGGCTTCTTCTTCAGTGCGCCGATACCCCCTGAAATTCCTGAAGACTCCTACAGGCCTGCGCAAAGCGCCACTGAACAAAGCTCCATTCATTTCGACTGATTAGGACCCCTCGCACCTGCATACAGGCCGTCCTACAGTGGGCCTCAATTCCAGGCTCCACCATATCTATAGGTCATAAAGCATATGGAAAGCTCTGTACTTGGCACCTCTCGACTTCTCCTCTAACGAGCACATTTCAGATCAAAGGAACATCCCTATCAGTTCGGGCCTACTTGATTTACATGAAGCGGGTCCCTGCACTCTGAAAACATTTAACTTGATTTAAACAGCATTCTTAACTAACATACGTTTCTTAAAACACACATCTATAAAGCATATATTTCAAATTAAATTCGATAATACATTTTGGAAGAACCACGTTAACCCCACCACACATTATTTTAGCAGCACGTTTAGATTTTCTGTGAATTGCCATGAGGCCTACACAATATACTGGTTTGTAGAGTTTCACTTAACTCTTACAGGATTCCTTTAACATGAGAACGTGAGGTTTACATATTCATTCCAACATTTCTACATTAGTCTCACACTGTTATGATTATTGATACCCTACTTAAACATTCTATACGTTTCACCACTAAATATAAGACACTCTGGTGCAAGGCATATGTTAACTAACTACGTGCTTGTAAATATGGTGCACTTATACATTTTTTTTTTCTCCAGATTTGTGCTCTCTCAATGGTATGAGACCACATGATAGCTATGCACATGAATCTGTATTAGGAATTATTTGTATTGCCTACACACGGAAAGAAAAAAAAATCAAGAATAGCACACAACTTTTTTCAAACTTTATGCCAAGGCTTTTGATTTTTACCCACAACTTCTCAGATTTGAATGTTGTGTTGTTTTTTGCTAGAAAGGGACATTGTGTCACTGAATATAGATAGCTAACCATTAAAACATGATACGAGAGAGAACTGAACTCTGCAGGTCTCTCTCCTCTCTGCCTTCCAAGGCGCCCATGAGCCAGACTGTTCAGAAAAGGGAGGGCAAGTAGAGCTTCATCAGTCATAGTCATTCAAAAGTAGGCATCCATAACCACACACATCAGCACCCATACTGGCTCAAATGCACACTGAACAGCAGTTGAGGCAATTATGCATGCAATGTGTTCTTCCAAGCATGACTTGTATTCAATCTTTATGTGGCTTTATAATAGTAATGCAGTTCGGTTGCAATCCGTATAGGTACTGATTTAATTTAAGGATCATCACAACTATTGTACAATACTTTTGTCTTTCTTGCTGTCAACTGTAATATGACTCACCAGTGAAAGTGATAGCAACTAGTCTTCATGGGAATAATTATAAGGAGTTACGCCTGTGTGTGACATCATATTACGTGCTGTCAAAGTCAATGGCCAAAGTGAATGGCAGGTAGCAGAGCATAATCACCGTTGCGGTTTCAACAAAGCATCAAAAACAAAACATGGATTTTCATTTTTCTAATCTTTTTTTCCTCAAATGAACATTGATGGGTAGAAATTACTGCTTCTTGATGTGTTTAATTTCGTGCTAAATTCTACTTTTATTCATCATGTCTTTAACTATATAATCTCTTGCTTTCGTTTGAAGTAATGGTAATGATGCCACCATATATTATAAGGAATAAAATACGCTCTGCAGTACATTTTAAAGATATTTTTAAGTCTCCTCTGAGATTCATGACCTTCTAAAAGAACTGTGCCTTCCGTCTCGTTCCTCTGTATGTTCTCAGAACTCCTTGGTAACTTGCAATATCCTTATAGAATACGGCAAAAGGTACTTTATCCATTGCATAATAAAGTGTAAGTAAAATCAATTTTATTTGAGATATGTAAAGAGTTACTAAATACTGCAAAGTGCCTTGCCCTGGATAGCTTCAAGAGGCGTTTTGCATGTCAACTACTCCCACACAACTGCCAAACACACGTAGAGACATCAGTGGCTGCCCCATGGTCTTGTTTCACTTCTTATAAAACATCTACTGTCTATAATTGTGCAGAAGGAAAGTTGGTCACTACTTTCCCAAAGATTTACCTAATGAAAGTGTATTTTTTCAGTGTAAGAAGTTGTATTGTTAATTAGAGTGGACCACTGCCCACCAAATAATTACAACCCTGGTCAGGGTGAACCCTCCAAGTCACTAAATTAACCTGAGCCCAACACCTTGGTAGTTATGACACAGAGCAGACAGGCGTAACTGGGGGCAATCTGTAAAGTATTTATGCAGTAACAAAGTCAAAACATTAAGCAATAAAAACCCAAAACAAAACAGAAGAATATAGTAAAATGTACTAAAGAAAATGACCATGAAAACACATAAATCGAATTAGGAGAAACAGAGCTATGAATTTTTAGTAGAAATAGTACCAAAAAACACAAAGCACCAACAGTAGTCAATGGTCATAGTAGACCGGGACCTAAGCACAATTTGTGGCGGACTGCAATGGAGTGTGAGTCGGATATGCCAATCAGGTTTCCCTGGTCAAATATTTAATTTCTGACTTAGTCTTTTAAGTCTCAACTAACCACACAAATACAATTCTAAGGTCCCTGGGACCTCAGAGGAGGCACTTAGAGGCTCCCAGGTTGCCAGTCAGAGGCCAACAGCAGTGTCTGGTCCAGGTCCAGTTTCCACTGGTCAGTTGGGAACTTCCAGGAAAAGGTCTCTTGTAGCTTTTTGTTTCACTGTAGCCACACGTTTACGTTTAAGCCAGTCAACTGACCCTTGCAGTCATATCTTTGTTTTGGGTACACGTAGGAGCAGGTTTAATTCTTCAGGGCTCCTCTTACATCACAGAGAACAAGTACCATCCTCTCCTGATCTTCTCCAGCTCCAAAAGTTGTTCAGAAGAGGACGCCTGGGAATGCTACTTTTATGCCTGACACGAGCTAGGGAATGGGGGTGACTTCTATCCCTTCCCCAACCAATGGAGTATAAGTTCATGGGGCCAGCCCTTCCCATTTTTTAGTAGTTCCTTTTTGCTTGCCTTACTGCAAACAGGCCGAAAAGGCCATGTGTCAGATTATTTTCAAGATTGTGAAAGCCTTAAGCCACACTAATCTTAGGTTCGTAGGCTGGGGGTGCGAGCAGGGGGATTGTACTATGATAAACCTAGTGTCCTCCCACATTTAACACTAAAATCCAGTTTGAAGCATGCACTGTACTCCCAATAAACCCAAAGACATACTCCTGGTAGGACATACGCATGGTCCTTCAACATGGTGCTATATTAATTGTATTTGCAGTCTGTTCTCTCCCTTTTAAGTGCACCCCAAGGGGCTCACCAGACATTTACTGTGGGATTTGACACTGTGCTTTGAAAAGGAGGCATATAGCCACCAGACAGAATATTATGTTGCGCTCAGAGGAGTCATCTCTGTCCATTCAGGTCAAAATATTGTTTTCTCCTGTGAGGCATTTCACACCTTATTCATTCCTATTTAAGGCTGAGCAGAGGCTGAGGGAAGCTGGAGAGCTGAAGCAAATTATTCTCCAGGAACATCAGTCAGGGAAAAGGTAACTTTCTAAATGTTACTTTTCCTTACAATTTATTAAAAATCTGACTACACCATTTAACTTGATGTTTTAATAGCTATGAAAAATAGTTAAATAATTATTTTTCTACCTGGTCCCTTTCCCACGCTAGCAGTATACACCATTCTAATCTCTCTGTTTTTTTACATAGGACAGCCAGGCCCAACACAGTGAAAATAGCTTTTGGGCCTTGCCATTGTAGATACATGGTAATCTAATGTTTGTACATGTGTCCCTATTAAATATCGTGCACCCCACTTTGTGGGCTACAAGGCTTACATAGAGGTGACTTAGTAATATTTAATAGGGAGGTTTTTACCTCTCAAGAAAGTTACTTTATTATTATTATTATTATTATTAAAACTTTTATAGCGCGCTCTATTACCACGGGGTATCCTGGCGCGGTCAGGTCACACTGCAGGTTCAAACTGCAGCAGTCAGGCTACACAGGGTAGGCTTAAAGACTTGTTTCTTTTGTTACACTAGTGGATGGCACACAAAGTGCTGCAGTCCACAGGTGATAGTTAACCTTCAATGCCAAGGGTGTATTTCTAAAAAGTTAAATATATCTCTCAGGAATTAGCCAATTTCATCATGTTTTAGAGATCAGAACACATATACCGACCCCAGAGAACAGAATCTCAAAAAAGAGCAAAAGGTAAATAATTTAAGGTGACCATGCAGAAAAGGCAAATTTCACACATTTAAGTCCTCAGTTTTTATGATTAAGATAGCAATGTTAATTTTACTCTCATACTAGATCATAAAATTACAACCCTGTAGAAAGCCACCATCTGTACACTACATTTGGGCTTATGTGTTATTTTTGGAGATTTGCCTGTCTCCCATAATGAAGATAGCAGTACTTGGCAGGCTCCTGAAGATGAAGCAATGTTGTTGCATATGCCAATGACTCTTTAGACTTGTATTTTATACTAGTATAAAGGACAATGAAAATGTTGATACTTCTGTATGACTGTTAGTTGAACAGATTAATAATTGATTTAAAGTATGTTATTGACTACGCTGTCACCCTATCTAAGCCTTCTACTCACTATTGCTACCCAGTTCCAGGTGCCGGCACAGGAGCTCCATCTCAAAATAGCTAATATATAGAACATCACTGAGATGTAATGAAGCAAATGTGGGTGCATCACTCAGTCTAATAATACCGCTTCTCTTGAGAAATGGTTGATTCATTTAAATGTATTTGTTGCTAACGATGCAGCCTTATTTGCTTGCGCCAGTGCTTAATTTGAAAAAGAATAAGTGCTGGGGCCCAAAGTGTTGTTCTGAAGCCCAGGGCTGGTGCTATCGAAGGTTGAGATGCTGAAATTGAAGAGTGCTTAGTCTAGATTCCACCTCATGCCTCTTTCATCCATCACCAGACGCTCCCTGCCTCTGTATCTCTTAAAGGTTCTTTTTCAACTCTGCTTTGTCATTAGTCACTGTCTTTCGCTTCCTCCTTTACTCCTTTTTTATTTCTCTCTCTTGCTCTGGATCAAAGTTGTCTGTGATGGAAAAAGACCTGTCCACAAAAAGGAGTGCCGGTAGGCCCCAACTCTGAACAATGGCTCAAATAAAGTATTGCTTTCCAAGGAGAAGGAGGGTGTGGGTTTAGGGGTATAGGGCAGGGAGCACGGGGAGGGGGGTTATGTATGAGCTGATTTGTTGGTGCTACTGCACTGAGTGATTGTTCCAAACCTGTAAACAGCATGGTGACAGAGTTATTGTGTGAACAGTGTTATTGGAACTTTACACTAACTAAAAACTAAGTTTAAAAGTGGTCCACCATTATTATGTACTTTCTAAAACAGCAGAATAGGATTACAGTCTGTCATCATGAACCTTGCACTCCAGGCACCACCACCAGTCACTGACTTTTTGTAGTACTTCATGCTAAGCGCTATGAAAATCTGGTGCTTTAATTACTAACTTCAGAATGATGCTAAGCAGAGTTAGCGTTATGCATGACGATTTTGGCTGATGTTGGAAGCGAAAACTTAACTCAATGAGCAATCTCGCTGTCATCACGCTTATGCTAGGCAGGTGGGAAGTGTAAATTAATGCAAGGATTATGCAAAACCAAATGGCTGTCACTGTCAGTACACCTTCACAATACAGCCACCTCAAACTAGGCCTACCTGTTAACTGCGTTGCATTCTCTTCTCTATATTACATATACTAGTCCCCACATTCTATTGCATCATTCAGCATTTACTAAACCAGACACTTCTTTACCATTCCACTCGATATACCTTTAAGTACAACCAAATATACATCTGCCGAAACGCGTTTACCGTCCTCTTATGTTACACTAAGGGTGTTGAAAATAAAAATACCTTAAAATTGAAGAAATCGTCTGGATTCCGTCTGTGCTGTGGAGAATATGGGCTGCTGACAGGATCCTTGCTGGGTTCTTTTTTTGAGAATATATATATACACATATATATATATATATATATATATATATATATATATATGTAAACACAGCGGCAAGTCTGTGCCGAACAAAAACAGGCGCACTCAAGGATTCCTACGGCCCGATTTTATTTATCAAAGTCCCCCCCCCCCCTCTCATGCTGACAGCCGCGTTTCGGCGTAGAACGCCTTCCTCAATGTCCATTTACATTGAGGAAGGCGTTCTACGCCGAAACGCGTCTGTCAGCATGAGAGGGGGGGGGAAACTTTGATAAATAAAATCGGGCCGTAGGAATCCTTGAGTGCGCCTGTTTTTGTTCGGCACAGACTTGCCGCTGTGTTTACATTTATCGCGGCTCACCACAGCGTAGGATTGCACCCAGGACGAGTGGTGCGGCGGCGGTGAACCTCTGTGACCCTAAAAAAAAAAAAATATATATACATATATATATATATATATATAGCGTTTCACCACACGCTCACGAGCGTGAAAATGCACTCGAAATCCAGAGTAAATTCACCATTCAATTATACCATCCAGCAAAGTTCGTGGGTATAAATTCTTTTATTCCAGCATGGAACACAGTTCATGGAACTAACCCCCAACGCGTTTCAGCGACAACTCGCCTTGGTCACGGGTGAGTAATGTTAGTGAAATAAACATTTAAATAAAGTTTTCAAACCATCGTGTATGAACATAAACAAAGGACAATGTGCATAAAGTAAAACACAGCGGCCATCTTGGCATGGTCAACTATTCATAATGATGTGCCTGAGTGAATATCCATTCGACTATCAGACTCTTGCCATAATATATGCTATCACTTCTAGCAACAATATTGAACGATTTATCCAATATCTACACCATAATAATTCAAAATAAATGTCCCAAGTGGGGAAAACATTATAATAATGTTTCCTTTATCATGATTTGGGTTTTGTTTACTTTCATTATGATTGATTCTGAAATTGTATGACCTAATCTGGTTTTCATGATTACTTTGTGATCTAGTTGGTATGCAACCACCATCACCCACTGGGGTTGGGGGTCTCACAGCCCGTTTCTCATTTGTCACCATTATGCACTTGCTGGGTATATGTGTTTCGTGCTGTTCTAAATGTGATTGTGTGAACATAGCAGCATGGAACTTTCATTACGTTTCACATAATAAGAATGTTTTCCCCACTTGGGACATTTATTTTGAATTATTATGGTGTAGATATTGGATAAATCGTTCAATATTGTTGCTAGAAGTGATAGCATATATTATGGCAAGAGTCTGATAGTCGAATGGATATTCACTCAGGCACATCATTATGAATAGTTGACCATGCCAAGATGGCCGCTGTGTTTTACTTTATGCACATTGTCCTTTGTTTATGTTCATACACGATGGTTTGAAAACTTTATTTAAATGTTTATTTCACTAACATTACTCACCCGTGACCAAGGCGAGTTGTCGCTGAAACGCGTTGGGGGTTAGTTCCATGAACTGTGTTCCATGCTGGAATAAAAGAATTTATACCCACGAACTTTGCTGGATGGTATAATTGAATGGTGAATTTACTCTGGATTTCGAGTGCATTTTCACGCTCGTGAGCGTGTGGTGAAACGCTATACATACAGGGTGCCTTTGACCCTGGTGTGCACCGCAGTACGAGGGTCCCGGTTTTTCAAAGGATGTGAACGTTTTATATATATATATATATATATATATATATATATATATATATATACCCGTAGCTCGTCACTCAAACCAGGCAGCCGCCGAAGTTTTCTGCACATATGACAAAAGCAGACCCAGATTCTTTGCTAGTTCAAGGTGTTTTTATTTTTTCAGCCAGCCAGCCGCCATTACACGTTTCGCCTCCAAAGAAGCTTGATCCAATGGCAAATTGCGGTAGGCAATGACCAGTATTTAAAGTGACAGTGCATAGATAATACAGAGTATCTGCCGGACAGACATGGAAGAAATACTACTGTTCAATAATTGTGCAAATTAGCACATTCGATACGAATACCACAATTGAGTAATTATAAGAAGAATAAATATGGTAAAATCATATGAAATTCATAGTATTGTAAAAATAATTATGATTATTTTCTTTGGAAAAAACTCATTAGCGATTTTCCAACTAGTTACTCCTCATGCATTTTTGCAACTGCAATAATACATTCATTTTAAATACAAAATTCAATTCTTTGCAGCAGAGAAAATAATTATCAATCTCTCCATTCAACTTAGTAGCTTTTTGTATCGATAGTTGATATTGCCCCAGTGGGCATTAATCCATTTAATAGTCCTACTCTGACCACAAATCACATAACTGATATACTGGTTCATAAGAGTCATATTAAGTGTAAATAATAAGAAAAGTGTTCGTGCAAGTGCATAAAATAAATTTAATATCCGGAACCATCCCGGTTTGACCCCCCACCATTTAAAAACTCCATAATCCAAGGCGCGAAATGTTCTCTAATAAATTGTTTCAGCAAAAACATTGATATACAGTATAGGCAGTTCCAACTGCAACATATTTCTTAAAAAATATCACTAACGTGATCCCAAGATTACAGAGTAGGGTCATATATGTGCATTTCCTATATCAAGGCCTAATTATTGTAGACAAGTGTGTAAATCTTCAGTGGCATTTAAACCATTCGGTTGTTTACTGTCCAACTCCAGAATGTATCTAGTTTCGAGAAGCCGAAGCCTCGCTTCTCTATCACCTCCTCTTTTCAGAGGCCACACCGTATCAATAACATAATACTGGAGCTCTGCTGGATTTGACTCATGTAATGCCTCAAAATGCCTGGCTACCAGATAGGCCTGATCTTTACCAATAATAGCCCTTATGTGCTGGAGTATTCTTTTGTGGGCTGGCAATTTGGTACTTCCCACCTACCTCAACCCACACGGACACTCCAGCACATATACTGCGAAATCTGTTGTACATGTTAACCGTTTGGTGATCTCTCGCGGACGTTGTGCAAATGGGCTAATATAGTTACTTTTGTTACAACCATACCGGCAAGCCTTACACTGACTACACTTTCTAAAGCCTTTACTCAAAGTCCCCCATGTGTTCGACATCTGTGGTTCCAGGGTGTTTTTGACCAAAGATTTGGCCATTGAGGTACATCTCCTAAACGTCAGCATAGGCTTGTTTGGCACCCTCTGATCTATCACTGGATCCCCTTTGAGGTTCCAATTTCGATATAAGATCTTCCTAATGTCAGAGTGTTGCCTGCTGTACGTAACAATCATGCGTGATTGTATTTTATGATCTTGTGAGGCAATAACTTCAGCCCGTGATTTAGGAATTAAGGCCTCATCACGGGACATTTGTTGTGTCCTCCTTATTGCTGACTCCACAATGTTCTTCGAATAGCCCCTTTCTAGGAATCTTTGCCTGCTAGCCTCTTGTGCAACTACACATTCCAACTCAACGCTACATAAGCGTTTGATCCGCAGCATTTCCCCATAGGGGATACTGCGGATCAAATGAAGGGGATGGTGACTAGTGGCGTGAAGAATAGTGTTGCTAGCTGTTGGCTTTCTGTAAAGCTTGGTCGCTAAAGTGTTGTTATGCACATAAATGTGCATGTCCAGAACGCAAATAGAAGTCGCATGAATGTGAGATGTAAATCTAAGGTTCAAAGCATTGGTGTTCAACTTATTCACAAATTCATTAGCTGCTTGCTCTGTTCCCGCCAAACAAAAAACAAATCGTCAATGTAGCGGAGATACACAACAATGTTTAGTGCCATGATGTCTCTGAGTTCTCCCGACAGGACCTGTTCCTCCCACAGTCCCATGTGTAAACATGCATAACTGGGGGAGAAACAGGCCCCCATTGCGACCCCCCTAGTTTGTCGGTAAATCTATATATATATATTTTTACTAAAGGTTTAACCATAATTCATCATGTCATCCAATGTGCATATTTAACATTGGGTCTATTATCACAATAGTGTTAGAGAAAATGATGGGACCCCGGTGCAGAATGTGTTGAGGGGCCCCTGAAACTCTCATATGGTATTGATATTCATAGTCTTGTGGCTGAATGGGGGCCCCTGAAGTGTGGGGGCCCACTTGCACCGCAAGGACTACTGGGGCCTCTGTCACACCCCTGTAAAACCATCTATTTCTTTACTCCCGTATTTTACATTGACCGTGTCTGTGCTCTCGCTACTCTCAATGCATACCTGACTAGCTCTGCCTTTTCTTTCACACAGCCATAATTCTTAGCATTCCCACAGTCAACCGATCTTCACTAATTGAGTGTCTTTCAACACCTACCTTTAGGTATTGGCTACAGTCGACTTTAGCTGCTTGTTGGCAAGACCAATTGCTTCCAATAAAATGTACCTTACATATACTTAAATGTGCTCATGATTGGATAACTTTGTTGTCTATTTCACTTTCCTGCTCCTGATGCAACTGCTTTCCTCCTTATTCTTGTGTGTCCCTCCCAGGAGCATGTTGCTCTGTGTTCGGACCGGATGATGTATTCTTTCCCTGCTGAAGTCAGACCTTGCTTTGCAGTGCATGGGAGGGACTGCTTTCCTCTCCTCTCTTGCCATTCTGTCTGCCCCTGTCCTGGGTCCTATCTTAGCCCTGAGAGTTCTGAGCCCACATAGAAGCATAGTTCTATAGGATTAGCCTTGATCCACACTTCATCATCTACAACTCCTAGAAGCTGTTGTCAACTCCTGTCTCTCCCAACATTACTCCATGATGAACTGCACTTTGAAATATTTGTGCTAAGCTCTCCAAGGGCCAGATGTAGGTAGCCAAATACCGGTCGGTAACGGCCGATTTCGGCCGTTACCGACCGGTATTTGGCTTTTGAGATGTAGGTGGGTCGGTATTTACAGAATCGGTATATTTACCGATTCGGTAAATTTACCACTTCGGTATTTTTCCGAATCGGTAAATATACTGATTCAGTAAATCCATATGTAGGTGGCACAGTTTGCAGTGCCACAGGCCTTTAGGATTTCTTATTTTACCACCCAATCCTATTGGGTGGTAAAATACCGAATTCCAGTGTACATGCACATCTGTGCATGTACACCTATGCCAAGTGACACACAGACATGCCCTTAGGGCATGTATGTGTGCCACATGGCACACAAGCCTGCATTTGGGGTGCTAAAGGGTGTCAAAGTGACACCCCGTTCCCCCTGCCAGGATTCGGTATTTACCGATTCTGTAAATACCGAATCTGTATTTCCCATTGATTCCTATGGGCTTCAAGGCCCATAGGAATCAATGGGAAATACCGATTCAGTATTTACAGAATCGGTAAATACCGACTCTTACAGAATCGGTAATTTTTTACCTACATCTGCCTCCTTCCAATTTACCGACTCTTAAATACCGATTCGGTATGAGTCGGTTTTTAAGAGTCGGTAAATGGGAATTATCTACATCTGGCCCTAAATGTTTTGTTATGATAAAATAATAACACATTGAAGTCCCATGTCTAATTTCTTTTAGAGTTTTTGCTTCAGAGTTTCTGCCTTTATTCAGTATTTGTTGCCCTAACTTTTTCATCACTCTCAGTAGGGGCTCTGCTCTACTAATTCCTGTGGCGGTCACTCAGAGGGCTGGCCTCATATTGTAGAAAGACTTCCATCCTAGGGCAGAAGAACAGTCACATCTCTGTGGCAATTGAGGCATTCATTTGCTGCTGTCTGCAAGGAGTGCCTGATCCCTTAAATCACTGGAGGTTAAGTAGGCTAGGTCCACCAGTGGAATTGGTGGAATTTGGTCACTCCACATTACTCTTTAATGCGAGTTCCAGCCAAATGTTGCCAATCTCAAAGGAATTTTTTAGAGGAACTTTTTGCCTGCATGGCTCCAGAAAATGTGAGCAAGATGTAAGTCCCCTAGCTCGATTTTCTAAAATGGGCAGTTGCTATCAGAGGGCTGCCTCTTGAGAAGAGTTTCTGTCGCTCTAGTAGATTTTCTATTCAAGCAGCAGCAAATTAAACTCAAATGGCTGCACCCTCTTGAGCAATGCATGGTGCAGTTTGAACTTATTTTTCAATTAAATTGCTGTGAAAGCAGTACGAGCTGCATATTTTCTGACTGTGGGAGGAACTCCGTCGATTCTCAGAGTTTTTATGCAACTCCACAGAATTCCACAGAGTGAAACTGCAAGTACCGGCCACCCCAAAAGGTAACTGTATGCAGCATAGCTTATGGAGGTGACCGCTTGCATGGGAGCCGTAATGTAACCTGTGGATCACAGGTCCATACCCCAGTTTTGCTTCCAATTACTGGTAATTGGCATGGTGTTCTAGCACAACAATATTTTCTATCTGAATCAGTTATTCACCAATCCGAAACGTGTAGACTGAGAACAATTTTGAATTGTTTAGTAATAACAATAATGGTATTAGGAGAGGATATTGCTGAAACCTTCATCACATGTCATCAGGAGTTGAGTATCAAATATGACTACCAGGCTCACTTTTGATAGGCCAGTGTCTTGCTGCTTTAGTTTCGGGCTGCTGTTGATACAATCTGACCATTATTGCTTTGTTCCTTCTTCAACTAAATGATTTGCTGCTACTCGGATAAGGAATAGGATTGCTAAGGCCACACCTATCCCCGCCTATATCTTATAAATTAGATTGTCAGTTTTTTACTCCACGATTTTATTATAGGACAACAGTCCCTGCAATTTTTTATCACATTTTTTAGACTTATTTATATTGTATAATATTTACACTGACATAATGAACTTTTCTATCTATGATGTTTTTTCTGTGTAATTAATCGTTTGTATTGTACTATGTCTTTTTATGATATTAATTTATCGAATAAAGTATTTGACTGACTGACTGATTTGCTGTGTCCAATGTTTGTTAAGGCACATTTGTTACATTAGCAGTCACACCTGCTGCTCAGTTGTGTTTGATATGCTTATTGAGTCCATGTTGATATGTAGCAGGCCTCATGGCGTCTGCACATTCAGCAGCCATCCCAGCAAGCGTGGCAGCCATATATAATGTGTGGTAAGTATTCCTTCCTTCTGCAGGGCCTTCGCTATATGAAACAGTGTGTGATGATGAAGTGCATCTCACACGATTTACTCCTTTTTGCAGTTTTATATAACGTGAACACGACCAATCAATCATTCTGGGGTTGGTAAAGCGCGCTACTCACCCGTGAGGGTTTCAAGGCGCTGGGGGAGGGGAAAAGCTGGGCTGCTCCTGTCAGTCGAAAAGCCAGGTCTTGGGAGCTCGTCTGAAGGTCTGCAGGGTTGGTGATTGTCTTATTTCTACTGGGAGGGTGTTCCATGCTGTGGCTGCGGTGTAGGAGAACACTCTCCCTCCAGCTCTGCTTCGGTGGATACGGGGGACCTCTGCTAGGGAGAAGTCAGCTGAGTGGAGGTTTCTCTTGGGTGCGTGGAAGCTCATTCGGTCGTTTAGGTACTTGGGTCCGCTGTTGTTGAGGGATTTGTAGGCGTGGGTGAGTAGTTTGTAGGTGACCCTCTTTTCGACGGGGAGACAGTGGAGTTCTCGCAGGTGTGGGGTCATGTGTTCGTGGCGTGGAATCCCTAGGATGGGTCTGGTGGCTGCGTTTTGGATGGTTTGAAGTTTGTGCAGTAGGGATTTGTTGATTCCGGCGTAGAGGGTGTTGCCCTAGTTGAGCCTGCTGGTGATGAGTGCGTGGGTGGCGGTCTTTCTGCGGTCTTGGGGGATCCACTTGAAAGTCTTGCGTAGGATCCGGAGGCAGTTGAAACTGGTGGAGGAGATGGGATTGATTTGGCGGTTCATGGAGAGGGAGGAGTCGAGGATTATGCCAAGGTTCCGAGCGTGGTCCATTGCATAGAGGCGTGGTCCGAAGATGAGAACCTCGGTTCTGTCGGAGTTGAGTTTGAGGCAGTCTGTCTTTATCCATCCGGCTACGTTTTTCATTCCTTCCTGGAATCTGAGTCTAGTGTCCTCTGGGTTGCTGGTGAGGGAGAGGATGAGCTGGGTGTCGTCAGCGTAGGACACGATGCTGAGGCCGTGCTGCCTGACGATGGTGGCCATGTAAATGTTGAATAGAGTAGGGCTCAGAGAAGATCCTTGTGGGACTCCGCAGATGATGTTGGTGGGTTCGGAGAGGAAGGGGGGGAGCATGACCCTCTGTGCTCTCTCGGAGCGGAAGGATCGGATCCAGTTGAGGGTGTCTCCCTGAATTCCTGCGTCGTGGAGCCTGGTGGGTAGTGAGCGGTGAGAGACGGTGTCGAAGGTTGCGGAGAGGTCCAGGGAGATGAGGGCTGCGGTGTGGCCCTGGTTGAGCAGCATCCAGAAGGTATCACAGTGCTTTACATGAGCACCAGTTGAATTACAGATGGAAACATTCATTTTTAGGCACGGGAGATGAAGTGCTTTGCACCGAATCACAGGATGTTTGAGCCTCCCGCCAGACTCGAACCTGGTTCCTCAGCTTCAAAGTTGGCCGCTCTAGCCGTTAAGCCACACCTTCTCCCCTACTCATGGCCACCGTTTTTAGTTCTAGGCTCAGTACATCATATTTAATCCTGTGAATTTGGTCTGGCACCTTTTTAACATTTTGCTTCTCTGAATTCTTGGGATGTGGTTAGTACGGTGGCTGCAGTAGAAGAGTCAGAGGGTGTAGTACAGCCTCCTAGTGAAGTGCATAGTCTGTGTACGAGCCTCTGTAGTTTGGTGTGTCAAAGTGTACTTATGGGCTGGTAGGCCTCTTCTTCCGCCTACTTTGATGGCAAAGTAGGATTATTAGCCAGGCAGGCAGTTCTGAAATCCGTTCTATGTGGCCTTCTCAATAGACATATGGCCTTGGTATCTCACTTGCCACCATGTTATTGCTCATGTTTGGCCTCGAAGTCCTGCAGTGCTAAGTCCAGTCTTGGAACAGCTTACACTTGAGGAGGTCAGCGGATCCTACTGGAGAATGGTGAGGGCTCGAGCCATGTTGAACAGGTGTTTTTAGTCACTTTAGAGTCTATATCTTCAAATACATTATGCTATAAAGCCTCTACAGTGTGTCCTTTTATACTGCTAAGCAGTGCTTAATTTGAGCCGGTTGTTTCCGGTGCACGGCGTCAGCACTTACTTGTCAACACCAGGACTTATGACAGCCTGCCACATGGTGGCGCTGGATATTTAATTTAGAGATTAACCCAACAGCAGTTTATTCATTAAATATACAGTAAAAATGACTAATACCTGCCACCTAATCCATTCTTATAGCATTAGGAGCATGGAATCGTCTGAATTGTCACAGTTGCAGGAGTGTGATGGTTAGTAGTTGTGTTGGTACTGTCATTAGCAGTGCTGGCAGTGGCAATAGGTGTCGCAAACTACAGTTGCCTTATGACAAGGGCCCTGGCACTTTTTTTTTACAAATTAAGCACTACTTGCTATGTTCATTTGTAGCCTGCCGCAATAATGAATAGGGAAGAAAAACTCTTCAGATGAATGGACATCTACTAATAAGTACAGTGCTGCACTTGTGCTGTTACACTTGTGCTGTCCTCGTAGGTAGTCTGTAGGAAATGCACCATAGTGTAGTTATTTGGTGGCTGCATAAGATGTCTCTGCTTGAACATTTCATAGCAAGAGCTCAAATCCATTTGTTGACCACTTCCTTGCATTTTGCCCTTGCTGGTGGCTAGGTGTGGGTTATTCAGATACAACATAAATCCATACATATTTCATGGTAAGGCAAAATGGTATCCAGTTTTCATTTTGAGAGTTTTGTTTCAATGCGCTTAGATGACCGCTGTACCTGTAGGTGTCTAGGAGCCTTTAAGGGTTGTCACGTGACATTCCTAGTAGTGCAGCTGGTGCACCTTTCCAGGCATGCTCTGGAGTCCCAGTCAATCCCAAAAATAGAAACTCTGCACCCCTACGTAGGCATCCTTCTACGGTGCACATTTAGTACTTTTTCCATGATTAGGGCCCCTGGAGCATACTTGCAACATAGTAGTAATTCTACCGGTAAGGGTGGTGGCTTTCTCTGTAATCTACCTCTAGCCCCATCCATCCCTCCACCCAAGCATCGTGTTTAAAATGATGTTCTGCATTCTTTTGTAAGTATTTTCTTCGGAAGGGTGAAAGCTAGGCGGGAATAAAGTGGTGCCACTTACGAAGACGCAATCATGGTTCATATTTCCAACAATAGGTTTACTGTATTATTGTTCCTTTGGTTTTACTCTTCGCCAAGTGCCAACAAAGCAATCAGGGATTTAACAGCATACCCATCTCGGCTTTATTCGGTTCTGATGACACCTGAAACCTCGCGATCTGACCGAAGGAATTTTGTTTCATTGAAAGAGGAAGCAAAATAAACACAGGCCAACAAAAGTGTGATTTGCCGAGACTGTCAACAAAGGGAAAGAATGAACTATACTGCCAGTTGCAGGTTCAGAGCACCCCCTGCTAGGATCAGAGGAGATCTGTGTTGAGCCCAGAGCCACTGACACACCACGGGGTGATGGAGCACATGGCATGTGTCTCGGCTGCACTGCACATAGCCTGTGCCTCGGGTGTTCGAGGGCACCACCTGCTTTCGTTTGCTGGAGTTGTGTTTATTTTCTAGTTCTGATGTTTAGGTCCACCAGTGAAAGAATATTCGGTATCGGTCATTTTTCATTCCCCACTATAACCCCAATTCACTCCAGATCAGGACATGGCTATTGGCCCTAGTGTAGGACGTTTGCATGCATGTGCACCTGCATCATTTACACAGGTGACTGTGGCACATGCGAAGAAGGTGTCTAGGACAGGCAGTGTGTCTGGACAGAACATAGGGCTACGAGGTGAGCTGGAGACACGAGCAACGACCCGAGTTGATAATTCTTTACAAATGTGAGTGAATATTTGCTTTTTTTTTTTTTGGGGTGTGTGCTTTTGCGTCCTAGGCCACCGGCTGTCACTCTAATCACGAGCAGCCAACAGGGCCAACGCCTGGTATGTCATACAGCTGCTGCCTTTTCATAACCATTACTATCTGACTGATGTTGGTGAAAGGTGACAGAAAGGAAAACCATGCACCAGGCAGCACATGGAGGTCTCGGTATTGATTACAGACATTAAGGGGCCCATTACGATGTCGGGCGGATCGGCACCGCCATGGTGGCGGTGGCAATCCGCCCGGCATTTATGCCCGCCTGCCACCCATTTCCCCCCCCCAACATATTACTATGGCGGGGGGGGGGGGGGGGGGGGGGGGACCGCGGCGGATGGAAACACCGTCCGCCGCTTTTCCGTGGCGGTGTCTATTAGACACCACCAGCCATATTACAATGGGCTCAGTTAGATGCCTTTCCATGGCGGCAGAAAGGCATGCGGTCTTCACTCTGGGGGCCCCCTGCGGGCCCCCAGAGTGAAGGAGAGGTGGGGGGTGCACACAGGGGGTACCTGTGGTACCCCGCAGCATTTGCATACACGAAGCGGCAGTGCCTGCCGCTTCGTGTATGCAAATGCATACATCAATTTTTAGCATTGTGGCGGGCGGTGCTGAGAGCAACGCCTGCCACAATGTTAAAAATGAGGGATGCGCCCGCCACTGTGGCGGGCGCATCCTAATCCCCACTACGGGACCCCCGCCCTTATGGCAGGTGGTCCCAATCCCCGTGAGGATGGCGGGCGGGCAAAGTCCGCCCGCCATCCTAATGACCCCATAAGTCTCTATTTTTTCGAACTATTCTCATTGAGTCTGGTCTGTACTTAATTGCGACCAAGCTTAGTTCTTACTGCAACCACAGCTCTCTCATTAAGCTGACAGAGAAGATATTTAGGATCTTGCTTACTGGCTTCTCCCTTAAGACTTTTATCACAAAAGTTTAATCCACAGCAGATTTGCAGTATACCATGAATAGGTCATTGAGTTCATCCATGCACCTTTCAAAATTGCTGGCACGCCATCATCCCTGGCACCCAAATGGAAACTCTGGTATGAATACTTGGAAATTTACTTTTCAGTCACTTCCATGCCAAAGACAAGAGAAGACCTCTGCTCCCTCATCGAGCTGAAGAAGGCAGTTACAAATTGTCTTGCACCGTTGGTGAAGTTGGGCCACAGTTCGCCTACGCTACCACTATGGAAGTGCTCAACATGCATTTTACTTCTTTGGTTAATCTGACAGTTCCCACCAAGACAAGCAAAGCCCTAAATAAGAGGTAGCAAACTTTTGTACCAGGCTAAAGGAACTTGCCAGCACATGCACATAGCACAATAAGGAAATCAGGGACCAAATCATCCAACGTTGTGCCTCCCTAGGTTGCACTGACACATCCTGAGAGAACCAGACAAGACGCTTCATGATATCCTGACACTCCGCTGCTCATGAATACTTTTTTATCTCTACAGCATCTCATATGGAGGCGGCCTTAAATTTCAAAATCAGACAACCGGTCCAAAACAATACAACAGCCAACTAGAAATGGGCCATGTGGCATTGTGGCAGGGGTTCCCACATACTGTAAATGTCCCAGCATGAAAAAAACTCTACCTGCAGCAAGATGAACCATTTTACTAAAGTCTGTCACTTTTCCCAGCAATTGGGACACACATAAAAAGAAACTGTCATGTTGAATCCACCAGAATTCCCAACAGACAACTTGGAGAATGATGATGAGGGTGAAGGTGCAGTACATGTGGTGTGCACCATAGAAAAAAGCATAAGACAACGCCTCTTCAACACAGATATCGAATTCAGTTAAGCAGACACAGGGGCATTGGTAATTGTTATATCAAAGTAACAATTTGAATCCTGCCCACCTTGGCACTAATCCCAACAAGAGTCTAAATCTTTGCTTATGGAGTTACCAGTCCACTCCCACTTTGTGGCATGTTCACCACTGAGATTGCCCATGAAGATCACCACTTTAAGGGTAATCTCTACCCAACTTAGACTGGAGCTGAACACGCATTGCCAGCCAAACGTCATAACAACTCTGTATTGTACAGTTTGGTAACAGCATACACACTTATGACGTAGGTGATCTATTTCTAACCTTTGCCAACCTATTTGATGGCATAAGATAACTAAAATGGAAAACAGCCCAACCACACATTGATCATTCCATCCAACATTTAGCAACATTGTCGTTGAGTAGTGTTGCACCTGAGCCTGAAGTAGAGGCTGCTCTGCTAAAGCTCGAGTCAGCCAATATCATCAAATGAGTTGAAGGGCGAACTCCATAGGGACGGCCGATTGTCATCTCTCTCAAACTGAAACTGCTGACAACGTGCACATATGTGTTGAATGTGCCTCTCATATGAATCCATCAAAAGGGACCTTCACTTCACTCCGAAGGTTGATGACCTCATAGTGGAGGTGAACAGCACTTGACGGTTTTCAAAGATTCACCCAACATCAGACCATTTTTGACTCCCCTTTGTTTACAGAGGTATAAACCACTAAATTCGACATCTTCAGTGCTAATGAAATTTTCCAAAACACTGTCTGGAATGTTCTCCCTGGGATGACTGGCATCCTAAATGTCAGTCATGACATTCTAGTTTATGTGAGGGCAGTCGATGATCATCACATTACACTCTACACATTCCTCCAGCAGCTGAAAGACTGTGGCCTGACCATCAACTAGAGAACATGTCATGAGTGATGTAATAATAGAGTGCATTGCGGGTGCACAAGTTATAGTTAGCTCAGCTAACCTTAACTACAAAATTTCTCTGGTTTTGTATGGGTGAAATGTGACCCTAACTATAACGTCCCTGTTTTTTTCAGTGAATATCTATGGTTTTTTAATGTTTAATTTTCTCACTATAACTTATTTTTTTTGTTTTAATTTTTTTACAAGTTTTTTTCCGATTTTTTTTTTCCTGTGTGTAATTTTATTTTAATGCACTATTTCAGTAGCAGTTTTGTCAAGTATAATTAGTAATCCAGAGGGCCACTGGGGGCCAACTAGCCCAACAGGTACCTCCAGTAAGTGCCACACAGCTGTATTGCAGAGGTGTAAAAAGGGGCGTGGCCTAGGACCACCTCTCTCCAACGCAACCCTGTGGCACTTACTGGCGGTACCTGGTGGGCTAGTTGGCCCCCAGGGATCTTCAGGACTGAAGTGGAATTAATTCCCTAACTTAAAACGTGCCCCAGGGCCTGTTTGCACACATGTCGCATCAGGCCCTGCCCCCTCCCTTCACCACTGTGCAGACGCACCCCGTGGCATGTTTTAAGTTGGGGGATTAAGTCCACTTCAATCCTGAGGTTCCCTGGGGTCCAACTAGCCCACCAGGTACCTCCAGTAAGTGCCTTCATTGCAAAGAGGTATAAAAAGGGGCGTGGCCTCAGACCACCTCACTGCAATGCAGCCCTGTGGCGCTGACTGGATGTACCTGGTGGGCTGTTTAGAGTGTTTGCTATGACAGGGCGGGAGCCATGCTCCCACCCTGCCATAGCAACCAGCAGTGTCCCGGGGTGGGCACCCCAGGACACTGCAGGAGCCGACCCTGGGGGGTGGTGGTCCCCAGGGCCATCACAGGCTCCAGGAGGGGGACCGTGCTGCCCCCTCCCTTCAAATAGAAATCCCCGGGGAGGTAGTGGTCCCCGGGGCTCGGACCCCCGCATTTGCATTTTAGTGCCCCGGGGAGGTGGCAGTCCCTGGGGCATGTGGGGGGGCTCAAGCCCCCACACACAGGTTTATTAAATTTTAAAAAAACAAGCTCCGGGGGGTGGCGGTCCCCGGGGCTGCTGGGGGCAGTGTGCCCTCGCGAATATTTTAGAAAAGCCCCGGGTAGTGGTGGTCCCCAGGGCTTGGGGGGACTTAGAGACCCCCTCACACATTGAAAAACAAGCCCCGGGGTTGCGGTCCCCGGGGCTGCAGGGGCCCACGCGGGCCCCCACAATTAAAAACTATAAATTGGGCAATGCCCTGGGACCTGGCTCACCAGGGGGCCTCATTTAAATGTAGCGCGGGAGCCATCGCTTCGATTTTTTTTCATTTTACGTCCGGATTCGGGCACCCAGCGCAAATTCAGACCTTTGTTTTATTTTTAATGCTTTTTTGGGCCCTGGGGTTCCTTGTGGGACCTCCTGAGGAGGCCTAGGGGGTCTGGGTATTTCTACCCTGCCTCCTTTTCTTTTTTTTCACCTTTGTTTCACTGTTTTCTTGTGACTCCGCTCTACTGAGTCACAAGATGGCGGACAACACTTCCTGGTTTGGAGTGTTGACAGTCAATTAGACTAAAGCTCATGGTCAGGAGGGTCCGTGGATCCACCGCACCTCTAGATATCGATATTTTTATTTTTTAAATTTCTCAGGAACTACTGAATGGATTTGCACCATTTTTAAGAAGACCGCTTTCTGAACCAAGCGCTACCTTTGGTGTAATTCCAATCAGCAGTTCGGTCTGTAGCCTTGGCTAAAGTTTCCTACGGCAAATTGTTTTTTTTACTTTTATTTTTTTAATTTCTCAGAAACTACTGAACGGATTTACACCATTAAAAAAAAAAGGTCGCTCTCTGAACCAAGCGCTACCTTTTTGCAAAATATAGTGTAATTCCGTTCAGCAGTTCGGGCTGTAGCCTTGTGTAAAATTTCCTATGGAAATTAAGATGGAGAAAACACTTTTGGCGACCCCCCTCTTTTCTCGGCTCCCACCTCATGAATCACCCACAAACTTTCAGGATAAGAGCTGACCTGGATAGACTTTTTTTGGGAACAATTTTGTAAAGATTTGTCAAAAGACACCAAAGTTATTAGCAAATCAAAACATGCTTTTCCTATGGAAACTAGGCCCAGATGTAGGTAATAGCAAATTACCGAATGGTAAATACCGAATTTTACCGATTCGGTATTCACTATTCGGTAATTGCTATGTAGGTAAATAATTCGGTAAAAATACCGAATCTGTAAGATTCGGTAATTACCGATTCTGTAATTACAGAATCGGTATTTGCCATTGATTCCTATGGGCCTTGAAGCCCATAGGATTCAATAGCAAATACCGATTCGGTAATTACAGAATCGGTAAAATTACCGAATTTACAAGGGGGACAGGGTGTCACTTTGACACCCTGTTGCACCCCTGTTTCAGGCTTGTGTGCCATGTGACACACAGACATGCCCTTAGGGCATGTCTGTGTGACACATGGCGCAGGTGTACATGCACAGATGTGCATGTACTCTAGAATTCGTTATTTACCATGGAATAGTATTCCATAGTAAATAACGATTCGGTAAGGGCCTGTGGCACTGATTACAGTGCCACCTACATCTTGATTTACAGAATCGGTAAATTTACCGATTCGGTATTTTACCGAATCTGTAAATTTACCGAATCGCTAAATATACCGATTCTGTAAATAAAATGCCCCCTACATACCAAATCCCAAATACCGGTCGGTAACGGCCGAAATCGGCCGTTACCGACCGGCAATTGACGACCTACATCTGGCCCCTAGGTTCTAACTATAACTACCTACTAGCGGCTGCCAGTAGGTAATATATATATATATATTTCTTTTTGATGATCCCTCTCACGGATCACAATGAGGCACACACCAGGGGATGTATACTTTCAAAGTGTATTTGCCAAAGGCAAAATAAAACCCGACAGACGCGTTTCGGCTACACGCCTTTGCCAATGTCGGTGGGGTTTGCATTTCTGACTATTTTTAACCAAAACAATAAAGTTCAACGACATAGAGAGGGGGGACGCAGTTCATTGTAGTCATGGAAAGCAAGGATGGAATCGCAATGTCACATAATTGTGCTTTACATGGGGGCCATCTTGCAATGTATTACATTTCATACATTTCTATTTTATTCATATAATTTTCAACACTTATTTACAAAATATACATTTTTTTCTTTTGTAATATGTTTGCCTGTACTGGTATGTATACATATAAACTATATACAAATCCTATATTTCCAAATTTCTATTCTGTACAGTTTGTGCAATTATATACAAGCTATCTCGCCCTGAATGGGCAGAGTTGACATGGCCTTGGGATGTCATCAAACATCTAGCCCTAAATGGGCACCACATAATATGCTGGCTTCCAGGTTCTGCCCCCCCCCCCCAAAAAAAAAATCATATATATATATATATATGATTATATATTCATTCATTCATTCATTCATTCATTTTGATCCTCGAATTGACACAGCCAGACTTCAGGTCCCAACTGAAGTGTGTGCTGTAACCTTGCCAGTAGTCTGTTTTCTTTCTTTTGCAGGTGTGCTATCATGCCTATCATTAGTTAGAGAAAGGCTTACTGCATTTTAATGACTAACAGAGATGTCTGGGGAGAAGAAGCTGGCAACAAACTCAGAAAAATAATGGTCAAAGGAGGCCTTCTGTTTATCAGATACCAGGATGGTCAGCTGCTCAAGGCTGTTTGCTTCAGTCCCAGTTTCGATGAGATGAGAAGTTAAGGGAATATGTGGACTCCATTTACGTTCAGCAATCTGGTTTGTGAAGAGAGAGTTACAGATGTTTTTGAAGCAACTGTTATATTTATTTGGTGTTTCCATAGTCAGTTAAGCAGGCTTTCCTCTGAATTTAAAAGGGAACAGATTTCACCTGCTGGACTTTTTTCCTGAGTGTAAACCTTCATGCTGAACACTTCTTTTACGTTCCTGAACTTCTTCAGGAGTTCTATTCAATGTTGACACCTTCTATGCTCCTCAAATAGAAATCCCTGTTAGATATTTTAATTCTCAATCTATGTTTAGATTAGGATATGGAATTTTCTCTATGGAACACCTGATTGCGACAATCTGTTTTATTTGTGTTGTGGCTATTACCGTTCTGTATCTTATATTATTACGGCTTAATTTACTGCCACATTTCAGCCTTCAAACTGCATCGCTGTATTCTCTGAATTTATTTACATTCTTCATAGACACTGGATTGATAAATATTAAAAAATAAACCAGTTTAATCAAAATCATTGATTCCTGGTACTAACTGTGAAGTCACATTTAGGTTCACAAGTTGGAAATGTTTTGCTGCTGATATCTTCCTTACAGCGCTTAAAGTCAACTAACAAAGGTCCAAACAACCAATGGGGAAATATATTTGATTACTTTACGAAGAGATTAATAACTACCAGTACACCATCATTATTAAACCAGATTATCAGATACCATCAAAGTGCAGAGATGTAATTCGCCAATGCAGATGACATAATTTTAGATCTTTTTTTCTTTGATCTTTAGCAGCAAATTGTGTCACGTGAGGAGAAGGTATGAAGGTGACATCCCATTTGAGAAACAGAGGATATAGGATTAGCGATATGGATTGTCGATCGGGGATCTTTGAAAGAAAACTGGGTGCATTAAAAATGAAATCTATCTCCATGACTTGTGCTATTAGCTACCTCCATATTAACCCATTGCACTCAGTTATAAAAGCAAACTTTCTTTTGTCTGTAGGTTATGGCCTGATAGCCCTTCTGGGTGGATCAAACTCAGAGCAGCTTATTGAGGAGAGTTGTTCATCTAGCCAACTCAAGCAGTCAATCTCAAGTTAACCTGTAGCAGCCATTATTAAAATTGATACGTACATTTCTCATCAGCTGCTTCCTAATGCAGCATGCAAGGGAATACTGAGTTATCTGGTACACATTTTCAAGCAACCTCCCCAGATGCACCCCATGTTTAAATGAGACACTGGGCATTTAACAGATTCATGCACTATGTTTTTTTTAATATCCCAAGAGCATTTGAAATAGCTAGCATATAACAGCTTAAAGCTGTGACATGAAGGCACTGAACAGAAAGAAAATATTCATTTGGGGTGGTTTCTCTGAAAAGAAACTATTAAATGACTTGAAATGCCCTCTCAGTAAATCATCAAGACACTGCTTTATGCGCATTGGTTTTCAATGCCCCCCTTTATTGGAAACTAGACATGGTTGGCATATATATAGAGGCTATTCCAAATGCGGTCGCCTGGGTGGTTATAACTTCGAACCATTACCACACATTCTACGTGTGTATCAACCATCATTAATGGAACAACTGAAATGGCTCAGACCACTTTTTCTGAAAAACATATGCTAAGTAACATATGGCAGCAAAGTTTTTTTAATGGATTGACATGGCTCAGTCCCATCTGAGTAGAGCATATTAAAATCTAACACATCATGTGCTCATGAGAAATCCTACTATTACAAACGAAGGTGAAAAGTGGATTTTGAATTTCTGTTCATATTCCATGATATATCTATATTTTAGACGTATTTTGCATGTGCTGCTTTGTCTTAAGTGATGTTGATTTTAAATAATCCACAATTAAACAATCATTGGATTGAATTATTAAAGTATGGCATATTCAAAATATGATGTTATTTTTAATTTATGTATCGATTTTACATAAATGATTACCAACATCATCTGTTCATCCCAAAGGATACCATGTATTTTTTAAAATAGGTAATATATTTCATATATAAGGGAAAAAAAATCAATACAAGTGTTCTAAATATTTTTTGGTTTAAAATTTGTTTATTGGGATTTTTACATTACTTATTACAAATTGACATTTTACATCATTATCATGCAATTTATTTATTTTAAATTCTTCTATAGCGCTGGAATCAATCCCGTAAGGGTATCTCCGCGCTTACGGAACACAGAACTGCAATTGGGAGCTGAATGATTGCAAGTAGTTACATACATATTTGTTCTGCCTCACAGCCATTATGAATCCAAGACATTGAAAAAGGTTTCTGGGAGGAACCCTCCTTCTGGTTTGTGCTTTTCAGTGGTAGTTTCTGATACTCTGGCTGGGCTTGCTTCCGATGGGTATGCATAAATGTTCCACTATTATGTTTTCTTTCCCAGTGTCATCGTGTCCAATCTTGTTTGAATATGTTCCCAGCTAACTGTCATCGGAATTGTATCTGCCGATGTGAAACAGCAAACTGCCAACAATGGGGGCAAAACTAGGGGGGACTATCGGACTGGGTGTCGAAGATATCAATATTGCGGATGGTGTCGTTGTCTTCGCGTGGTGTATTGGTGCGTATGTGGGATGGTACGTATGTGCCCTCATGGCAGGTTATTTATTTATTATATTATTTTTTACATTTGTATGGCGCACAGCTACCCAAAAAGGGTTTCCCGGCGCCGATTGTAAAAACCAGGTCAGGGACAATCAATATTTGCCCGGCGGTATCGCCTCTTTAACCCACAAAATATTAATCAATGAAGAGGCAGGCGCTGGAGACTGGAAGGCAGGAAACAAGGTTTATTCTCTCCGGAGGAGAACACATCAGTTCAGACAGCCAGTATCGTCACGAGGTGCTCTAACCGCATCTCTGAGGCCTGGCCTCTTATACACATTTTCATGATCTTTATTGCAGGTAACACATCTTTGCAATGCTTTGAAGTATGAAAGGACATCCTCTGAATCTCCCCTTCAGGCCCGTTCCCACACACATTTACAGTTGAAGTCCCCACCCCGGTCACAACAGGTGATGATTATCGCGCAGCTGGACATTCCGCCGATTCGCGGAATGTGGGGGTTTGATCGGATCTCATAGGGTGGGGGCTTTGATCAACTCGAGGGTCCTTTGATGAGGGAAGCTTCCTACTGTACGGGGGGGCAATAAACAGTATCCGCAGAGCTAGGTGGCGGCCTGGGAACGAGGAAGACAAACGGGCACACAGGAAAGGGGGGTTTGTATCAAAGGGCCTGGGACCATGAAAGGAATGAAGGGAGGTGTCGCGCTGGGAACAGGATGGGGTTCTGAGGCAGAGCTGCGCTGAAGAGGGGTTTATGACCCGAGGCATGTGCGAGCGGGGGGGTTGTCAGCGTGCGGGCTTTGTGAGGGCGAAGGGCTATGCTGGGGGCCAGTGGCGTGCGGAGGGTGGTTCTGATCAAGGCACCTAAAATGGCGGGTGCGCACGACAAAAAGTGTGGCATCAGGGGAAAAGGCAAGATGGCGCAGATAATGTTTACCAAACCGTACTAATTTTCCACACGATGACTTACCGATGAACAGAAGTAGGAGGTAAAGGGTCCTTATATTTATTTCTGGAAGAGCCAGGTCTTTATGTTCTTTCCGAATCTGGCATAGTTTTCTTCCTTGCGAATATGGGGGGGGGAGTTTATTCCAAAGAGAGGGCTCTAGGACAGAGAAGGATCTACCTCCCATTCTCGCTAGTTTGAATCTCGGGGTCGTAAAGTTTGCTGCTGTCTGGGAGCGCAGTTCTCTTCCCGGGATGTACGGGGTCGCTAGGGATTGCAGATACTTTGGTGCGGTGCCGGATTTGATCCTAAACATATAGCTCAGAGCTTTAAACCTGATGCGGTTTCCTACCCTAAGCCAATGTAGGTCATTCAGATGTTTCGACACACTGGCAGTTTTTGGAATTTTGCAAGGTAATCTTGCAGCCGAGTTTTGGACCAATTGTAGACGTCTGATAACAGCTTGATTAGAGCCCAGATAGAGAATGTTCCCGTAGTCAAGACGAGATGTTATGAGTGCATTGACTACGGTCTTTTGAGTTGCAAGGGGCAGCATCCATAGGATTTTTTTCAGCCATTTCATGATGGTGAAACATAGGCCTACCACTTTATTTGCTTGTTGTTTCATCGATAGGGCATTGTCGATGGTAACCCCCAGATTTCTTACGTGGGTAGCAGGGGTGGGGATGATACCTAGCTCGGAGGGCCAATGAGCGGCGTTCCATAGGTCTTTGTTTTTTCCCAAGAGGAGGATTTCGGCTTTGTCACCGTTTAGCTTCAGCTGGTTAGAAGACATCCAGCTGAATATATTTTGAAGCCCCTGTTTGAGAAGGGATGAGGCCGTTGGATTTGACTCTGATAATGAAAAGATGATTTGCGAGTCATCTGCGTATGTCATAAGAGTGAGTCCTGATCTGTCAGCTAAATCGGCCAGGGGTCTAAGGTAGAGATTAAAAAACAATGGGCTCAGGATGGAGCCCTGTGGTACTCCATGAGGGGCGCTAACCATGTCAGAACAAGCGATGGAGGATGTGATCTGAAATGTTCTATGTAACAGAAAAGACTCAATCCATTTAAGTGCTTCACCCCGGATACCGTTTCTCCCAAGTGTGGCCAGAAGTTTGGTGTGAGAGATGGTGTCAAAAGCCGCACTCAAGTCTAACAGAATGAGTGCGACTGTCTGACTGTCATCTAGGAGTTTCCTGATGGTTTCGGTTACTCCCAGTAGAGCTGTTTCGGCGGAGAAACCAGCTCTGAAACCAGACTGTGACGGATGAAGGAGGGAGTTTGCTTCGGTGAAGAGAGTGAGGGAGGAGTGAATGTGTCTTTCAAGCAGTTTTGAAAAGATGGGGAGAAGAGATATGGGTCGGTAGTTCGCAGGTAGTTCGGGGTTGGCTGTAGGTTTTATCATGAGTGGACTGACCATAGCGTGTTTCCAGAGAGAGGAAACTGCGGAAAGCTGAAGAGAAGAGTTTAGAGTTTCAGCAATAATGGTCAGGGCGGGGACATCAATTTGTCTGAAAACAGTGTCGGGCAGTGGATCACGGGAGGAGACGGATTTGATGGTCTTGAGAGTGGATTTAAGTGATTCCAAGGTGATGGGAGGCCAATGTTCGAGGGTGTTAATTTCGGTTGACCAAGGGGGCATTACCTCTTCAGCGTCGTGAGCGGAGGTGTTGCTGTTGATATCTGAGATGAATTTCTCAATTTTATCATTGAAAAAGGAAGCGAGGTCTTGACATTGTTTTATGTTCAAAGGGCGGGCCGTAGCAGTTGTATTTGCACCTGCAAGATCTTTAACAGTATTGAAGAGCGTTCTTGCCTTGTTAGGCGCCGTATCAATGGCGTTTGCCACGAAAAGGGCTCGAGCTTTAGTGCAGGCGGAGTGGTATTCATTTCTGGCTTTATGGTATGACAATTTTTTGTCGTGAGCATAGTCCTTGCACCACTTTCTTTCGAGGGTTTTACCACTGTGTATGAGAGTAGAGCTCCTGGCATAACTTTAGCAGAGCATTGAATCTAGACTGGTGGGCCCTGTCATGGGACTGTTGCTACTGACCCTGCAGAGGACAAAGGTGGGGTCTGGGATTGGGAGTCTGAAGGTGTTTCCACTGGAGTTGTTTTGTGTGTGAATGTGTGTAATAACTGTGCCCATTCTAAAGAAATGGGGTGCTTATGGATGCCATTGACTTCCTCTTCCCTCAGCACCTCTTCCTCTGCCTTACTCCATTTTTTCATAGCGCCTACCCAGGCTGCTACCGGGGGTCCTGTTGGGGCTTCCCAATGTATGGCTATTCCCTTTTTGGCTAAAAAAATGTTGAGAGATGCAAAGCGGTTCTTCAATTTTTCAGTCTTCTGCCTGCGGAAGATCCTAATACGTACAAAGCAAGATATCGCTATTAGAGTAAAGAAAGAATCCCGCTTAACATCCCTATCATGTAACGAAATGCAGATAGTAGCTTTGTCTTACATCTATGAATAAGGAGTAAGTGTCATTCACCACATAGGATAGATGTGTAGGATCAGCGGTTAACACTAATATTGACTGTCCTTCAGGAACTTGGAAAACCTAACCATCATTTGTCCTCCATAGTTCTGAGACCCGATAAGCTGTCCATCATTCTGATATTTTCTAATCAGAGGAAAAGCAAGAAGAAAGACATAATTTGAGCCATTCATGCTCCTATTTTAAACATATCGTCTTTATATGTGAGTATATGGATAGTACCCTTTTTTTCTTCCAACCCTGTTTAGTAACTTAGAGAACCACAAATCTCCTTCCCTTTTCCCTTCCCATTCCCATTCATTATTTAGAATTTGGTAGGTAAAACAAAAATGGAGATAAAACAAGAATAGAAACAATATGTTATAATTTGTTCACTACAGGAATTTGTCCCCCCATCTTGCCTACAACCTCAGAAAAATATCACTTTCCGTCCCCCTTCTATTCTCATTTATTGTCTTTCATTGGGGATGTACAAGGAATTGAAATAAAATGTTTATTGTTGAAATTGCTTTTGAAAATAAGAGGTCTAAATGAAGCTACCTGTCGATATATATGCCTTTTAAGACAGCATTAGTTCTTTTTAATAATTGTATGTAATTGTTTTTATTTCTGTATTCTTTTAGAAATTCATTTATAAAAAACACGTGGCTCCTCCAGAAGAAGGCGCTGGTCGCGAAACGCGTGTCAACAACTATTGTGCCACTCTTAACTCATGAATTATTTTAAGGTCGAGCAGACCTACATTCAATGCGTAAGCATTGATTGTGTCTGCTTCAGACCTATTGTGATCCGTATTTGGGAATGTGGACACGACTCAGACGCGCGCTTTTGCAGTCTCAGTTTTGACCGCGGGAGCGCGCGTCTGAGCCGCGCTTGTGCACACGAACTCACAGCCCCTGCTTTCGCTTCCCTCGCATGCATTAACGGCGCACACACAGGCACAGCCAGCCCCCACCCCTCTGCATGCACGCACACACACACACAGGCGAGCGCACACATACAGACACGCTGCCGCCCCCTGCACACACACAGACACGCACGCATACACACGCCACCGCAGCCCTCTACCCTAAAGCACTCACAACAATGACAATAGCGTCTCGCACACAACACTACCAATCTCCTACCCTCCAGGACAGCCACTTGGCACTATCGCCAGTGGGACAAGCGCCTCGCCATTCATGTCTCTACGCCCCTTGAGGATGCAGCCCCGCCTACAATCTCTACCGTACTGCACCCTTTCCTGTACGTCCCAGCTCCGCCTCAATTCATGCAGCGCCCCCTTACTAATATTTGGCAAGCATTTATATTGAATGCACTTTAACAGGTGCGATTCCCTCACCTCGCGCCTCTCGTACTTCGCGGCCCCAGGCAGCAGCACCGTAGAGCCACATCGCTGGCAATGCACGCCCTTACTGTTCTTGCCATCGGCAGACACCAGTCCAGCCTCCATGTGACTGACTGCTTGGATGAAAGCAACCGCACGTGAAAACAAGACGGAACAAGCTCCGCCCAGACAGCGTCAACAGGCGAGGTCGTAACAGGGGCGTGCTTGGTGACGAATGCGGAAGAAGAAGGGCACGTAGAGTTAGGGTAAAGTAGAGATGGGCGAGTCAACAATATTGTAACAGTGAAAGCCAATGTGAAGCCCACGCCGAGACTGCTGAGTTAAACTTCTTTATTAAGTTAAAAGGAGGCAAGGGGCCAACATGCCCAGTCGGGCTGGTAACTTCTTGCTCCCCCCACCCCCCTGCACACATACAAACACGCACGCATACACACGCCGCCGCAGCCCTCTACCCTAAAGCACTCACAACAATGTAAAGGAAGCACTAAAAACGGGGACGTGCATTTATTTCTACAGCTACAGGGGCGCCAGGATTGCACATGCTTACCTGTATTTAACTCTTTCAAAAAAGATGTGCTTAGATAGCAATAGCATCAGATTTAACAAATATGCCAGCAGTAGTCCACAGAAAACGGTGAAATTTTAGGTTGCACAATTTAGGAGAGGGATGTCTGTCTTTTAACAAGATCGCGGCCAAATTCCTTTCAAATGGGTTCAGACTGAGGCTGACGGAAAAAAATTGGATCATGACCGCATTCAGCGCATTCAGCCCCGCCCACCCTTTAGAACGCCCGAACCATGCAACCATTCAAAAACAACTGGTTCAAATATGTTCTCTCAATGTTTCAAGCTTTATTACAAATGTCACAAAAAGATGTTAATATTTCACTTCTGTTATTTGATTTTCGGCACAATAAAATACACTGAACATAATCTTCGCAAAAGTTATTTACAAAAGTTTAAGCTATTGCTATTATAAATTACAATAACTTTTATTAAAGTATTAATTATTTTTAAAAATTAAAAGCCATTGTTATTTGTAATATCAATACATCTAAGTCACATAAATACAACACATATTGCATTACAAATGCTATAAGTGTCACATTTGCAAAAGTTATAACCATTGGCATTGTAAATAACAAAGCTATTAATTTCGCTATTTTCAAAACCAACACATAAATAACAAATTTGTCATTTACAATATCAATAGCTCAAACTTTCCTAATGCGAGACCTATTGCATTGCAAATGCTTGTTATGATGAGTCAATAATTGTGTGTTGTATTTAGTTAGTCTTTTATGTACAGTGATTTATTGATTTCGTTATAATTTTCTTATGTATATGAAATTAATGTCTTTTTTAATATAAATGTTAATAAATATGAGAATGTGAATTCATTGGTAGCTCTCTTTCCTTTAATATTTCCGTGTTTATCATTAAACTTTAGTTATGATTGCCTAGGTTGTTTCTTGTCGATTGAAGATCCTGAAGGCCCGAGCTTCCCATGTGGACATAGTCATACTATTGGGCGTCGCCCTAAGCGTCTAATGGACGCAATTCCAGTAGTCTTGAATGGTAGGGCAATCCCAGAACATGTGTTTAAATTCTGGCTCAGGCATCTGGGGCATGCAAAGTGTGTGTCTGGATAAAAACGGTGGAGGCAGTGTGGTGTGAGGTATGCTCTGTGAAGGACATTGAATTGAATGTTCCTGAAATGCACGTTCCTGGATACCTTTTTGGGGTATTCTAAGGCAGTGTCCCATTCTTTATCGTTAAACACTCTTCCCATTTCTGTTTCCCATATCTGGCGCAATGACTGTAATGGGGTGAGTATCAGTTCCCGGATGGCCCTATAGAGCCACGTGACCAGGTGCCGGCCCGCTCCCATGTGCAAAATGTTATGTATCACTGGGTGTGTTGGAGGCTGCCCCTCATTTAGGTCCCAGTAGCGGGGGCTACTATTTATGAGTTGCATTTGTGTTAAGAACTGGCTTGGTGGGAGGCCGTATTGGTCGGCCATCTGGGCATATGTCCTAAGTTGGCCCTCCTTGAATAGGGTCTCTATCTCTGTGACTGCAATGTTGGTCCAGACTTGGAGAGCACCAGCAGTATAGTATTTCTCCTCACTCGGGAAACCTACCAATGGGAGTAGGGGTGAGTATGGGGGTCTTCCTTTGACTAACCCTGGGCACAGGACTGTGCTACGCTCGTGTAGTTTGCGCAGCTATGCGCTATGCAAATTGCACGTAGCACAGTGCAAAAATGCATAGGAGGCATTTTTTGCTTGCTCACGGTCCTCAACATCAAGTTGCCGTTCGCAAGCGTGGAAAATAAACCTCCTGGTGAGATTCTCAACGCGGAGGTCAGGTTTCTCATTGCGAGTGGTCGTGTATGCTCGTGACAGCTCGCGATTTGAAACTACCAGTCTGCGTTGAGAAAACTGTCGCTCAAGTACAATTCTACTTGAGCGTCAGAAAACGACCGCTTGCACTGTGCAAGATGCCATTTGCAATGACTGCACAGTGCGGACAACGCTCCGTCCATAGTTTCCTTTGGTTTTTCTTTCTTCGCCATAAGTTAGCAGGGTATGCTCAGACGTGAGTCCCCTGCTCACTTTGCCACTGGATTCAAGCAAGCCGGGCTGAAGAAGGCTGAAATGCCAGAAACCGGTCCTCGGTAGCTTGTTTGCGGTCCAGGGAAGGCATGGCTTGGCAGTTCGGGCTGGACTGTTCCCATGAGGCACAGGATCAGACTGATTTGCATATGGCCATGTCTGAACTGGGGTGGCAGAGTGGGCTAAAGAACGGTGATGGATTAAACCCAGATCAGTTGACTGGGGGTGAGTGCTTGTATTGTCAGCGCTCCGTCCATCATTTCCTTTGGTTTTTCTTTGCACAGTGCGGACAAGCATCCGGCACTGTGCAATCAGTGCGAACAGCATTTTCCACACCACACTACGCAGTTCGCGTAGCTATGCGAAGCTTGCGTAGTGTGAAGTGCACTTTGCGTAGCTACGCATAGCGCGACTACGCGAACCATGCCCAGGGTTACTTTGGACATGCAATGAATTCTCATCATGCATGTGTGAGCTATGGATAGCTTGAGAGGTCAAGAGCGCATGGGCTTGGTGCCCAGTAGCATCATTCTATGGATTGCCGGGAGTGGTATATGGCCCTCCTCAGTGGTGGCCTCCTCGGTGTGACGTTATGCTGTCCAGCGGTCCCAATCTCCCTTGATTTGTGGGTAAATATAGTGTAGACAATGCCACCCTGTGCCGACTCCCTCCCCAGATCAGCTCGGTGAGCAGGGTATCTAATTCCTTAAAGAATGGGCGTGGTGGTATAACAGGGAGATTTGCGAAGTGGTAGAGTAGCCTTGGGACCATAATCATTTTTGCAAGAGCTACTCGACCAATGGGGGCTAGGGGTAATGTTTTCCAGAACCCCACTGCCAATTGTATCCCCGCAAACGCCTTACGGTGGTTCCCTTCATACAGGTCCTTGGGGGAGTGATACAATCTCACCCCAAGATATCTGAGCGCCTCGGCGTTCCATGCAAGTGTCTGGGGTCCAACCTGAATTTCGAATGGGGCCAAGTGAGGACTCAGCGGATACAGAGTGGATTTTCCCCAGTTAATTGTAAGGCTAGAGGCCTCTTCAAATTCCCTTAGTACCGACCAGATAGGTGTCAAGTCTTGGGTAGCGCCACGGACATAAATTTAAAGGTCATCTGCATATAGGGACATGCAATGCACCGTGTCTGCAAGTGGAACACCTCAGGTCTCACCATCCTGTCGCAGGCGTATCGCCAATGGTCCACCGCTAGGGCGTACAGAAGGGGAGATAGTGGGCACCCTCGGTCTGGTTCCCCTTTCTATGACGAATGAAGGAGAGATGTATTTACCTATTCTGACTCGTTAGGTAAGGCCTGTATAGAAGAGCTTCATGTAGGCTGTCAGTGTAGGTCCTATATTTCTTTTGCGGAGGACCGCAAATAAGTATGGCCATAGCAGCATATCAAGGGCCTTTTTGAGGTCTAGTATCAGACACACTGCGTTGGGGAACTGCGCTCTTGCCCTGTCTTGGATATGAAATAACCTGTGTAGGTTCTGCGAGGTGTTACGTCGTGGGATAAATCCACATTAGTCTGGGTGGATCAATGGTGTCAGGATTTGGGCATATCGGTCTGCTAGTAATTTGCCTAGTATCTCTAAGGGAGCCTGGAAGTTCGCCTTTGTCTAGTGCTTCGTTATACATGTGGGGAATCAATCGGGTTGCGAAGGTGCTATAATATTCAAGTGGAAAGCCGTCCATCCCTGGAGCTTTGTTACATGCGAACGCTCTAATCGCCTCGGAAATATCTATGGACTTGATCTTCCCCTCCAGTGCTTTATAAGTGTTATAAAGATGTGCACAAACTCATATGAATATTTATTTGGTGGTCAATGCCCACCATAAGAGGCATTCTGGGGTGGTGGTTACCCACCTTTAAATAATTTGTCCATGTTTACTATAGATGTATATATGGCTAACTTTCTGCGCAGTTACAATTGAAGTTATTTCCACATTACTGATATGACTTTCTACTATGAGAAAGTGACATAATAATGCAGTATGCCTGAATAACATATTGGTAAATTTGACTGTTTGTTAACAGGACCACTATGTAGGTTCAATGAAGAATACTTTCCAAGTACACAAATGACAAAACTCATGAATCAAAAGATTTTTTATACTTCGGTTCCTTTTAAACATTCAGTTTCATGTGTTTTGAGCCAAAGTAGGGTTTGGTGCACCACTATTTTAGAGTGAAAAATGCTCAATGGAAGGCCCATTGAAGAAAAATGTCCCCATCATCTCTTCTGCAAGAAGAACATGCTCTTCATCTTACCTTAAGAGCTGAGAGGGCTGAGTGAATAAATGTGGAACTTCGTAAAGAAAGAGGGACCAGGTCCTCAACTCATTGTAATTTGGCAGCAGGACAATTTAGTACCAGAGTTCAATATTTGATTAATCCATTTTGTAACTGACTGTGTGCTATAATTTGACAAAATAACTCTATCATACATTTAAGAGATGCAAGTTTGTAGTAGTGCTTTATAAGCAAGATATTAAATGTACTAACATTCCTCCAATAAATGAATGTATTCTGTTTTGAGGCAATTTGGAGGTGTCACGAGCAATTCTTAATCGGGAGAGAAATTAGGTAAAAAAACAAGGCATTACTGCGTTTGATCAATTCCAGTTGTTTTGAATTTACAGGAAAGATTTGATATTGTTATGTTACGTTGATTTGTATAGCGCAATAATGACCTGAGAGGGTATTCTGGTGCTTGGGCAGGTGTGTAAGTACGTGGTCCCCATGGTGCTTATATGAAAAGCTGGGTCTTCATTGGATATTTTTGGCCTTATTGCATGGGCTTGGCCTTTCCTTAAGATTTTACAGATGATAGATTATTGAATAAGGTACGGAGAAGTGATTGCAAGATTCAGGATCAAAATAGATTAGTGTCCCCAAATGTAATACTTCTATCATATATAGAATCAAGTGGGAATAGTGAACAGTGATGCAATATGATTACCATAGGATTAAGTATGCCATGTTCCCATTTATCCTTTGGAATAAATTCCAATCCTTATGCAAACACCAGTGTAGGCGTCAGAATTTCAAGTTGTGTGAAAATGATTGCACCCTCATAGTTTTCCCTTGACATATAAAATTTGGTGCAATATATCAGAGAAGGTGACTAGCAAAAAGGCACAGCAGGGGGATGTTGATGCAGTACATATCACATCCACATGATAAGCCTCATTCCCATTGCAGAAACTCATAACTGTAACTGATAAATAACAAACCATGGTGTAATGCTCTTTATTGGAAGTCGTAAATAGCCCAGATTTTCACACAACTTGGAATCTGGCCTTGAGTGAAGCCGATTGAGGGTGATTACCAACACTGGCATAACGAACCTTGAGGGGACCTCCCTGCAAGGCACCTTGGGGCCCCCCTTTTGGGCTCAATCAGGAGCCCTGCAGCCAGAGTGCTGTGCTGTGGGGGCCCCTTGGAGCTTGGGGCCCCCGCACCACGGGGGCTGCAGGGGTCTGTGTTACACTCCTTACCAATTAGGTCATCTGGTCTAGAACCCAGTTTCCTTTTATGTGCAATCAGTTCTTTGTTTTCACAGAAGACAGTGCTTGCACAATCCTGTGGGTAGGGCACACATGTTCTTGGAGCATATTCTGCTTTGCAAATGTCAGGAAGGAATTTTCTAGTTTCATATCTCTCTGTAAGGGGCACTGGCGGGAACCCAATAGATAGGAATACAAGACTGGCAGACAGGACTCTTTCTTCAGTAATCTTGCAAAAACCTGGCAGGATGTTTAGGTCAAGCCAGTGACACCGCATGTGTCACATACCCTTTCACTTATAACACTGTTGTTTACAATGAAGGGCTTGGAGTCTACCGTGTGCTTACCATTTGTTGGCTTCAGTGACACTTTTCTTTGCAGCCTCATAATTGGCCTACGCAAACAAATGATGGACGGAATGCTGAATAAGTGTTTGAGAGAAACAATCCTAGGTGATCTAAAATATCAAACTCAAGATAGACAATCAAATAAAACACCACAGTATACAACAACAGAACAGTAGGGAGGCAATAAGTGCAGAAAATACCTTCAATTTGTAATAATTGGTTTTGTTTAAAAAATTCCCATATTGGAAATTACACATTGTATTACAATTCATATATATTGGTCAAAACTATTTGTATACAGTCAATAAAATACAAAAGATAAAATACATAAAAAAAGGTGGCACTAAAGTTGTAACTTTAAGGGACGTCTCGTCCATCGCCCATAACTTGTCCTGGACCGCTCTGCTGGTGGTGTGCATCACGATTTGGTCTTTAATGTATTCATCCTGCAGGGCCCCATACCGACATGTGATAGCTAGGCGTCGGAGTGCCGCCACGTAGTCATCAATGGATTCTCCCGCCTCTTGTTTTCTTTGTTGAAAATTATAGCGGTCTATGGAGACACAAACCGCCGGGCGGTAGTGGCTGTCCAGGTCGTCCAGTGCATTCATAAAGACATCTGTCTCCGCTGCACCTCTCTCCTTGGGTACTAGATTCTTGAACACCCTTACCCCTTCTGGGCCTAAGTTGTGGAGCAACAGTCTCTTTTTCCTTTCCGGCGTGTATTCCCCTTCACTCTCATCTCCGAGGGCCTCTATGTAGTTGAGAAAGTATTCTTTCCAGTCCTCCCATTTTAGTTGGGGTTCTCCCGGCCTGGGTAGGAAAGGGACGGGTGCCATCAGAGCAGAAGCTTGATTCGCCATTCTGACGTCGCCTCTAGGGTCTCCCTCCTGGGCCCTTCGTTGGGTAGGCTCACCGGATGCCCCTGCGCTCTCTGCCGTGTCGCCTCGGCCCCTTGGGCTACCTGGGGTATTGTCCCTCGCACTTTGCGCGGTTTGCTCGGTCTTCCCCCCGTCCTCTAGCTTGGGGGTGTCTCCCTTGGTTGCCAGGGTGCTGGCTGAGGGCCCCTGGTGTCTTGGGCAGCACTGACCTGACTATTGAGTCGGTGTTTGGGTCTGTATCCTGCTGTTACGCTGCTGCCACGCCCTTAGCTCTTCCTATAGGTATCCTGCCTTGCTGGCTCGTGCGAGGGGTTTGCAGGGGGGTATGGTTGTCGTCCTCTGCACCTGGTGGTGTTCAGATCCCAGCCTCGTCGCCACTGTCGTGTTCTCCCTTTCCCCCTTCAAGTACAAGCTGAGGCAGTGGAAGGTGTATAACTAGCGTTTTATTTACTTGTAAGTATCCTACAGAGCTTAGGGCGCCGAGCATCTAACAGTGACCGCTCCGGTCGCCAACTGCCGCTTTTCGCCGTTCGCGCCTTTCACCCCTGTCTACTGCGCATGCGTGCGCCTCCTGCTCTAGTCTATGGCGTGACGCGTCATCGCGCACACGCTCATAGACTAGAGCGCATACCACAGTCATCCACACCACATTAAGAATTAGTGTTTTTTTTATTTTCAATATGCTGCCTTTGCAGCTGGTGAGGTGTTCTCAGCTTGATCTGCTGGTGTGATAATCTCAAGCGTTCTTTCTATACAGCCTGGACCCATTACTTGCAATACTTGAGATGCATAGCATAACGTGTATTTGTAAAGCGCACATTTCCCCAAGGGTGTCTTGATTCTGAATAACAGATGTTTAGTGTTACCCATCTCAATAGTGCTCATTGTATTGACCTCAGAAGGATAAAAGGTGGAGTCAATTCTCCCTCTCCCCCACCCCCTGGATTTGAACCTGTGACCATATGAGGTCGAACATAGGCCCCGACAGAGAGCCTAATCCGCCACCAGGCATGGATAACAGGGACCGTATTCCGATAAGGACACACATTCCCTGTTTGCACAATGGTGCACCATAAATGAGTTGCACCAGGCACAAACAAGACAGCCATGAACTCGTGCTGCCCTCGGGGCAAATCATACAAGTGAAATATAGAGCAACTGCTTCAAATCCACTCTGTGTTTCACAGTGCAGAGAGCACCCGCCTGAACTTTCAAGAGGGATTAGAGAGCGAAGCTGCCTTTTGGAGGAGCACTGAAGAAGTGTGCTACCTTTTAATGGTGCGATTTCAGTGTGCATCCTAAAAGCATGTATGCCTCCATGCCTGCTTCCATAATACGGCACAGGCACATAAGCAAAGTGATTCCCTCATTTGCATTGGGCCACATCCACATGCCAATTAGGGAAGGCTTTCTTCTGGTAGTGCAAGCGCTACATGTGCGTCAGCACTATCAGTATTGTAAAAGGGGCCTCACAGGCGTCAAATTGCACCAGGGGCACACAAAGCGGGTGCACATGCCTGCTGCACCACTTGTACACTTTCTGTAATACGACCTAAGGCCTGTATTAGGCATAGAACTAATTTTTCCTGTTTGCCCCATGGCACATCTTTAAATAGGATTGTCTTACGCAAACAAGGAAAGTGTGTCCTATTCCAGTGAATGCGTTACCCTCAAGCTGCCATGGGGGCAGCGTATTCAAGTGAAATACAGAGCAGCTGCTTTAAAGTTGCGCCCTGTTTCAATGTGCAGGCAGCACCCACCTGCACTTCAAAGAAGGATTCGAGATCCTTTTGCTGGCGGGTGTTGTGAGTCTCTGCACATGCCTGCAAGGGGATATTGGGGGTCCATGGGATCCCCTTTCCCACCTCCAGAGGGCTGCTATTAGCGGTGCTATCTTTTGGTGGTTCACTTTCATGCGCCTCCTGACAGCTTTTTTGTGCCTGCATCCATAGTACATTGTGGGCGCAGAGGCAAAGATATTCCCTCATTTGCATGGACACACACACCCATGTAAATCAGGTAATGCCCTATGGAAATAGCGCTGGTGGTACTTGTGCGCCAGTGCTATATGTACTACAGAAGGGGCCGCACAAGTGTCTACAGCCCCTTCTGTAATACCAAAGTGCCCCGGTGGCACTAAAAGGGGACTCACATGCCCGTTGCACCCCTGGGGCACTTTCTATAATATGGCCCTGGTTGGGAGAGAAGTTCATTAAAGTGTTTTGTAGTGGATCCAAGAGAGACAAACTAGAAATTATGCCCAAGAGAGCATTGGTTGTGAAGACATTGAGCTTTTGTACATTAATAATGTCTGTCTTGGACTAAAAGGCCCCTCTATACATGGGGAAAAATGTCAGTTCATAGTTATAGTGTCTGGAAGTTCATATGTTAATTATGTGTTGGTGTCCTTGAATACGTTTGGAATATTCACTTCTAAGTTGGTTTTCTGTCTACTCCTCCTACCTGTGTAGTCCAAAATATGAACTTTTTACTCGAAGGACTTTTTTTAAGGAGATCTGAGTGCTTTAGAATTAGAGCTGTTTTAGGAGTCGTTGGCAAGTGAAAAGTTATGAGGAGACTGGTGCTCTACGCTTCATGGGTGTCACCAGTGATGCTTACATTATTCAATATTTTATAGTCAAAAACCTTTAACAGTTTTCAAGGAGAGTCTTTGAGATGTTTAAATGAGAAAGAAACTGAGAGGATTGATATTGAATCACTTATTTGAACACCTGCCATTGGAAAAAGACATGGAAATGTGCAAAAAAAGGAATGTTTAGCAATAGAATTGATTCTTCAGTACTTGTATTGTTATAGAATGAGTGCCGGTGCTCAAAGCTCTATCAGGGATACACGGCCTGTGCTTTTAAATGTCGGCGCACCGAATACCAAGGCTGATTAGTCTTGAATCGACCTCATGCATCTTCCACCCACTGTCAGACGCTCCTTGCTCCTTTCCTCACTTGTGCAGGTCTCCACTGTCTCCCTTTTTGAAGGGTTTTCGATCTTTCTCGTCCTACTTTCTTCCCCTTTGTGTTTTTTTTCGCCCTCTCTTGCTCGAGTACAATGTCAGATGAGGAAAAATAAATGCGGTCCCCAAAAATGACTGCCAGTAGTCACCACCAGCAACCACCGGCTCAAATTAAGCATTAACAATCTCAATTGGAACCAGGAGATTCAGCAGTTCCAATCCAGTGTTTCCTAATGGGAATCTGCTAATGTACACCTAGTTACAATATTGCATTGTTTTGAAGTCGAAATGTCACAGCTCGCAATGGCAAAAGAAAAAATGTGTAAACAAAAAAAAAATTCAACTTTGTTACTAGTGGCAACCTCCTTCCGCCTCAAAGCATAAAAGAAAGGCCACCCCCCCCCTACAGTTAAAACAATTCTCTTTAATATGGCTTGATACATGGTTTCGAATAGGGTTTACAATGGGCTGAAAAATACTGCAGACTGTTTAACACATTATCCCCTCTGAAAAGCAGTTGTTGAAAGTACCTGCACTTGTATTGCATTACAGTATGTGTATAGCGCTTCATACCACTTACAAGGCACTGGAGCGCTTCCGGGTGGTTCAAGAAGAAGCAATCCTGTTTGTCACCCGTGGTTGGTGGACTGTGGCTTCATATTGTGGCCTTCAAAAAAACTTCTGGTTTACATGGGTGAGGTTCAGAGAGGTGATCGGTTCTGTTGCAGCCAGATTGTAGCAATTTTCTAGTAAAATGGATTACCCGTAATACTACGAGAGACCAGATAGTCTGGGAGCCATTTCGAGAAAGTTACTGAAAATAGACTGTCTTGCATTTTTACAATCTAAGAGATAGGACAAGGAGAGTGCCAAGCCAACTGTTATGGCTAATCAATTGACACTGTCATGTGATGGCATTCAACCATACTTGGTTCAAGTTCTGGGAAGTTATGATCGAATGCTATTGACACGCTTTCGCTTGGGGATATTTCACAGACTCACTAGCTTCCCAGTTCTGAGTGATTGGTGTAGGAATCTCGGATCGTGCCCCTGTGATGATGTAGCAAGCCAGTCTACGTTGCATATACTTTTATTTTGTAAGTTTTATTCTAACCCCAGAAAAAGGTTTATACTACCCATTTCAAAAACTCTGGGACTAGGACAATGTCGCACAGCTTTTCTGATCCTACAAAACCTGGATATAGAAATGTTTATAAAACTTGTAACTTTTTTGAAAATGTTATAAAGTCCAGGAAATCTATGTGTAACTAATATGCTGGTTTTAAATTTTACGATCTGATGTATCTATTTTAAGGTCATATTCAATTGATTGTTAATGTTTTTATGTAACTGTATCACATATGTGCTTTTATGGTTTACTTTTAAATCGAATAAAGCTACTTTTTCATTTGATTGTAATATTTTAAGTTTTTTAAATATATTTCGGATGGTTTGTTTTATATTTGTGGATGATATAAGCCACTTTCATGCAAATGATCTTTGTCTCTTTTATGGTTTTGAACATAAATCTAAGTTAAGATTTTGATCGTTAGTAAACACTTGACACGCTTCTAGTATGAAAACCCACTTGTTTTGGGCATTTTGATGCTTCTTCTCTAGCTCATGCGTGCTTAAAGAAAAGTTGTGCCATGCTGGCAAACTAGGCTTTCGACAGCTTTGGGTATTTTGATATTTTTAAACAAGTGTGACAATTTAAATAATTACACCTATCTGGTAAAGTTTAAAAATAAAAACATGGTTAGAACATCTCAACATTTCTAGTCTTTGCAGGAGGGAAAAAACGTAAGAATTTTACTGCAAATATAAAAGGTTTACAAAAACAGTCTCCCAGAAAAACCTTTCTTTCGTCGACATTTCGCCCACATGTGCAGTTCTGTGAAGTTCATAAATAGCGCACCTTTTGACAATGCATGACTCCCAGCGCTCCCTGTCCTGGTTCTTGAGTTATGAAAGCTGGAGCCTGTGTTGTCTTTTCCAAACAGTGAATTCAAATTGTCTATGTTTCCCTCTTTAGATCTTAGTACTACACTGCATCAATGCTGGTGCAACTCTCATGGGAATGATGGGCGGTTCTGCATTCTCTATCACTGTTGGCAAAGTTGTGAAAGACATAAACAACAAACCTAAATTGGCTCTTTTTCAGAGCACGCTCAAGCTTGCATTGCAAGCGAACACTATTGCCCCTTATGCATCTACTTGTCTAGTGAAACAATTCTTCAAACTATGTTTCTGTAAGTTGATCCTGTTGTAAAATGTAATTATGTGTCAGAGAGATGAATGTAAAAGTTTCTCCATCTGTCCAGTTTGAGGATTATGCACAATGGTGCATATCCAATTCACGGTGAAACTCCAGTAATTAGTTTAATGCCTGAAGAATTACGTTTACCCTTCTGATACGGATCCTGTTTTAACTATTGTATAACTTCTCAAGTTTATTTATGTTAGAATTTATAAAGCCCAACGTCCATCTGATGGTATCTTTGCCCTGAGGTTCCTAGATAGGAGAGCCACTTGAGACATGCAGAGAATACGTATTAGTGGAGTAAGAAGCAGGGAAAGGCCAGGTTCTCAATAGATTCCTGAATCCGAAAAGGAGTGTCTCTTCTAGTAGTTGCACATGCACCCTATTACAAAGTTTTGCTACAGCGGTTGAAAAAGCTCTGCCTCCCAGGATGACCCGGCTAAACTTTGGGAAGTTTCATAGAAATGGCTTTCCTGACCTTACTATCCATGTTGGTCTGTAAAAACTAAAGTCTACCAAACAAAGGACTCAGTCAGGGTCATAGAGAGATTTATGTGCAAGTCATACAGAATTTAGTATTATTCTTTGGGTCACCGGAAGCCAGTGTAGTTTGGTCAGTTTTATTGAGTTGTATTTCCTGATATTCAGTATTGTTCTGGCAGCACCATTTGTAGCAATTGAAGTGTGTTTATGAAGTTCACAGGTTTTGCAGGGTAAAAGGTGCTGAAATAGTATAGTCTTGCCAAGACCAATGCATTTTTGATCTGTCTCTTCTGGATGGTAAAGGGACAGATTATGCATTTCAGTTCTCACTGTGAACATAAGCATTGACAATACCAATTGGTCTGGCTTTAAAGGAATTTTGTATAGGTAACGTGAAGCATTACAAGTAGATATCACGGGAATTATTGCACATATGTGGAAAAGCAATAATATTGGGGTAGGTTTTAAGGTTCTGGTGCCAGAGGCACTGTCACGCCAGACCTAAAAATCCATTTAGGTTAACAAGTGCCTTCTTCCCATCTATCCTGCTGCCTGAGAAAACACCATAAATTATCTACTTATGTGTCATGTGTGCGTCCTTAAAAGTCCATGCTCAGGCAGCTGGATAAATAAACAAAATCATCACTGCTGTGTGGAGAGTAGGCACCTTTTGGGGGGGAAGCACACACATTCTGCCCAATCAAAAACATGTACTCCAGGTCCCCAACTTGTGGGTGGTGTCACAAGGCACCTCTCCTGGTGATTCTCACATAATTGTCTGGAGACCAAGGCTTTGTCACCCCATGAAAAACAGGACTTTGCAACTGCTTGTACCTGATCTTCCATTGTCAGGTATAACTCAAAGTTAATGCCCAAATTAAAAAAAATCTGCACTGATTCTGGCTTTTGGCTGGGTGAACATGAAAAGCAGGGAAAAAACAAAACTCTGGTTTTACAAAACGAAGCAAGGATTTTAGTTTTCTCTCAATTTTGTTTAAGTTGGTTTTGTAACATCCATGTGGAGGTATTCTCTATACATTTATATGTATACAATGTGTTTAAAAGGATATTCTAAGCCCATGACATGCAAATGTCAGGATGTTGGCACAGTGGCAACCAGGTGAGACCCAGCGTTCTCATCTTTCCACCCATCAGAACACTAAAATCAGTAAATAAACCCCTTAGAAGATGGAAAAATGTGACCGTATGAAATAGTTTGCTATTTGATGTTGGTCATCAGCACATGTCCCAGCCTCCCTGAGCAGCAGGGTGAAGCTTGACCTATGAGTGTTGCATAGCCGGACTGGTCCGTCTGGCACCCATGAACTTGAACAGGCATTCTTTGATTGATAACTAAGTTCCTTTGGTCCTTTCCATCGACTCATGTAAACCTGTTGTCTCATCTGAGTCTCTTTCACATGTTTCTAAAGCCAGCAGCTCGCACTGGAGAAATCCTTCCTGACTGTAAGCTCCACTCAGCAGAAGGCCTGTACTGCAGCATTCCTCTTGAAAATGTGATCTCTTGTGAACCCTCCATACCCAGCTGAAAATTTCTGTAGACATCAGGATAGTAAGTGGTGCAATTCTTGAGAATGTTAATTCAAGTCAAACAACTGCAGAATAATCACTTCCACAAAGAGACTGGCACATAGGTGATTATAACTGCATTTATATAGTGCTTAGCGAACACAGTCCACACCATGTACAATAAGAATGTTCCTACCACACCTTAGGCCTGCACTGTTCTATCACAGAGAGTTTGCTGCTTTCAACCACAACCTGCAGTGAAAATCTTTCCCTCTGAATTTACTAACCTGCCTACGGGTCTTAGAAAGTAAGTGGCTTTTTATTATAGTTTCATAACTTGATTGCTGTATTAGTTATCAATCACCTTTCATGGCTATACAAATGTTTTTTTTTTTTTTTTTCTTTGTCCTCATACGCCACTTCCCACCTTTTCTTTTCTTGTAACGCCCGTGGGTGGTTTTCAACTCAACCATGAGAGGTTTATTGTCTACTGTTTAAACTGCAGGCATATAATCATGATACAGATGGAGAGTACCGCAGCCTTGCCTAATGCAGCGCAACATATAGACCACACTAACCTCCAAGAGTTTCAAAAGTGACTTAATCATTGGACCACTTTTCCTCTCACATCATATCTATCATATATTATATTATTAGAGCTCCCCTTACCCTCACCCAAAATGATTTAGAAATAAAATCCAAAACTGGTGCTTCCTTTTATATTGGCCAGTCATGTCCAGCTTAGCTATACCTCTCATAGCTCTGATCCACATTAAGTCTGTCGGGGACTCTGGTGATACCCATAATTTGCATATTTCTCTCTGAGCTATCAAGATGGCATAAAAAAACAATTTAGATTTATCATCAAGGCCCTTACCTTGTATATCCAATCTGCCCGAGATGATCTGTTCAGGGCTTACCTTGATATTTAACTCCATCATTTTTGATAGCTTTATACTTACAGCTGCCCAATACTCTTGAATTTCCGGGCATGTCACAAACATATGCATATCGTCTTCATTTGGACTTTTGCATTTGGGACACAACACCGTGCCCCCGTCCTTAAACTTAGCGAGCCTCTTTGGGGTCCAATATGCCCTGTGGAGAGTGAACAAGTGATTCCTCCTTAAATTTGCTGGTTTTACCACTTTGTAAAGAATCAACATATCTACTTGCCATTGTTCTTCTGTAGCGATCCTCGGCAAGCACAATCCCCACAGGACCTCCGGTAGTTGAAAAGGGCCATCCTCCATTTCGACTATAGCCCAGTACCATGTCGCCACTTCTTTCTTTATCCGTGTGTTTAAAGCCAGCTTCTCTTCAAACTCGTTATGTTGTCCGATTAACTTTTCTTTTCCTATCGCCCAGCTTTGTATCTGAAGATACTTGAATTTTGAAAAATTGCGACCCCAAAGTTACCTCACAAACCGCCCACGGTAGCAAATTTCCTTCGCAAAACAGCTCGCCCCAAACCTGTGGGCCTTCTATTTTTAATACCCTTGCCAAGGCATCCTTCGTCCAGCTTGGAGCCCCCGGAGCATCCCAGATTGGCGCAGCCGCACTAAAGTATGGAATTTTTGTCACACGCCTAAGGCGATACCACACCGTGGCTAGGTCTCTTAAAACCTTCAGTCTTACCTTTTTAAAGTACTTTGGGTCTGCAAACTTGTAGAGGTAGCCCCGTGTATGGCACTTTCCTATTTTCAACATGGCTAAAAAGAGGTCCCCTATCGCGAGAATATTAGGGTTTCCGAGGAGCATTCTACAATTTTTAAGCAAGAAGGCCCAGGAATAAATTTGAAAATCTGGAGCTGCTAGACCTCCTTTAGCATATTTTCTCCGAATTTTTTTCCAAGATATCCTTGACCCCTTGGAACCCCAAATAAATGAACCTATTTCACTCTGTAGCTTAGCTAATCCCTCTTTCTCAAACATAAGAGGAATAGAGTCAAATAAAAAGGTCAATTTAGGAAGCACCATCATCTTAACTAGATTTACCCGACCGATCATAGTTAATTGTATCAAACTCCAATGCCTCAAAATTGCGGAAATATCTTTCCTTGTTTTGGCCAGATTCACCATTGCTAATTGTTTAATGTCTTGGGTTACTTGTATCCCAAGGTATCTAATCTGTTTTTTTGAAATTCCAGGCTCCACAACCATGTTCCAAGCCATTATTTCCGTTTTATCAGAGTTCAGTCGATAACCTGAAACTTCTCCAAACTTCTTAGTGACGTTTTCTATTTCGACCAGAGATTTTGTCAAGTTTGATGTTAAAATTACGATATCGTCCGCATATAAACCTATCTTTCTTGACCAGCCTTGAAACGAAAAAGCAGGAATGTTCTCTGTCTCTCTTATTTTGCAGGCCAGTGGTTCAATATACAGGTCAAATAAAAGCGGAGAAAGAGGGCATCCCTGCCTAGTTCCCCGCATGATCCGGATAGGTTTTGAAAGAACTCCATTAACCAATACCTTGGAGTTCGGCGTGTGATATAGTCTTGACACGCTTTGAAGGAAGTTTCCCCCTAGCTGAAGATGTTCTATTAGCATTTTCAAAAACTCCCAATTTACGCGATCAAAAGCCTTAGCGGCATCCAAGGCCACCACCGCCAGAGGGAGCTTCTGATCTATAGCAACATCTATGCTGCCAATCAGGGAGAACGTTAATTCGTTTAAATGTCTACCTTTTACAAACCCTTTTTGGTCTTCGTGTATAAAGTACGGAATCACTTTACCCAATCTATCGGCCAAGATCTTAGCGAACAACTTATAGTCACTATTTAAAAGTGAAATAGGTCTATATGAGTCCATATATTTTGGAGACTTCCCAGGTTTGGGTATCACTATTATGTTTGCCTGGTCCCATGATGCAGGAATCTCCATTCTTTCAGAAAACACCTGATTGAACACCTTGGTTAGTAATGGTGCCAACCCCTGCATTAGACTCTTATATACTTCTACAGGAAGACCATCAGGGCCAGGAGCTTTACCTTTTTTTGCCCGCCTGATACCTTCTTCTACATGGCGGCCAGCTAGAGGGACTGGTCGGGAGTGCCGGTCAGAGGCGGCGTGCAGGAGCGAGGAAGAAGAAATGACATTGAATATATATGGATAGCGGTGATTTTAAGGTTCGCTAACCCGTGAAGTCAGGCGCGTGGTTGTAGTCCGTGCAGCGATAGCGCGGTAGCGCCGGCGGCCACCGCTTGACTGGTACACTGGAAGCAGAGGAGGCGGCGGCTTATGGAGAACACAGACGAGGGCGTCGTAAGCTGCACTGCATTAGAGGCAGTGAAAGCAGCAGAAAAGGGAGAAACAGGAGCAACAGGAGTTTTAACGGAGGTATCTTCGCCGGGAGGTTTTGAGCGCTGGAGCCGTGCTGCTGCAGAAAGAGGTAGAGGAAGGCGGGCGGCGAGGTTTCAGGTTTCAGTTTTCAGCTGGCGGGGCCGGGGGGAGAGGGCTAGCACTGGAGGGGAGTTTTTTTCAGGTAGCTGCTTGTCCCCCTCTTAAAGATAGAGACCACCCTGACTTTGGAACCGTCTTACAAGACTCAGCAGGGCGGGTGCGAGAGCGAGAGGCATTAGCTGGGGGAAAGACTGTGGGAAATAAGCTGAATAACTGTAATGAGGTTGATACCCACATAAGGGAAAAAGGAAAAAGCCCGAAAAAATCTTCAGGATACGCTTTGAGGAGCACAGGGAGACCGATAGAAGGGGGGTGGAGCCCTCATAACTTAAATCAGAAGCAGCAGAAGAGTAAAGCCTCAAGTAAACCTAACATAAACTTAAAAAAAACAACAAAACAAACAAAACAAACAAGCAGGTTAGGAATTCTCGGGAGGAAAATCTCTACTAACCCGTCTCTAAACACTTTTTTTAAACCAGTCCCAAAGACATTGTTTCTCACTGGAGGTTGTAAGCAAGCAGAATTAACAACTGAGTTGAATAATAGTTGGGCAGATTGGGCGGAACATCTGAGCCCGAACCGGTATAAAATCCTGGAGGGGGAGGAGGAGCCAGAGGCAGAAGGGGGAGAGATGGAGGTCGAGGAGGCTAAGGATGGAAGCTTGACAGTAACCCCAACAGAAGGTGGTGCATCTAAAAAGCCGACAGAGCCAGAGAGACTTCCCGGAGGGGGAGGTGGTGAGAGTGAGGATAAGACAGGAGGGATTGAAGAGGAAAATGCCACTTTAGGAGATGGAGTGATCCATTCAGATAGTGTGGTGATAAACCTGCTAAGAAAATTAGATCTAGATGTACATAGGGGGTTTGAGGAATCTAAAGTCAAGCAGGACGGTATCAGGGAGGCAGTAGGGCTATTGGAGGCTAAGTTTGATGAGTTAAATATACGGACAGGAAAACTTGAGGCTGAGGTTAAGGAGAAACAGGAGGCTATGGAAGATAACTGTAAGGAGTTAGAAGAGGTTAAATTTAGAGAGAGAGCATATGAGGAACGGTTAGAGAAGTTGGAGAATATGCAGCGAAGGAATAACCTGAAAGTCTTGAAGCTTCCAGAGGGAAATGAAGGAGAAGATCTAAAAGGCTTTGTGGTTCATTTATTAAAATCTGAACTACAGTTAGAAGAGCCAGAAGAAGAGATTGCTGCTGATATACAGAGGGTACATCGGGATCCCTTTAGATTGAATCCGAATCGATCTAAACCTAGAAAGATTTTGATTAATTTTCTTACTTATAGTTTAAAAGAAAAGATCCTTGCCTTGGCATTGAAAAAAGGCTCCCTAATGGTGGGGAAAGCTAAAATTGAGATAAGATCAGATTTGTCGGTAGTCACCGCGAATAGGCAGTGGGAGCTGGGGAAGCGAATTGAGCCTTTGAGGAAACTGGGAGCGACGGTCCAGTTAAAATTCCCAGCCTTCTTAAAAGTCATGTGGAATAATAAAATGTACTCTTTTAGATTTGTCAAAGATGTAGATAGCTTCTTGGAGTACTGTCAGGGTGGTGGTGTATAGCATAGTTAGTTGAGGTAGGATGAATCACGGGTAGCGTAATTTCCACGCAATTTGTATAATTAGTAAAAATAAAAAAATATATTAAAAAAAAAATGAAAAAAAAAAAAAAGGTTTAGGTCGCACGCCAGCTGGTGACCGGCACTCACAGGGCCTAGGCTTTGGGCCTTAGGAATCTGGTAGGGTTCTCCCAGGGAGGGGGGAGGGCACAGAGCGGTGAGAGGGGTCAGGTAGGGCATGGGTGTGGGGGGGGTGGGTTGGGTAGAGGGGGGGATGAAAACCAAAAAGGTTCTTATATGCTATTGACCACCTGGAGGTTAAAAAGTTTGAAAGTAACATATGATGGTGGAGGATAAGAGCAAGGGCATGAGGGGGAAAACACAGTTGGTGAAATGGATGTCATGGAATGTTAATGGATTAAGGGTTAAAGCGAGAAGGGACAGGATTTTGAAGTATTTAAGAGACACTTGAGCAAATATAATGATTCTTCAAGAGACTCACTTAACAGAGGAAGAATGTAAACAATATATGGGTCGACTTCGGTGGATAAGACTCTATTACAGTTCACCACAAACAAGGGTCACTAGAGGAATACTGGTGATAATTAGAAGTGGGTTAGACTGCCAGATAGAGAGCAGCATTGCGGACAAGAATGGCAGGTGGCTGATAGTGACTTTAAAAATAGCAGGATTATTATATAATATTATTGGATACTATGGCCCTAATCAGGATGATGTTACCTCATTGTTAGAATTAACAAAAGAGATGATAGGCCTGACAGGGTACGTTGTTCTTGCAGGGGACTTTAATACAGTACTAGACGCCAACCTTGATAGATCTGCAAATAGTCGAGCATTGGGAAACTGCAAAATGGCGTCTACTGTAAAAAATATAATAGAACAGTTTGGATTATGTGATATTTGGAGGAAGCTTGCTGGGACAGGGCTAGGATACACATATTACAACAAAAAATATAGTCATAGATCCAGAATAGATTTCTTTTTAGTAGATGCAAGAATAACGGATAAAGTGAAAGGGGTTGTGCATGTAGGGGTTCACCTGTCAGACCACTCAGCGGTCTTCCTAGAACTAGATGTCGGGAGATGTGATTCCAATTCAGTTTGGAGATTGGATCGTACGGTTTTGTATGATCAGGAAGCAATACAGCATCTCCAGCAGGAGCTTGAGGTATTTATCGAACAAAATATAGGAACAACTAGATTGGACATTGTATGGGAGGCTACTAAGGCTTTTCTCAGGGGAAGATTGGGAACGCTGGGGGCCAACAGAAGGAGAGTGTACTACCAGGAAGTACTGGGTTTGGAACAGAAAATTTGCAAGCATGAAAGTATTATTGTAAATTCAGGGGCAACACCTAGGGAGGCGACTATTCAAGAGTTGGAAGGGTTAAAGGAACAACTTACTATTGTGATCAATAAAAGGGTTAAGGAGAGATGGGAGGCCTCCAGACAGGAACACTTTGAATACGGGGAAAACACAGGTAAATTGCTGGCCTGGAAGGTAAGGAAGGATCGGGTTAGAAATACGATAAAAGAGATTACGGTTGGCGTAGAAGGAAAAGTAGCCTCAAATACAAATGAGATAGCGGCAGCATTTTATAAATACTTTGAGGAAGTCTATAGTGAGGACCTGCATCCGGATAGGCAGAGGATAGAGGAGTGGGTCAGGGTTCTAAAGCCCTCTACGGAAGAACAGCGAAGAACTTTGAATAGAGAGTTCATGGCTATACAAATTGTGTCTCTTTTTCAATCAATATTGGTTAAAGTTAATTGGGCAATTATTGGGGTGTGTGATGTCATTTGCTATGATGTCATTATTAAGGGTCATAGGCAGTGGCGGCCGGCATGGCTCGCGGGTGCGGGATGGCGCGGTTGGTGGGGGAGTAGTACGGTTGTGGGAGTTATCACGTGGCGGGGGGTCATGCATGGTGCGAATATCTAAAAAAATATTTAAAAAATAAATGTACCTTGCCACCGGGTCCCGCGTTTCCGCTCCAACTGTCCTTGTGGAGCTCGAGAAACAGGAAGCCGGCCCCACTGACCAATAAAAATGCTTCAATGCACCGTTATGATTGGTAAGCATCCAGGCTCCCTGATCAATCACAATGCTGCAGCGATGTGATTGGTCTGAGAGTCCTGGTTGAATGCTCAGCCAGGGAATGGGGGAGTGGGCATGTTCGCTGTGCAGACTGTAATACAGCTTGCATGAAGAATGGGGAAAGTGCGCATGACTGGTTTGGGTGGCCTGAGAGGGCCGACCAAACAGTCATTGTGCACTTAGGAGTGGGCAAACCCGAGAGCAGAGCAGCCCACCCACAAAGGAAATATAAAATGATAATAACTCAAAGTTAATATCATTTTATATATCCTTTACATTGCACTGCTCAAAAGTAGTGAGGCGACTCTCTTCTGCCATAGCGGAGGAGCTGCCACTGGTCAAAGGGCATGTGATGCCACTTCCACCACCTACCTGATAATCTGATATTGGGGAAATTACTCTCTTGTTATTGATCCACTTGACCAAATAGAACTGTTGTGGAAACTACAAATTTGGCGTAGTTCTACAGGGTGTGCTTTTCCATCCACCGGTGACATGGGTGAAGTTGGTCCAATGCACCTATGATGAAACCTAACACCCCAATGCCTACTTTTATGTGCTACACTAAGAGAGCATGGAAGACAGAGCAACTTGTAGTCTAGAGTTTCTTAGGGAGAATAGATGCACTGGGTACCTGTTGACAGCAAAGTCTGTCTTTATCAGCAGAGGTGTGAAGACTGTGTTCAGTGATAAGGGCAAACACGCTCCTGTAGCGATCTTCCTCTGGGACTCTGCTTTATCAGATTCAGGAGAGCTGTAACATCTGTGAAGAGTGCTGATAGTAGGTCAGACTGTCTCTGGCAGAATCTTGTGAAATACTCTGGGAGTAAGACATCTCCTGTCAAATATGAAACCAAAGTACGGGACAACCTGTATTCCCATGGAACTAGGGTAATGAAAGACATATAAAAAATACAGTTCCAGAAGGAATCACTTTGGAATTTTTGATGTTACTGTAGGGATTAATTGACATAAAAAGCCCAGCTAACACAATCCATATGCTACAAATTCATAATTTCATTTACTTGTGCATTGATTGTACTTGTCTATGCACCCACATACATGTACATAAAACATTGACGGTTCCTTATTCAGAAGTTGGTGATACACATGAAGGCACAGGGCAAGTGCAAATAAAGTGGATATAAAAAATAACAAATAACTGAATGTCTTAGTCATGCGGACAACATAATACAAAATAGAATACAGTACAGAAATTATTTTACAGATTTTAGTCCCTGCAGTAGCATCAATTCAATTTTTGTATGTCATTCCTCCTGGAAATGTATTCTTTTATATGTCTCTGGGGCCAAGTGGCAGCCCTTATATACTAAATCTTATCAGAAATTGGAATTTCTGACATAAGTTTAGTAATATTTGACAAAGATTATGTGCACCAAGGTTTGTGTCCAAGATGTTTCCTTGTGAACATATAAGGTAAAAGGACATCAATTCGAACAACACTATTTAGACTATGTGTCTGTATTTGAAATGGTGCAAAGTAGAAATTTGTCCCGGACTAATGTTGCATCTGGTGTTGTATCTATGTCATTAGTCGAATGACTTGACGCTTTCACAGTTCTTAGATAAGGTCAGGTGACATCTATGTCAAATGGTAGGCATGACAAGGATTCTGCCCAAATTAGGAATTATGGTGACTTCCATTGTCTAAGATTGAGAAGATGGTGACCTCATTATCTACAATGGAGTCCGGCCTACATAAAATAGAGTCGGGCCTTAGGGGCCTTACGTCAAGAAGGCAGTGAAATCATTCTATATGTTCACTAGCAACACATCTCTGCATATGCAGAGATTTATATTATAAGAGTCCAGTATTTGAAACTGGACAACCGTTGTATCATAAAGACAGTGTGAGATAATGTGATATAAAGTCCTGTTAACCATACTGTAAGCTACCATTGAAAGGCCAGCACTTCATAATAAACTAAGCTCAGTTAATTAGAGAATGTGTTCTGTGTTTTCTGCAAAGAAGAAACATTTTGTTTAGGAATAGTCCATTAAAAGCAAATGACCCAGGTGAGCATACCTTCTAAATTGTACTTAGGGAAAGTATGTAAGCTGGAAAGAGAACAGCATACTTTCTCTGAGCAGCAGATATGCTTAAGTTCTTATTTTTTTAACACCTATGATTAGTGCACTGCTTTGAGAGATATTTATCTTTGTCTCATGTTTTTAGTTACACCGCCTTGTGATACTGAATGATGTTATTGTTAGCTACTCCTAAATTATGGCTGTACTCTAGTTACAACCAGTGAGTATCCCTCCACCTGAAGTTGGGACAGGATTCTGTTTTTTAAAACAAGTTTTGCATGTGTCTTACCCTGCATGTACCGTTTGGTCTTTATGGGCACTCTTCTATTCCTGTGGGACTATCCACTGTTTGCTTATTTTCAGCATGTCTTGATCAAGACAGGTTTGCTCATTAACTATTTGTCAGGCATGCAAAGTAAAGGAGACCCTGTCTCCTGGACATTGTTGAAATGTCTTGTTGAAAAGAGAATTTGAAAGGTAAGTATAAGTGTTTGTAAAGATGGGATGAAACCAAGCATGTCTTCGGTCAGTAAGGGAGAGAGGTATCCTACCTAAAAGCCCTTGCCCAAACAAATCACATTTTTAGAGACCCTGGAAAATAAGAAGCATCTGACTCTGATACCTCATGTCTTTTTGAGGCTGATCCCCTTCGCAAGGCCCCTACAAGTGGTGCAACGTGCTCTGGAGGAGAAACTAAAAAGATTTCTTCTTTTATCCCTTTTAGTGCTGAGGCTCTTCCACCCCCAGTGCTGAACCTTTTTGGGTATTTTGGGTACTTTGCACTTACGTCGCCATAGAAATTCTTCCACCTAAGGTATCCACACCAAATTTGAATCCTTTTTTGCAACATCCTAGCAATTCCGAAGGTACCCAGTATTTGTAGATTTCCCTGACCAAAAACTGACAAAATAGCCAAAATATAGTTAATTTGCAGCTTTTGGGGGAAAAATTGGAATATAGAGTTTTGTTTTTGTTTTGTTTTTTGATGGCATGAACGAAAAGTTTGCTGTGCTAAGATCACCATATTCCCAACTTTCAGGAACAAGCAGAGCTGTATCAACAAAGCATGTTTACCACAGTTTTGGCATTTGTCTAAAAGGGAGTCTATTTCTTCTAATTTTTATGGCTCCAGCCCACATGCAGTTTGTGGTGGAACCAGGTATGAAACCCATGACCCATGAGCGGTTTTGGAAAGTTGCACATTGCTGAAAAGTAGAGAAAATTATTCATTTAGCCAGGGGTCATTTGTGAAGATCCCTGGATGTTTTTCTAAAGACGCTATTTGTTAAAATAAAAAAATAAAGAAAATATGTTAAAAAAAAAAATAGCAGTTGGTGACATTTACATCTGCATTTTTCTTTGGTCACAATGGCCAATTTACAAAAGCAATATAGCATTACATCTGTCTGGTGCAAGAAAGAGGGTGTGAACGTTTTCAAAAACACGCAATACCAAGAGCCAACAACAGAGCTGAAGTTTGTAATTATTTTTCACTGTGTATCAGCCATACTGAAATTTGTTTAGTAAAAGCTACAGAATTAAATTTGGTATGAAGGAAACTTAGATATTTTTTAAATGTGCACACGATAGTGAGCTTAGGAACTGTGGTTAATGGTACACCTCTGAATTGTTTACCCTTACAATAATGGACTTCAGAGGGCATTTTGCTAACTTTGTTCTTTCTTGCACACTGCCTTACATTTGGACATCAAAAAATGACAGAGAAATTCAATTGGTAATAACAAATGTTCTACTAGTCTGTGTTTCCCGATAATAATCATACCCCAAGTGTGTCTGGGCCTAACGCTAGGAACATAAAATACCCCAAAATGCAATCTGGAGACAACACATTTCACCCAGCAAAATCTGTTTTATTTGCAAAATGAGCAGCATCTTAATCTGGGTCCTAGCTCATCCGCCACCCAGAGAAACTCCTTTCAATGCTGACACTATTCTGAAAACCAGACTTCTGGGAATGGCCAGAGTGGTGTGACTCTTGCGGATTTCCACTCAAAACTGACCCTTTCTTGCAGTGTAGGTAGCTGTGGATTTTGGGCATGATCTCAGCTGCCACCCAGAGAAACCTACATGACCCAGACATTTTATGAGTCTGGGGTGGTGTGAGTCTCACAAGGTTTTTTTGCCCAGCAGCCTCTTCTAACATCAAATTTGGGCTAAAAACACAACTTTTCCTCACATTTGTATGTAAGCAATTCAGGCCACCCAGTGTCCCCACACACTTCCCGTTGAAAAAACTACCCTACTTGTTCAAGTTGTAAGTGCCTGGTCATTTTTACCCACTTCACCCATGTAAGTATTGTAATCCAGTATACAGTTAGGCTTGTGAACTTCTGCTAAATGATCCCAAATAGTGATCAGTAAAAGTGCCCACATCATGGATTATAATGAACATGTATACATGCCGCCTATCTGAGAATTTGGTCACAAACACTTCTTTGTAATGCAGAGTAGTGCTCTGGGTTCTATAGAGCTTCTTAAAAACAAGCTCCTGTGGGAATCCTTTGCATCAAATTGCACCGCGTACCACAGTGCCAGCTTTGTACAGCTTGCTGAACAGCCTGACTCCTGTATAGAAGTTGTCTTCATAAAGGTTATGAACCTTTATGAAAAAGCGATTAGACATGCTCCCATACAATCCTTGCACTGATTCCTAGTGTGGAGGGCAACCTAAAGGTTTTATAGCAGAGTAATTCCCTTTATATACTCTCAGGCTGTATACACAACCAGTACAGCTCTTGCACATCATGTACACCTTGTTGCCATAACAGGCTCCTTTGCTTGGCATATACTGCCTGAACAGCAGTTACCCTCTATACAGGAAAATGACTCATCATCTGTTGTGTTCTTTCCAGGATTATAAATCTCTGGAAACATGTCAGATGGATGTTTCATGATAGGCCGCATCTTAAAAAACCTGTCATGGTCTGAATGTTCACAGGACAATGCTGCAAAGTTATTACTGAAATGCAATATACGTTGAAAAATCAAAAACCTAGATCTGCTCATGCCAGGTATGATGCCCAACCATACCAGCAGACCAATAGGACTGTATGCTTGTCCCTGAGAAACTGTTCCACATGCACATTTGCTTGGTGCACAGTTTGCCCAAGGAAGGAAACACCCATAAAGAGATAAACATAATATATAGGCAAAATATTTACAGTACTGACATTACATTCTCTATGTGTGTGTAGTGAATGGGAGAATTAGGAGTCTCCCAAGCGAGCACTCTGCCTGGCTCTGACGTGCCTGCTCTTTTATTTGGGCTACCCTGCTACTATTTCTCCACTGCACATAATGTACTTGCTGCAAAGGAGCATCTGGACTACCATGACCATGGAAGACAAGTCATTGGATGGAGCTCTGCCAACTGAAACATTTCTTCCAGATTCTGCTTCATTATCCTCTCCTTATGATGCTGTCTTAATATCATATCCTGTCTTAGAGCTGTATTCTGTTTCTGGAGTTAGAGCCTAGGCAGCAGTCATCCACTGAGACACCACCTCTATTTACTACCTAAAGCCTTCCATCTAAAATACTATGTCGAATGTAAAAAGGCAGAAGTATGCTTACAAATCAGTTTGTGGTTGTGCACATGTGAGATATGCCAAGAAAGTGGAAAAGCAAAAAAGCACTAAGTTCATAATGCGGTGATCCAAAGATTTTCTCCAAAAAACCTCTCTTAAGACGCTAAAAGAGACAAAAAAGAAGAAACTATTACATATTAGCATACTTCGTGGGAAGGGGCGTGAGCCCATTCCAGCCATTGTTCAATAACCAATATCTACTGTGTTATAAATAATTTTGGGTTTGCGCTGTCTGTTGTAAAGTGCTTCAATGCATCACCTCCAGGATTAGCGTTAAATAAATGCAGTTATAATACCATACGAGCCAACATTTTAAACCTTGAACGAGGAAGATTTGTTAAAAAATGGAAACATTTTCACCATTTACTTACAATGTATTAGATTGGATTGGACTGCAGCATTTGTATAGACCTTACTACCCTATGTGGGGTGCTGAAGAGCTTTCCAACATGGGTAGCACGCTACTGTGTGTAGGGTGTGTGGTAGAAAGGATGTTGTCTTTTTTTTATCCTATGTGGGAAGTGTTTTCATGTCGTACTTGACGACCTCAGAGGTGTGATTATCATATTGTGGGATGCAGCAGTTTGTTGAATGATGAAATGTGAGAGACAGATACGCAGTTTTATGGAGCTGCTATCTTTGTACAGCTCTGCAGGTCCCTTTATGGTATATGATCCAGTTTCATAAGCTGGTTACTGCACTGGGTTGTCCAATCTGAGATTTTATTTATATTTGCAGTGGTGGACTTTATTAAAGTCCTCCGAATGGTCGAGCAATGTGTGACAGATCTCTTTAGTTATACCATGCCTGTTCATGTCTGTTGTTTTGGCTGTGCAGTGCCGGAGTATGCCACTAACTATATAATTCACAACAAGAAAGAGGAACCAAAGGTTGTTTTTAAACAGGTCCAGCACACGTACTCCCTCACAATACTAGTCTGTGTATAAATGGTGTGCTGTTCCTAGGGGAGTGTGAAATGGTTCAGGTCTGTGGAATAACCTCCCTTTGGAGGAAGTGCCCTCACACCCTGAAGGGTGTCATGCTTCATCATTTGGGCGTGCTCCTCGTCGAGCCGGCGCTGCAATGCCCAATGGACAGTTCTTTTAGATAAAGCCATTGGGTGCATGGGAGTGTGTGAACTGTAGTTAGTAGTCTGGCGATGTGAAAACGGTGAGTTAAAATAGGTTTAGGAAGGCCCTATTTCATAAATTTTATTCAGGAGACTTACTAACCTAAGTAAAAACAGTGTGGCCATATTTGGAGGCAACGGTCCTATCAAGCGAGCGTGCTGTGTGTTGTGGTCAACATGTTTCTTACCGTTGTCAGCCCCTAAGGGGTCTATTGGCAATTCTTCAGGACCGGTTAATCAAGAATTATATGGAACTCTTACAATACTGCAAGGCTACTGCTACCAATGTGAGTAGATGCTCAAGTCACCAGCCTTGCGAATACATACAAGATACACTTTTACCTTGTATTATGTGACCCCACATTAGTTAGGTCTAAGCTGATTGCAAAGGAAGACAGAGCCCGTCATATACTCACGACATTCAGCCAGCGTGCCGACTAGCCCTTCACCTATCCTGGCTTGGGAGAAACAGAGCCAGGTCTTCTTTAAAGGTAGTTTACATTGAAGAAGAGTCAATTGTAGGCAGGAGACAGCTAAAATAAAGCCATATCAGAGCCAGACAGGGACCTAAACTAGGCCTGAGGACAACTATAAATGTGACCCCATTAGCAAACCAGATAGCTAAACAAACACTGGCAAAGTCAATAAGTCGAGTTTGGTGGACAGCCTTTTGGCTGTCTCAGTGCTTGATTTGTCTTGTTATGACTTTTGCAAAAGTTTGTCATTGGTCTCAAAAACATACATTGCTGTAGTAGCTCCTGGAACTAAAGAGTCCTACTTTGTATGTGGATGTTCTCCTAGTGAAAAGGCAGAATGTCGCCACTCACAGTAAAGTTAGCCAGTGCCTGAAGTGCCCCATACTGTATACTGTAGTGAGCATAACAAACATGTGAATGACACTACAACAGGCCAATGTATTGAGACCAAAGGACTAAGAGGACAGGCTGAAAGGCCTTAAAAATAAGTATGTATGTATGTTACATTTTAGTGAAATCAAAAGTCAGGACTAACGCCAGACCACACTGGGGTAGTTTTGAACTTGTAAAGGAGTGTTGAACTGGTGTTTTGCATGGTTTGGAAGACTGGATGCATTTGTGCTTGCTGCAGGCAATGTTGTTGGAATATCAGGATAATCAACGGTAAAATCATTTTTATAACTTCCTGGTGGTTCAGTGGCTTTCACTTATTTTGTCTTCTCCTGGGGGCCCGATTGCGCTCTCCTTGGGGACCCGATTACCCCATCAGGCGAAAAAAACATTCTTTATAATAAAATCATGCCCCCAGAGGGGTTGACCTGGGTGCAAGATTGGCAGACCCTTTTGCAAAATTTGCCTGCTCTTTTGTTTTGTCCTGGACGGCCAATTGCGCCCTAACTGGGGGCCCCATCACCCCCCCCAGTCCCCCTGCAGGAAAAAACATTAATGTATCCATAAAATATCCCCCCGGTGGTTGGACGTGGGCCGATATACCATGAAGCTCATAGAGTGAAACCTTTCCTATCCCACTAATCCTTTTGCGCAATAGTGTGATAACTAGTATAAGGTGATTGTACCAAGTACCATAGCTTCTACGTTCAAGCACATGACTAATGGGAGGACGGAAATCAAATAATGTGTTCAGTTGCATTCAGTGCTTCCTCCTTTAATATGGTAAATGTGGGATATCAATCCCTCTGTGGTGCATTGGTTAAAATTGTTTTACCTTCAGTAGTGTGTAATGAATCAGTACGTCAACTAATAATGTAGCCCTTTATTTTTTATATATCTTTTCCGCTTTTCATTGCCTTAACATGATCTGCTCCATTGTTCTTCACTGCCAGTTCTTCTCTGTTTGTAATGAAAGAGCATTTGGGTAGCTCTTCAGACAGCATCTTGTATACCTAGGGATAGGTTAAAGTAGAATAGAATTATATGTCTCATTGATTTATTATCTGTTAGAGTTGAAGGCGGAATTACTAATAGGTTTGCAGAAATAGTGTGTTTTTTATATGCAATTTCTTTTAGTCTTTTTGTAATAAATACTGAGATTCTCTAAATTACTGCTAATGGTAGAATTGTTCCTGTGTGGTGGATTCACATGGAGATCAATGTGTTTTCTAGGATATTTTAATGGAAGATTGTATAAGGAAAAAACTGCATTTTGGACTAAGTGAAGATGCTGTTGGGTATTTAAAAGTTCATACACCCTCAAGCCTGGGTGAGCCTCCATGCACAACTCTTAACTCCAGAACATGAGTGTCGTTTTTCATGTGTTCTTTCCCCAAATAAACTAAGTAGTCAATTACATCATTTTCCATCTATCCCTCATCAGGAAATAGACCCATTAATCCATAATAAGTCAAGTTAAAAGGAGTCCTGATGACTGCACGCGCTGGACTATTACAACTTCATCTACACCAAACTGCCAAAGATAATGATTGACAGGTTACAAAGGATCCTAGAATAGTGACCTGATTATGCCTGAAACTCCAAACACATGAACATTACAAGTATGTACTGGAAGTGCTACAGTGGCACAGCAGAAGTACATGCAGTTGAAAAGAGGTCTGAAAATTGAACTATTCCGAACCACTTTTACCTGAATTTCACACAAATCGGGGCAAAGGAAGAAAACCCAACAGAGTTCCCTGGTATCGACTGTACTCTAGCTCTTCCCTTAGAATCAATAACCACGTTTTTGCTCATCTCTAACTCTTGGAAGAAGCTGTAAACCGACAAACAGTGCTTTATAAAACTCCAAAATGAGTAACATGTATGTTATTCTGTAAGTTCTTGACGCAGCTATCGGTATGAATGTAACACACCTTACAACAATTGGTAGAGTGGCTGAAGGCAGGAGACGGAAACCATACCAAAAGAAACAGTCCTGTTCTTAAACATCAGGATAGCAGCATAAAGATGTCTAAGTGTTGACTTGTTTACCAAGCGTACGGTCAAGAACACACTGTGCCCGTTACCCAAGTCAAAAGAATGGCCTGTGTTTTGACCAATTTCGCCATTTTATTCGCAGTTTGTCAGTATTCATAAATGTTGTATGGCAAGCCGCCACTCTCCCTAGAATATGCTAGTACAAGGTGAAATACTGAACGCAGAATTAAATAATGGAGGGAAGTGGAATGGTAGTGAGGGAGAGAAAAGATACAGCTAACACATCACAGTCTCATTAGGCACTACTCTCTCTGGATTTAGGTCTTTCATAATATGATTTTCGCAGGCTGGTGCTCTCTGCAGCGTAGTTTTGTAATGTAAACAAAATACAGATACATTTAGTATTATCAACAGGCATCAAGAGGAATGCAATACTTGGCAGTATTTTGACAGTACAGAAGTGTTTGCTTAATCAGATTCAGAAAGGTGGGCCACTGGAAAACTAGGTCAACATGGTGCCCATGTATCAGTTGACACAAACCAGGTCACTTGCACTCATTAAAACTAAGGCAAAATTAAACAAAGCGCCAAAGCAGAATCCGTATTGAATTAAAAATGCATCCATATGTCCGGAAACATAGGGAACCGATAGAGGGAGAAAATAGCAAATGTGAGGGGTGAAAAACGGTAAATTACCTGAGATGGCAAGTTGTTGACGCCAATGCAACCAGAAAGCTGCGAGTCACCTCTCTAGGAAAAGTTCAACTCTTAAGTGACACCTCTGCTGAGAGCAACCTGGAAACCCCATCTCTTGACCTTTTCCAGCCTTGTAGACTTGGAACCTTGGAGCTACAGGCTGGTTCACCACAATCCTAAGAGGATGCAGGTGGAGGGGGGGTCTCAAGTCTTCTCAGCCCAGGTTTCCAAGCCCCTTGCTCAGTCCATACACAATTGTACTAATGTGACAAACTATCTGACACGTGCTGAAAACATATTTAATAAAACATAGAATGTGGCTACATAGTGTGTCAAACTCTTAAATAAACAAGGTATTATCAGAGAGCTACCTTCTTGGCATTCAGATTTAGAAAGATAAACACTGGTCTGAGTAACACACTATAGTCAGTTCACAAATTAGATTAAAAGTCTTGTAATCACAAAATAGCATATTATAATATAAATGATTTTAAAAGACGACTAGACAAACCTCTATTTGTCTTGAGAAGAAACAGAAACTTGAGAGATTATCCTAGAGCATGACGGCTCAAAAACAAAATTAAGAGGAAAGCTTTTTTAGGTATTATTCAAAGTCAAAGATAATTCCACATGTTGCTACTTCTGTGCTTGCAACAGTACCATTGAAGGGGAGAGTTTGGAACTAAAGGCAGCACACTAAAGAGTGTGCCACATATGAATTGTAGGACAAGCAATGTTCATTATCTGATGTTGTGTCCATATTGGCTCCCCTATGTGGGAACGGCTAAACGAGAAACTAGACACAGAATCACTGAACATAGGTCAGCTATAAGAACTTGAAGATTGATTGTCCCTGTTGAGGACAGTTTTGCTAAGACACAACATGACCTGGTAGAATTACAATGGAGAATGCTTGAAAATATCCGTGCCAGCTCATGTGGCATGAGCCAGAACAAAGATGATTGAAAAGAGAATACTGTTGGATTGCTAATTGAAGTGTTGTTTAGGTGGAATATTGATTACAATTACAGATCATTCATTGTTAATGTGGATGCAGGGTGGGTAGTTGCTCATCTTAGAAAGTTATTTTAGAACTCTCTGTGCAGTTTTAATAAAAATGCATCATAGATCTAATAAGAAGGAATGTAAGGTATAATCTGTAGTATTTAGGGAAGGATGTACATAAAAGGAAATACATTCTCACAGTTTTTATGCCTGGTTTTTATACGTAACACTTCTGTGTTCCCTACATATGTGGGGCAATATCACCATGATTACATCTATTAAAGAACTACAAATCTTGTGCATATAGGATTAAAACATGTCATGGTGTAGGGCACTATGTTGTACAAGCAGCTGATGCCTTTTTCACCAATGCCTTTGTTGAACGCGTTGTTGCGTTTGATAACCTAAAGCAAAATACATCTACATAATATAAACAATGATAGTGTCTCTTTCAGAAAGTGCTTAGTTGTGAAGCTTTTGTTCTGTATGTATGTATTTAGGTCTTTCAGATAGCCAAGTAATCCAAAATGGCGATATGCATTTACTCATTTGTTGCTCGATGCTCAATTTACTTGGTTCCATTACACCCCACGATCACATCACCAACATTGATTTTGTTTTAAAAAGGTTCAAACCATCCCTAAATCTTTATGCTTTCTCAAATATTTCAGATACAAGTAAAAAAAGAAAACTAGATGGGTGCACAATCTATAGTCATCCTTGTTCTCATAACTTTCTTTGTAGGATAAGTATTCGTGTTGTCCTGTCTTTCAGTAGTAGGTAACACCTAAACCAGCTCTGAATGAGTTGCACGTGCAGTCATGTACTTCATGGTGTTATTACATGAGACTAACCAATTCTTTAAGTGTTACAATAATTGTACTATGGCACCGTGAGCAGCTAGAAGCTTCTTTTCTTCCACATCTTGTACAATAGGTAATAGGCTTTACTCATTCAAGACTGGCTTAAAATACATAGTATTAGTTACAACACATTTTTGGTCTCCAGTGTTGCTCTCTATTTTTAATAGTGAGTTGTTGCAAGCGTGTTGCAGTGGGCCTTCAGTCACATCCTATAAACTTTGTTACTTGTTTACATAGCTTAAGTGTAAGTAGATAGTTTACTCTTAGTATACCATATTCAAAGTTCTATGTATTTACTTTTTTATTTAATGTAATAATATTTATTTATTTATTTTATTTATTTGAAAGTTTTATAGAGCACGAACAAGACCCTTGCGGGTATCAGAGCGCTTTAAAGTCAAAGAGTATAGTTAAAGCAAACAATAAAGATATACCAGGATCATAGAGCATAACAACAGAAAGCACAACAAACAAAAACAAATCAAAAAGATGTAGGACAGGAGCGGCCTGATGATTCATGGAAATACAATATTGATAAGCAGGTCAAATAAAAACATCACTGAGCATATAAAAGAGAGGAAGTTGGGTGCAAAGCCAGGATGAACAGACGAAGAATAGTAATGGCAAATATAAAGATTAGGTTGACAGGGTTGATTAAGTGTATGGAAGTCCTCACAGAAACCTGGGACTGGGTTTATGTGAATTTTTCCATAAGGATGCCTTTTACTTCCAATTTGAAGGCTGAAGTGAAGGGGATCAGTCTAGTTTCCGGTGGAAGTGCATTCCATATCCAGGGTGCCATACCTGAGAAGGATCGTTTATAAGTTTTTTTCTTGTTGAATTTTTGTGGTTTCAAAAGGAGGTTTTCGGCTCTTCTTGTAGCTCTTGTTCCACCGGATATAGTGAGTTTTTGAGTGAGATAGCTGGGTGCATTCTGATGTATGGCCTTATGCGTCATGCACGCTATTTTCAGGTGGATTCTGGCTTCAAATGGCAGCCAGTTTAGAGATTTAGGGTCAGGGGAGATGTGGTCTCTTCTTTTCGAGTAAGTGATGAGTCTTGCTGCCGCACGGGTAGAAGCTCTAAGGGGAGCTGTAGTGGCTTTGGGGAGGCCGCAAAGAGAGACACTTGCATAGTCCAGACGTGGTAGAACTAGAGCTTGAACCGCCATCTTGAAGTCACTGGGGGGTGGCAAGGGCTTCAGCTTCCTTAGAGTATTAATCTGAAGGTTTTCCCCCTTTGTTGCATTATTAATGTGTTTCTGCATATTGAGGTTGCAGTCCAGAGTTATACCCAATGATTTTGCTCCATGGTAGGTTGGACGTTGAGTGCTGTAAGATGTTTGATCCAGTTGTGAATTATGGGGACTTTGGCAGGTGGGGCAATAAGGAGGAATTCAGTTTTTAACGCATTCAGTTTGAGGTGATTCTCTGCCAGCCAAGTTTGGGTGGTCTCAAGAGTAGTGTTAAGCAGATTAATGTCATCCAGGGTGTTGATCTTGAGGTATAGTAGGGTATCATCAGCGTACATGTGGTATTGCACGTTGGATGCTTGTAGAAGATCGGTGAGTGGTTCAATGAATAAGTTAAAGAGTGCGGGGGATAGCAAGGAACCTTGTGGAACTCCTAACGTAACTAGAACAGGTTTGAGGAGGGTGTTGTTGACCTTGAATTTTTGAGTCCGGTTTTGCAGAAAAGAGGTAAACCATTTGAGCACTGATCCGGATAGCCCCATTCTGTATTTCAGCAGATCTGTCAACTTCTCGTATTTGACCATGCCGAACGCTGAGGAGAGGTCTAATAGAATAAGGAGGCATGCTTCATTTTGATCAAGTATTTGTAGAGCATCGTCAATGATGTGTGTCATGGCTGATTCCGTGCTGTGGTTTGCACGGAAGCCGGATTGGCATTTATTAAGCAGGTTGAAGTGATCAATATGTTTTGTCAGTTGGTGTTGAACAAATTTTTCCAGAAGTTTGGCCACGGTGGGAATATTGGAGATAGGGTGGTAGTTGTTTAGGTCCGTGGGGTCCGCTGTGGGTTTCTTAAGGATGGGGGAGACCTGCCCCACCTTGAGGGAGTCAGGGATGCAACCTTGGAAAAGTGAACTGTTGATGATTTTGGTCCAGAGAGGTAATAAAAGAGGGGTAAGATCTTTAACCGCCATTGCGGGGGAGAGGATCGGTGAGGTGGTTGGAAGGCTTCAGGGTATCAAGAAATTTGCCTATAGCGTCTTCAGAGTAGATGTAAAACGAAGACCATGCTGCGTCATTTTTTAGGACAAACTTTGACGGGATTTGTTGTGTTAGACTTGGGGGTAGAGGGGCGGTTTTGGTGAGCGGGCAGGAGTGAAAGTTTAGATCCTTGAGGAGATCTTTCTTGATATTCTCAGTCTTTAGGTTAAAATGGTTAGAAAAGTCTTCACATGTGGGTTGTGGGTGAGTTAGTTCTTGTGGACGATGAGGTTGGTCCTTAGATTGATTTTTGATTAATTCAAAAAGTTTTTGGGGTCGATTTCTTGCCTAGTCAAGTTGTTGGCTGAAGAAGTCTGCTTTAGTGCGCTTGACCTTTCGATAGTATGCATTTCTCTCCCTTTTTAGGATCATGAGGAGCTTTCTCTTTAGTTGCAGGGGAGCAATTTGATTAATTATCGAGGTCATGGAGTTGAGGCAGTGGTTGGTGAGATCAGTTACGTTGGAAGATCCCACAGGGGGTAGAAGTAGAATCTGGCTTGAGGTGGGCAACGTGTTTGGATAGAGTTTTTTCCAGTCCCTTTTCCATACTTTAGGTTTTGTGGGTTGGGCTGAGTTAAATTGACTGATTGCTTGATGAAGAAGGTGATGATGTGATGGTCAGACCAATCACAGGGGAGGACCGATTCCAAGTGAGTGGAGTCACTGTTAGAGATTATTAGGTCAAGAGTTGCGCCTTTATTGTGTGAAGGGCACAAAACATACTCATCCTGCCTGTACCTATAATGACAACAAATGTTCTATTTTTCTTCCAAGCCATTGTCGCCTGTATGTAGACTTTGGTCTTTCCTTACATTTTACAGGCACAAATTCTAAGGGGTACAGCATGAGAAGATAGAGAAATGGTAGACTATGAATGTTATTATTAAGTTAAATGAAGGTCTTGTGATGTTATAAATGTACCCTATCATTTCAGTAAAAATGTATACATAGCGACTTATGATTAATAACAATATATGGTTAGATGTAAGCAATATATAGATGTAGACGTTTCTTGACATCTTGGATAGTTTAGAGATTAGATATTTCTGTATATATCAAGCTGTAGTAAAAATGCAATCTCAATTTGAAACTTATTTCACTTTATGAACTACAGCATAAATTAAAAGCAAGTAATGCGTAAGGATACATTTTCTGATGGTTGATCATATTTCTTTGCATAAATTATAGGTATTCATTTCAAGAATAATCCCGGTCGATTTAAAATGTATCCTTAAAGCATTAATCCTGAAGAAGGTTGTAACAAAATTAATTTGTCACCACTGAAATGCAGCATTGACCTTGAACTGGAATTCCCCTCATTATATGAACTTGGATGAATGGAGATAATGGCCAAAATTATCTTAATCAAAATTGGGTTTAAGATTAAAAACATGTTCAGAGGCCAACGTAGAAAACAGTTTAGATGGTCATTGCATAGAAAATAAGTGATGATATATGCACGGGAATTTGAAGACTAAAGATTGATTTTGATTCAATTCAAAATAGGCAAATTACATTTAATTTGTATTGAGGTGCATAGGAGTGAGTTAATAGATATTGATCTTGGAGAAAACATATAGAGGTCTCGAAGGCCCCAAAGAGTTTGCTTCTAATGAAAAAATCTTCAAGGAAAAGCTAGCAAATTGCAGCATGATTTTTGACAGGTATCTTCTGCCACTTTGTTTGCTTTAAGTATATTTATTGAGCTATATATAATAACAATAATTGAACAGCTTAACACATAGCACAGATCTTTAGTATTGAATGGAAGAGAGAAGGATGCAACTAAGTCTCTAACCTGCACAAAAATCAATTCTAGTCTCAAATCCTAGCTTCCTCACTAGACCAACTACAGCCCATCACTTGCTATGTATCATTTCCTTAACCTTCCAGCTTGAGTTCACAATTTAGTATTTCAGCACTCTAAAGCAAACTTCACTTATAGATGGCTCATATTTAATAATCTTGCTTCACATTCAGTAGCGATAAAGGCTATATAAATAGAGCATTACAATCTTACACATGTTCAGTAACTCATAGAACGTACCAGGGAATGGGGTATTCTTCTTTTTTTTTTTTTATAAAGTTTCAAAAAACCTTTATTAACACCTTAGCCGGGGCTGTTATTTCGCAGCAGTGCGGTGGTACCGCGGAGTGGGGGGGGGAGGCGCGTCGGCCGTTGGACGTTCGCAGCACGAGCGAGTTAGTGCTCGGGACGGGCAATGGCCGACGGCAGCAGGGAAGGATTTAAAGACCAACAATAGACATACATTTCCGCTTACTGCCTACAACCATGACCCGGCCGGCATAGCGACATTGTAAATATAAAAGGCGGATGTATTAGGGGGTAGGGGAGTACACAGCAAGCCGCCTACAACCTCTACGGGCCGGCCTCGTTAGTGGGAGTGTTTGGCTGTAAAGGCAGATTCATCATTGCAGAAATATATGTTATTAATAACAGGGCATGGGGTATTCTTGAATGTTTCCTCTTTAAAAATATTTTACTTTCAATAAATGTCACTCAATAGAGTGATATAACCATATGTACTTATTTGTGACACTGAGAAATGTTAAAGTCTCTTTTTTCATGACATGTTTTGACTGATTTACATCTTCTGATGGCTCATCGTGTGCCTTGGCTGTTAGAGCCAAGCCAGACCCAGACTCGGTGCTCCCCAAGACTGTGTATTCCCCCACCCAGAAGGTTTGTCTTTCCTACACCCTTGAGGACTCGTTAATGTGTTTTCCATTTGCGATGTGCAGAGCTCGATTATTGAGCCTTGTCACTCCAAAATAGGTGCTAGCCTTTCATGGTAAAATATCGAATTTGCCCAGTAAACTGGACTTTAGTTAAGCCGGAGGAGGAAGAGGTAGAGAGGAATTAATTGGCCTCCTTCACAGAGTCTTTTGTGTGTATATTTTGGGCTCATTGTGTGTGCACAGTAAATCATTCACGCTTTCAATGGAGTTCACTGCATTGAACAGTGGAGTAAGCTGTTGCATCACATTTAGCATCCTTCTTCTTCCATTGCATTCTTTCATGTTCAAAACTGCCACCTCATTGGCCATTCAAGGACAATGTCTATGACATCACTTCTGGAGCAAACTAATGGTAGGTCACAGCGGGGAGAGGAAGCGGTGCTGTAAGGGAATGCAAGAAACAAAGAAAGAAAGTTATTTAAGAGTACGCGCTTGCAGTGCGTGCTGCACGGTACGTAGGCAGTTCCTTTAATTAAGGCCTCAATTCAATCACGTTTTTCCCACAGTGAACAAAGAAAATAGGAGAAAGTGCTGAATGAATGAGATCCGAATTGGACAGAGGGTGTGTGGGTGGGGAGGAACTGGGTTACTGTAGTTGCACATTGATAGTGCTGGCCTGTTCCCTCTTGAAATGTCCTGCCAAAGTGGCTTTGGGGTTCAAGAAACAGGAGCTAGGACAGGTGGTCACCTGTCATTATGTAGTGCTTCATAACACACCCCTGATATTTCTTAGCACCATATATTTATTCATTTTTATCTATTAATTCAGATTTGAACTTGCTTTGTCAGGGCAGTTGACTGCTTGACCTATTGTTAAAACTCCTTAATGTTTGCATAGAATTGGCTCTAACTCAATGAGATAAATCTTCTCACCTCATGCTATTGGCTTTTCGGTGTATCAATCCTGCATTGCAACTCATGAGGAACTATTTTACATCTCAAAAGTACGCTGAATTATTACACATTGAATTTTGAGGGCGAGGAGAGTTAACTCCCTGAGCTGTTGTGAATATTGCACTTTGTTCAGATCAAATTATTGTTTCTACTCAAGAAATTCAAAGCTCTCGGGAAAATGGAATCCCCTTACTTCGAGAATCTCACAATGAGCCCCAGAGAGCAGCAAAGCCACATGGAAGGCACCGAGGGAGAGGAAAGATACAGGACTGAGGATAATAAAAAGAGAGCAAGAGTGCATGAGTGCAGAGCTTAATTTGTGCAAGTGGGTGCTGCCAGTAACAACCCGCAGTCATTTTTTGGGTATATTTCGTCATCAGACTTGGACCCGTTGCAAGGGAGTGAAAAGCAAAAAAAGGGAGAAAGATTGAAGAAGGAAAAGATAGGAAAACAGTGACAAAGAGAGAAAGAAGAAAATAGAAAACAAATCACAAAATGAGATAAGGATACAGTGAGTGTAGGGTGGTGGAACAAGGAATCCCCCCCACCCCCAATTCCCACCCGTAGAGCAGTTGAGACTTCCCTCTCCATAGGGGGACTTTGGGGAACAAATGAAGAATGTGGTAAGACATAAGTGGCTGTTTGGCTGCTGCTTCAATCGCTCAAAGGGGTTTCTAAATTCCTTTCAACACTGTCATGGAGATGAGTGGTGGCCCAAGCAATGCTTCATCACAGTAGAATATTGCTGCTGTGGGGGCCCTTCTACAACCAGTAGGGTGGAGGCTGCCAGAAGTAACCAGGTCATTTGCTGCTACAGGCCAGTCAGTATAGGCAAGGAAGACTGAGTCAGTTGGGGTTCCCACATTAGTGATGGCATTTATGTCTCCCCCATGGAAAGGGAGGAGCGAGGACCCAACGCAGTAGCGCAGAAAGGTCAGACCAAGCCCCAAAGTGAGATGCCTCTGAGCCTTGAGTGAAATGGGCGGTGTTACAAGACCTCCAGAGCGCAGGTTGGGCCATAAGGGACCATTGGTTTTGATGAGCAATTTTGGCCCTGATGAGAGGTAGGCCATGGTGACGGGCCCCTGAGAGGTGCAAAGAAGGCAAGGGCACCAGAAGAGAGGCCGATGGCCCAAGTGTGAATTGAGAGAGCGACTTTACTGAGGGTGAAAGGGACGGAATGGGTACTATGCCAACAAAAGACATCTGGTTTGAGATGAGGATGCCTGTATGGGAGGGCAAGAGAACTGGAACATCCACCAGCAGCACTTTGGAAATGGATGCACATAACAGATGGGGGCCCCAGCAGGCTTAAAGGGGCTAGAGGAGCAGCAGCACCCCCTTCTCAATAAGAGAATATTGGGACAGACTAAGTGGAGAACATGTAGGGGAGTTGGGACTTAGAAGGGTATTGCCAGTTGGAGCCAAGGATGTGGCAGTAGTGGAAATCCACAGAGTGGGCGAGTGGTCCTGAACAGGGGGGTCAAGGTGCCGCAGGGCATGTATGGGTGATGGGACAGACAAGAGGCTGCATGAAGGACTGGTTGGCAGAGCTAGAACATGTATTGGGTTGAGAGGCAAGTGGGTCTAAGGAGAAACGTGAGCTCCTAGTCAATTGTATGACTGGTAAGGGGTTGGGCAAGAAGGTGACCAGAAGTGGTGGTACCTAAATGACAGAGATGGCAAGTTGACAACAGGAGGAAAGGCAAGAGAGACTGGAAGAGGAAAGTACCAGCTGTCGCAGGGAAGGGTTCCAGACGGAGGAGCTGCAGGTAAAAGGAGACCTATGAGATGGGCAGGGTACCCCGTGCCTTGGGGGATGGGTAAGAACATGAGAATGAAAGAAACTGGTGGTGAACCTGGAAACATGAGATCGTGGAGTGGGAGAAGGAAATCAGGGGACTGGTTGGGGATGGAGCCTCTAACAATAGGGAGTTCTCATATTGCAGAAGACCTGCTGGGAGTCCTTGGACAGGTTCCTAGTTGGGAGACAGAGTCCCCAAATAAACCCAACACCCGTGAATTTGTATGGGAAAGGCCACAACAGATACTAGGTCACACACAAAATGGGGCACAAGACCACATCAGCCTGAGCAAGTTCCCAAGGTGGAAAATAGAAGGAGAGCCAAAAGTCATAAATAGGCAGCAGGTCATTGCCAAATACATATCAGCAGAAAGCCCAGCCCAAAGGCGTATGCATGTCAGAGTACTCGACTGCAAACGTGCAGAAAGGGCGTGAAGGAAACAATACTCAGATTCGGAGAAAATTGTGTTCCGGTCTGCCATACAAAATTACAAGGCTCAGATCAAGTTGGCTAAAGCGTCCTATCTTGAAGCCACCTTGACTCACGCCCCTAACAAGGCACAGGCCCTCTTTAAAATTGTCAGAGACCTTGCCCATCCCACGTGTGTGGCCAGTTCTGTCCCTTCATCGCAAGCTCTCTGTGATTCTATTGCCGAGGCCTTTGAGGAGAAAATCCGCAGAATCCTGGAGGGTCTGCAGGACCCAGTCAATTCTCCTACTGGTTCGGGAGCTCCGGAGGCGATGGCCAGTCGACCCCTGCAGGGGGTTTTTCACCCCTATTCAGAAGCTCCGGCCTCACCTGCCAGTCGACCCCGACCAGAGGATCAGGCTCACAACTTGGGAGCTCCGGCTACTGAGGCCAGTCGACCCCAGTTGAGTAGCTCTCCCATCTTCCCCGTGGATCAGGCCCTCAGTTTGGGTGCTCCGGCGATGGAGGCCAGTCGACCCCAGCTGAGCAGCTTCTCCTCGTCTTTCTCGGACCAGGCTCTCAGTCTGGGAGCTCCGGCAAGTGAGGCCAGTCGACCCCAGCTGAGTAGCTCTCCCCCGCCCCCCTTGGTCCGAGCCCTTAGTCTGGGAGCTCCGGCGACTAAGGCCAGTCGACCCCAGCTGAGTAGTTCTCCCCTGCCTCCTGCGGACCAGATTCTCAGTCTGGGAGCTCCGGCAAGAGAGGCCAGTCGACCCCAGCTGAGTAGCTCTCCCCTGTCTCCCTTGGTCCGGGACCTCAGTCTGGGAGCTCCGGCGTCTGAGGCCAGTCGACCCCGGCTGAGTAGTCTTCCCCTGCTCTCCTTGGACCAGGCTCTCAGCTTGGGAGCTCCGGCGACTGAGGCCAGTCGACCCCAGCTGAGTAGCTCTCCCCCGTCTTCCTTGGTCCGGGCCCTCAGTCTGGGAGCTCCGGCGCTTGAGGCCAGTCGACCCCGGCTGAGTAGTCTTCCCCTGCCCTCCTTGAACCAGGCTCTCAGCTTGGGAGCTCCGGCGACTGAGGCCAGTCGACCCCAACTGAGTAGCTTTCCTCTGCCTTCCTTGGAGGAGTTTAGCAGCCTAGCCCTTACGATCTCATCTGGTTCGCCTCTTGACCCTCTTCCGCCAAAACTTTGGAGGCTGTTTCAGGAGGAACTTTTCCAGCCTCTACACTCCATCTGTTGCCAGTCATTTGAAACAGGGACTGTACCGGGTTGTTGGAAGAAGGCAGTGGTATCTCTGCTTCTAAAAAAAACTACGCTGGACCCTGCCTGTCTCTCCAATTACCGGCCAATCTCTCTGCTTCCTTTTCCAGTTAAAATCATGGAAAAGTTGGTTACCCGCACTCTATCCGGCTTCCTGGAAGGAAACACCTGGCTGGATGAGACGCAATTTGGCTTCCGCCCAGCTCATGGGACGGAATCCGCGTTAGTGACTGTGTTAGACAATCTGCGGGCGCGAGTCGACAGTGGTCGGGCAGCCTTTTTGGTGCTGCTCGACATGTCGGCCGCGTTCGACACGGTCAGCCACCCAACCTTGATAGCGAGGCTGGAAGAGTGTGGAGTTAAAGACAAGGCTAGGGACTGGTTAATTTCCTACTTGGATAATCGTCAACAACGTGTGTCGCTCCCTCCCTTCAGCTCAGAGGAGCGGAGAGTAGGACAAGGAGTACCGCAGGGCTCAGCCATCAGCCCTATACTCTTTAATATTTACCTCTGCCCTCTAGTCCAGCTTATCAAATCTTTTGGGATCTCTGCATTTAATTATGCAGATAACACCCAGCTGGTCTTTTCTCTGGAGGGAAAGGATGCGGTCCCACTGGAGACTTTCCACCGATGTATGCAGGCCACAGCGGACTGGCTCCGCTTGAACTCGTTACAGTTCAACGGTACTAAAACTGAGGTTCTGCATTGTTCCAGTGACCGTATCCCGAGGGACCTCCCTGACGACTTCTGGCCCCCGTCCTTCTCTGAGACGGTGTCAGCCACACACTCCGCGCGTAATCTGGGGGTCACTTTTGGGCCTAATTTACAGCTGGATCTGCACGTAAATAAGACCACGTCCACGTGCATGATGCTTATCCGGATGCTGCGTAAGGTCCTACCTCTCCTTCCTGAGCAAGCCAGATCCGAAGTAGTGCGGAGCACTATCTTAAGTCGACTAGATTACTGCAACGCACTACTATTGGATGCCCCTGTAACACTACTGGGCAAGCTCCAAAGGGTACAGAATTTGGCTGCCAAACTCGCTCTTTCCCGCCCCTACTACAGCTCGTCTACAGCAGCTCTACAGGAACTCCATTTGCTGCCGATTCACCTTCGCGTCCGCTACAAAGCCGCATGCATAGTGTTCAGAGCTATTCACGGCTTGGGACCAATCCCGCTGCGGAAAATGTTTTCTTGGTATCTTCCATCTCGAGCCTTACGCTCTTCGTCATCTAAGCTGTTAGTAGTTCCGCGCTTCCAGAGAGCGAGGATGGGTGGCCGATCATTTAGAGTAGCGGCGGCCAAACTCTGGAACTCTTTGCCACTATCCCTTAGGAGCCTTGAGTCTCTTCCAGCCTTTAGAAAGGCGTTGAAAACCTTCCTCTTCCCGAGGATAGGCTAGTTGCTGAAGTCGTTGTTAGATCAGGGTTCAAAGCGCCAGGATGCCCTTGGTGGTGACAGGCTGCGCTCTAGAAGTATACCACAATACAAGAGTAAAAATAAAAGGTGGCCTGGGAGAGAAGAGCACGATACAAACAGGCCAGGACCCATCATGCTACTGAAGGAGATAATCTAAGAAATGACAAGCATAGTCTAGACCAGGTATGTGCAGGACCTCCAGAATACAGGGCAAGTGCATCCGCTCCAAGACCGGAGTACCTGCAGGGGAAGGTCCACACCTAGCCGCACTATCGTGGGTGACGGGGATGTACTTCTAAGTACGAAGGCTTAATGTAACGTCTGGGAACCAGGATGGGGGAGAGGCTAAACACCAGATAAACACTATACAGCCCCAGAGAAGTTCAGCAGTGATGTCAGGTCACACCATAGCCAAAAAAAACACACAAGACAGGAAAACACAGCACCAAGTCCAGCAGGGTGCATAGTGGGAAGTGCAGATTTTACCCCAGGAAGAGAATGGGACGGGCACTCATTTGTCTTTCAGCAGTGGGGACTTGTTACTTGTGTGTTGAGAGCAGTCCTGAGGGTAGTACAAAGAGCTTATCAAACACGACACATGTTGAGAGGAGGAAACAGCATTTCAGATGCTGCATTCTAGGTACCCAGAGGGATGTTCCATGAGCTGCTGTGAGCACTGCATATAAAGTCTGACAGCAGGAGTCCAGCATTAAGCTTTGGGCTATAAATGCTTAAATTGGGCTTCTTCGCAAACAAATATCATCATTTCCAGGAAAGGGACCAGAACATACATTCTAAACTGCGATTTCCTCGATGGTTTTCTGTCTGCAGGATGTTACTTGAAGTTCCTATTCCCAGTTAAAGAAGGGTTTTTTCTCATGATGTCAATTCTTATTTGAATCCTAGTTAAAGGAACCACTCATTAGAGGAAAATGCACCACACTACAATCTGTCCCTGATTTCTTTTTATCTCGCTCTTTACTACTATGCTACCATTTCTGTGCCTGATTTTTGCTTCAATCCATTGGAACTTCTACTTCATTCGGCATCTTGATATTGCCAGGCTCTTTTCTCTTCCCTGATGTCAAGGGGAGTCTGGTGACTTGCTAATGACTTCAGTATTAACCTCCATCTCGAGTCAAGAGCTGCAAGGTTGCAGAGAAGCTTTTTTTATTGTTTCTGTTTTCATTTTCCTACTTGGGACCTTTTTAATAAGACCCTTGACAACATTCACATATACTGGTCTGTTCAGTGTGGCTCGGTGGCTAATGGGAGGGTTGCTCTTTCCTTGGGCAATCAAGAGGAGACTCAACAGACCAAGGTGTCTGGTCCTTGAAAGATTGTGATGGCAAAGACTCCTTAGGTTTGGTAATGCATTGAATCCTTCCCAGGGCCCAGCACAAGAGTTAGAACAGTTGTGCCTTGGGATTTCAGTGCTAAAGCAGTCTTCTGTATTATGATCTAGAAACATCCCAGTAGATACCTCAAAAGTGCATTTTTTTGGGGGATCCAATGATGTTCAGAGAAATTGTATATTCCCTTACAGAGTTTTATTTCTTTCCAGTGCACAGTTTTGTCAATATCAAGTTGATGTGAGTTACCTGACTGTCTTCCTTACTAGATTTTCATTCTCCTGGGCTACTCTTTTAGTAATTAATTCTGATGCTTGTTTTTGGTCTCAGGACACCTTCTTACTAGCAATCTAAGAACATGTTCCAGAATCTTGATTTTGCCACATTGATAATTAACAACATCTCCAACACAGGAAACATCCCATTTATCCAGCTAAAACAATGCTTCTAGCAAGTGCGGGTCGTGGTGAAAGTGCCAACTCCAGATTATACAGAAACTTTGCTAGAATAAACAGTGTTTGATGTCTGGTGTAGTCAGATAAAAAACAAAACAAAAAAAAAAGTGCTTGATGTCTGGTGTAGTCAGATATTGCGTTCAATCTGCTCACACACACGAGTAATGCAGTAGTGTGTATTTAATGACATGAGGCCTTGAAAGGCAAGGTGATGCCTGCAGCAGGGTGAACAGTGATTAAAAGGCGAGACGCAGTGTGGACTGACACACATGAAGGCAGTTCTGTGTGGTCTGGCCCCACCCCTGTGTTTTATTTGAAGCTACAAAGAAAGTAATGGAAGATGTAGGAACTGTAAGCATCTCTCGTGACTCCCCTTTCAGAAGCACCGAGCATAACACTACTCAACTTACCCTTTCAGGTGACAAGTCTGCTTAAACATAACGTGACATTTATATTCTGTGCTGCATTGATGTGGGCTTGAAAAACAGGCAGGTTTTGCAACCCTAAATCAGCTTATTCCAGGTTTTATATATATTAAAAAAACTTTATCGACCTATACAATATAAAAATGAAAAAATGTGTCAATGTTCTTATTAACACATTTAAACATCTGATAAGGCAAATTCACCTTCAACAGAATAGTAAAGTTCAGCAGTGTAAGGTACACCTTGTCCATGAGATAAAGCAAATATTGCTTCATAAAATAGCATAAATAAATATAATGTGTTCCTGCTCTCTTCATACTAGGGTATCCTACTTCTGCATGCAGTACAGGTCAAAGCTTCTTATATTGTCTCCCAAGCTGCTTTTCGCGAGGCGCCATTTAAAGCCTCATTCCCTGATAGCCTCAGAAGCTGCGCAAAGCTGAACCCCCATAAATCCTGCATCCTGCACCATACCTGGGAAGCCTCTCGGATATCTCGGCAGCTTCCAGTCGACATTGCCTATCGCGTGACTCCGAGGCAGATTGCATTTTTGTTTTACCCACCCTATATGTAATGAGTCTATCTGGAACCCTTGTCCTAAATGTCTGCTTAAATAATTCTTAATTGCTGCGTGTCATAAATTCGGGGATATTTACGGTGCGTTCTCAGAGCTCCTTAGCCGGGGTGAATGCACCCCCACGGCCTGTGAATCTTCCTCGCATATCTACAAGAGGATGCGGCAGTCTGCAGATTATCAGAGCACAAACTGAAGGCGCCACCACCCAATCAGACGCGACTCTACGTAGTTCTAGTCTTATCCTATCGGTAGGAGTTTAAATCCTCATGAAACCATCTGGAGAATGTCCAGTTGCATAAGAGGCACCATATGATAAAGCTGATATATGACTTTTGTCCTATGAACTCTTGACCATGTCTGGTTTCCTTGCCTTCACTAGCATTGGAATCCGCTGTTTAATGGAAGCGACTTTTATTAATCATTGCTGGTTAAGACCTTCGTTACTTTCCTTGAGATGCTGTACAGGTTAGTCCAATGATACCCTTAGAATATAATATGACTCACACATCCTGCACAGCTTGGATACCTCTTTACTGGCTGTCACTGGGCCACAACAACATTAACATAACTCCTGGGCAGATCACATTAAGCAGAACTTTGTGCAAACAGGTAACACAGAAGTACACATGAGACACATATCCTATAAACAACATGTACACAACAAGGCTCCTAGCAAACCAACTGGCTAAGTACTTGCCTCCTTAGAGGCACATCCAGAAGAAGCTATTTTCACCCATCACCCAACCACCAACATAACACACTGTAGTGACATTTCCTGGTGCCATCATGCGCCCCACACAGTGCCAAACCATGTAGCTGGATATGCGTTTTCTGCATTTCTTTCTCACAGATTTATGTAGCATAAAGTTGCTCAAACAGCATTAGAGTGAGTGATTTACATGAGCAGCAAAATACATTACACAAGAAGATAACTTTTTGTTGTTCAGCTGGTTTTCTAACAATTCCTATTTATCAAATATTTTAAACATGTTACCATCTACAATCCACTGCTGAATATGGACACCCTTACCAAAACTTCAAAACTGAGCTTTTTAGTAATTAATTAAAAACATGCCGAGGGTAGACTGCTAATATTGAAGGGGAGGCTTTGATAGTACTCCATTAAGAATTTAACATTGCTTGAAATTCTAAAAATTAAACCGCTATGAAAGTTTCCACAATATTGTTCTGTGGAGAACAGTTCAAGCAGAAAATATCTAGCGGGAGCTGAAAATATCTAACAAGATACATTTTCCTTCTGAAACAATCCCCTCCCGATATCTTTCAAAGGGGAGGAATGGCACACCTTACATTTTCATGTATTTTGCAGCAACGTTTTTAATTTCATGTAACCCCATAGAATTTCAAGACGTTTTCAATAAATTTCATTAAATAAAAGTTGGCAATTTTGCGCAGGCCTGCACTTACTCATATTGTGAGGTATATGGACACCAATATATAGAAGTAAACAATAGAAATCATCCCATTTGAATATTTTTCACCACTATAAGCTCTGTTAAACCATGTAAAAAAACAGTAGCAAAAGCAATAAAAATAAACAAATACAGTGTGTGTGCATTGGGGTTATATGAAGACCGCCTGGAGGATTGGGGTGGTCACTAAAAGGTTTGGGGCTCCCTGGAGCTGCTGGTGTCTGCATTACACCCTTGCTGCCATGGTCTACTCGGGGGTTCAATAGATCTGGTTCTGCTTGGCCTCCATCCAACCTGCCGGGCGTGGAAGTGTGCATGCTGCCCATACAAGTTTATTTACACTCTAGGATGTCACACCCAGGGATAGTCAGGTGGTATAATACATTTTAGTTAATTAGCACATAGTTGTGTAAAATCGGGACACTTTTGGCCGATTCTTAGAGGTTCCACTACAAGAACATATCCTGTCTGCACAAATCAGTTCCATGTTCTTTGTTACTTAGTCTCTGAGTTTTGTACAATTCCCCTTTTGGCTTATTTTTTCATCAGGAAATTCTAAATATTCTTCTGGAAGAAGACACGCTCTACATAGAGCAGTGTCATGCAGGACTGATGCAGATGACAGAAACAGGGTATGACGGTGAGCAGGATGGGAATTTTTAATCCTGGCTGTGTTAGACACCGCACTTCGCAGCCATTTTGCTTCTCATGTTGATTTTACACCCTTTTAGAGTACACATTTTCAATTGCAGGCCCTTTGAGATGAAGTGATATGTCAAGAATCTCATAATGTTTTGGTCAAGCGCTGAAGTTTGGATTAAAAACCCAGGTCTCGGGGTGTAAGGTCAGTAATTTACTTGCTAGACCGCATACCTCCCTAATGCACACACTGGCATTCCACACGTGTACAGACTGACATAAACATATGCAGCCTTTAGCATGCGAGACTGGAAAATAGGAAAAAAACTCGGCACAAGATTTCGCAAAATGTTTTTGTAATGGATACACACACATACACACGCACTTGAAGCACTCATACATGACACAAGCAAACAGAGTAAAACACCCATGAGCCTCTATGCACACACTACATAGGCCAGCAGCCACACAGGTGCCCATTTACAGACTGAAAACATAGAAGCATTCATACACAGACAACATACACACAAGTATATACAGGAACACATGGGCCAATAGATGGGTATAAATATAATTGATGACAGGAATATGCAAGCTTTTCCTCACTTAAGGGGCCCCATTCGCTAAGGTAAATTTACACTTCCAGATTTAGTCACTAGTAAATGTACTACTCCACCATAGTGTAAGTCTACACTTTTTTGCTACTTACTATTTTTGGCTATAGATTTACCCTGAGGTGTAGACTCACATTTCTTCACCCGCTGAAACTAGAGGGGGAAAATATCTAACTCTGAATTTGAGTGTACAGTTACTACTGGTAACTTTTCAAACATAGGCAGAGATCTTCACCACTGGGCTGAAAATTTCCACCATAAGGGAGGTGATCGCCACCATTTAGGAAGAGATTTCCCTTTGGTAAATTATAATGAAAAGTGATACTGTTTAGTAATATTTAAAAACAATGAGCAATATGTTACATTTAAATACAATTCTAAACTAATTTTAAATGATTATTAACCTAGAACGAATTAAATACAATTCTACTGCACATTACCACATCAAATTAAATATGTATTAAACCATTTAAATATATTATTAAAATTTTATTTCTTAATATTATCTTAAATATATATTTTTAAATCCCACGATGAATAGACTTGCACTATTTAATTAGTTTTTAATAAATGTATTAAACCTTGTTTAACTTAATATTTGTTCATCAAAAGTTTAATTTAATTATTTTTTAAACCAGTTTAAAATGTCATCTTATTTATTTTGTTTTTAATAAAACTTTTAACACCACAACAATGGTACATATATAAAGCCATTAAAGTATTACTTCCTATATGGTTTTATTTTATGTCCTTGTCTCCAAACAACTCTCCGCCTTCCTCGAGACAAACGGATCCCTCGACCCCTCGCAGCCCGGTTTCCGAGCAAACCACAGCACCGAGACCGCCCTCAACGCAGCTACCGACGACATCAGGTCCCTGCTCGACAACGAGGAAACAGCTGCCCTCATCCTCCTGGACCTCTCAGCTGCCTTCGACACCGTATGCCACCGCACCCTGATACAACGCCTCAGCAACACCGGAATACAAGGTAAGGCCTTGGAGTGGATCATCTCGTTCCTCGCTGGAAGAACCCAGAGAGTCCGCCTCCCCCTGTTCCGATCCGCGGCCACCAAAGTCATCTGCGGCGTACCGCAAGGATCCTCGCTCAGCCCCACCCTCTTCAACGTCTACATGAGCCCCCTCGCAGCCATCGCACGCTAACACAACCTAAACATCATCTCCTACGCGGACGACACCCAGCTGATCCTCTCCCTCACCAATGACCCCGCCACCACCAGAGCCAGCCTCCAGGAAGGAATGAAAGACGTTGCGGAATGGATGAAGCTCAGCCGTCTGAAACTGAACTCAGCCAAGACGGAAGTCCTCTTCCTGGGACCATCCCCCTCTGCCTGAGATGACTCCTGGTGGCCCCCTGCCCTGGGCACCGCCCCCAAGCCAACGGACCACGCACGCAACCTGGGCTTCATCCTGGACTCCTCGCTCACGATGACCAAGCAAGTCAACGCGTCTCGTCATCCTGTTTCAACACCCTGCGCATGCTCTGAAAGATCTTCCGGTGGATCCCCACCAAAACCAGGAAGACGGTCACCCAGGCCCTCGTCACCAGCCGACTGGACTACGGGAACACCCCCTACGCTGGAACCACAGCCAAACTCCAGAAAAGACTCCAGCGCATACAGAACGCCTCTGCACCACTCATCCTGGACATCCCCCGCCACAGCCACATCTCTGCCCATCTGAAAGACCTGCACTGGCTCAGCAAGAGGATCACGTTCAGACTCCTCACCCATGCACACAAGGCTCTCCACGACATGGGCCCCAAATACTACCTCAACAGCCGCCTCACATTCTACACACCCACCCGCCAGCTCCGGTCCGCCAGCCTCGCCCTCGCCACCGTCCCACGATTTCACAAAGCCACCGCCGGAGGAAGATCCTTCTCCTACCTGGCGGCCAAGACATGGAACTCCCTCCCCACCCACCTACGGCTGACCCAGGACCATCTCTCCTTCAGGAAACAACTCAAGACCTGGCTGTTCGAGCAGTAGCGACTCCCCCTCCCCCCAGCGCCTTGAGACCCTAGCGGGTGAGTAGCACGCTATACAAATTTGTTTGATTTGATTTGATATTTGCAATCCTGGTGCGATGCAATGAGACTGTGTTGCAGTACCTGGAGGCACCATGTGTGGTGCTAGACTTATTCCATTGGTGGGCTGGAGTACATTTATGACTGTTTTGTAACCTTTAGGCCTGTAGCAACTTTAGAAGTGTAGTTTATGAATAGCAGTGGTCTTACTCTTTTGTGTGTTGGTGTTTTTCTTTGTATGTCTCCCCCTAAACCCCTCCATATACGTCCCTAAGCCCCTCCTCTTTTGTAATAAATATTCCCCATTTTCCAGCCAAACTCCAAAGACCATCCACATTTATTACAAGTAGTAAACTTACAAGTGTGGATATCTTCCTATAGAAAACATACCTATTCACATCCTGTAACTCTGGGCAATAGCTCACTTAATATTCCCGACGGCCCCCAGCGCCTTGACAGCCTTAGGGGTGATTAGATCGCGCTTTAAAGTACCGGATTTGTATATGGCATAATCCTGCATTATGTTTCAGTTCATTCCCTACATGCTCATTATGACCTCTATATCTGTGTAATGCACAGTTTCTAAAAACATTGACTAAAGCAGTTTTAATTTTCAAATAAAATCACATGTTGTCATGTTGACATTCTGACAGGTTTTATTTCAAACGCTCATGCGTTTTAATGTATTTACCACAGCTTGGAAGAAATGCACACTCGGCAAAGGATGATTTATTTTAATCTGCTTGCCTTCAATACCCTTTCGTTCCCTGTATTTAGATTTCCCGTTGGAATGGAATGCTATCCAGAGCAATGCCAGTAGGTATGAATAATTCAACTATCCCTCCAATCAGCTCATATGTTTCTCTCACTGAGTCTTTCCATGGTGATCGTTTGCAACATAGGTATGCTCATAAATCATGTTGCTCTCTGTGCCATTGGGACTCAAGTTGTGCATCAAAGTGGAGGTCCACTGAAGCCAAAACTGGTATGTTTCTTGTTAAACGGGTATGCTGCATAGCAGTTAGGGCTGGCTAAGACTACGTTGCCTGTAATGGCACTGTGAGCAAAATAAATCAATGGGATGAAATGGAACACCATGCAGTGGTTTTAATATAGCCCACTTCTGAGGACTATGCTGGTTATTAAAGGCCCTGATCCTGCAGCTCGGGCATATAACAAGAGAGAGGGCTTTTAACAACTGTTATAGCCTAAGGTAGAAGGGGTATAAGGCTATTAGAATATTCCACCCACTTTGGATAGATTGTCTTACTATTTCTCTCTTTTTAATTGAGAACAATCAGTGGAATGTTGAAGCAGAAGGCCTATACCAGACATTATAAGCTCTGAGACACTTCATTGTTTTCAATGGAGCTCACAACATTCTAGTGTTCTAATATAGCCTTATAGTCCGCCGTAGTAGGCTATACCGGCTATTAAAGGTCTGCTCCCGCATTAAAGCCCTGAGCAGAAAGCGAGGGACTTTAACAAGGGACCGGGACTTTAATAGCTGGTATAGCCATGCTACGAAGGGCTATAAGGCTATTAGAACATTCTGCCACCAGAGGGCAGAATGTTCTAACAAATAAAACCAAGACCTCACGGAGCTCAAGGGGATTTAAAGCGAGGCCTTTGTAAAACATTAAATTGTTGCACTTTGGGCCTTTACCGGCCCATAGAAGCATGGGGCACTCCATTGTCTACAATGGAGCTCCCAACCTTCCAATGTTCTAATTATGATTAATTCAGCACTCCACCATCATTGTTTATTCTTTTACATTACACAACAGGAATAGCTTTTAGGATGATGAAGTTCCACATGTAGATAGAGGTTTAAGTTGATTTTTTTTTTAGTTACATGTTATTGCACCCCAGCATGTTTATGTTGACCCCAGCTCAGCCCAAACATTTCTGAACTCTTACAACTGACTGATGGAATCCACTGCTCACTAAGATTCTACATAACCTCAGCATACAAGTGGAAATTAAAGGTTCAGGCCAGCCCATATTAATTTGTGTCCCCTCCAAATGACCCAGGCAGCTGGCACAGCATCTATGACAAAATTGGCTAATCTGAAGGGGCTGGAAGTGAAGGTGCTGGAGTTCAGAAGGTGACTGAGCAATAAAATTGCCTTTTTAAATTTTGTTTCATTTAGTCAAATATGCTGTACATTCAAAGACAGAGGTAAATTGTCAGGCGTTGTCTTCTGATCATTTTCTGAATATTCTTTTAACATGGAGATTGTGTTTTAGATTTCCTTCTCTTACAGCAGAATGAGAGTTTTGTAAAGTGAACTATGTGACAATCTCACTGAAGTATAGGGAGTGCAAAAAGAAAGACTGTAGAATGTCCGTTAGGTGCTATTACACAACAAAATGTTAAGACATGTAAATAAAACCTACACACATTTCAAAATATGTAAATAATTATGAAAGTGTAAATGAGGCATATTTTGTTTTGTAATTATTTAGTGAAATTGAAACATACCTATTAATAGGATGAAACATGGCTTGGTGATGCCCAAATGATAACTAGGATGTTGTAGCTTTTGTATAGCATTTTTTTCCTATGTGTGGGGCATTTTAGTGCCTACCTACATGGGTAGTAAACTAAGCCATATAGTGTGTATGGTTGGAGGGGTGTTGTCTTTGTTTTTTGATTCTGTGTGGGAAATGTTTCCATGTTGTGTTGATGAGCACTGATGTGTGGTTATCATGTTATGGGATGCAGCATTTAGCAGTTTGGTGGACGATGAGGTATAAGAGTCCTAGATGTGCATAATGTTGTTTTCAGTATGCCGACAACTTTGAACAGCTCACCAGGTCCCTTTTTCAAATTTCTAATGATTAAAGTCTTTCAAGCTAGTTACTGCACTGGGTTGTCCAATAAGATGTTTTGTGCATAGTTGTGGGACTCAGCTGGCCTGGTTGGAGGGATAAAGAAGTGAAAAGATCTGCTGGGATGCACATTCTTACTATCATCCCATATCCCATTGGGAGATGTAAAGAAGTGGTCATAGTGTACAGATATTTGGGACCTGCAGTCGCAGACTAGTTTAAAGTCCTCTGATTGCTCAGCAGTATGTGGACAGGTCTTCTCAGTAATTCCATGTATGTTCATTTTGTTCATTTAAAAATCACTTTGCTTCACGTGCACTTGCACCATTGCGCTGCGCGATTTAGAACGCAGTTGTCCTTTTGCGCTGGGAAATTGCCTGGGGCTATAGTCAGGTCTTACCTGCATTATAATTGTGCCACCACTCGCACTTTGCGGGATTTAGAACTCGGGATCCCCTGGAAGCGCATCGCGGTGTTCGCGCCGCCAACTTGGGTGTGGATAGCCAGGAGGTGCCGAATAACAGGCGCCATCTTGGGTGTGGGGCCAGAGATCGGCCTCGCAGGAATCCCGCGCTCTGAAGAGCTTACTTAAGTGGATACCTCTTCAGTTCAGGTAGACTCTACTTGATACTGCACGCTCGCATAGCTGCTGCTGCTGCTCCTTTGCTGCCTTATTTTAAAACGCCTTATTTTAAAAATCACTTTGCTTCACGTGCACTTGCACCATTGCGCTGCGCGATTTAGAACGCAGTTGTCCGTTTGCGCTGGGAAATTGCCTGGGGCTATAGTCAGGTCTTACCTGCATTATAATTGTGCCACCACTCGCACTTTGCGGGATTTAGAACTCAGGATCCCCTGGAAGCGCATCGCGGTGTTCGCGCCGCCATCTTGGGTGTGGATAGCCAGGAGGTGCCGAATAACGGGCGCCATCTTGGGTGTGGGAATTGCAAAAAGCACAGTTGATGGACAGAATGTAGAACAATGTCATACATTCACCCCAGTACAAGGATCTGGGCCTAAATCCATCGTTTTATTACACTCCACACCACCCTGGGTTAGACACTGGCTATATGCAAATCAGCACTGACCCTGTGCCTCATGGGAACAGTCCAGTCCGAACTACCAAGCCATGTCTTTCCCAGACCGGAATCAAGCATCCAAGGACTGGTTTCTGGCTATCAGCCTTCATCAGCCTGGATAGCTTGACTCCAGTGGTGTGGAGAGCCTGGGACTCACGTCTGAGCATACCCAGCCCACTCGGGGTGAAAAGTGCAAAAAACACAGTTGATGGACAGAATGTAGAACAATGTCATACATTCACCCCAGCACAAGGATCTGGGCCTAAATCCATCGTTTGTTTCCGGTCCAGGGAAGACATGGCTTGGCAGTTCGGGCTGGACTGTTCCCATGAGGCACAGGGTCAGACTGATTTGCATATAGCCATGTCTGAACTGGGGTGGCAGAGTGGGCTAAAGAACAGTGATGGATTAAACCCAGATCTTTTGACTGGGTGTGAGTGTTTGATTGATTCAGATGCTCCGTCCATCACCACCCCCTTTTGTACCACTTTTGGCCGCCATAAGTGTGGCAGGGTATGGTCAGACGTGAGTCCCTTGCTCACTTTGCCACTGGATTCAAGCAAGCCGGGCTGAAGACGGCTGGAATGCCAGAAACCGGTCCTCGGAAGCTTGTTTCCGGTCCAGGGAAGACATGGCTTGGCAGTTTGGGCTAGACTGTTCCCATGAGGCACAGGGTCAGACTGATTTGCATATAGCCATGTCTGAACTGGGGTGGCAGAGTGGGCTAAAGAACGGTGATGGATTAAACCCAGATCTTTTGACTGGGTGTGAGTGTTTGATTGATTCAGATGCTCCGTCCATCACCACCCCCTTTTGTACCACTTTTGGCCGCCATAAGTGTGGCAGGGTATGCTCAGACGTGAGTCCCTTGCTCACTTTGCCACTGGATTCAAGCAAGCCGGGCTGAAGACGGCTGGAATGCCAGAAACCGGTCCTCAGAAGCTTGTTTCCGGTCCAGGGAAGACATGGCTTGGCAGTTCGGGCTGGACTGTTCCCATGAGGCACAGGGTCAGACTGATTTGCATATAGCCATGTCTGAACTGGGGTGGCAGAGTGGGCTAAAGAACGGTGATGGATTAAACTCAGATCTTTAGACTGGGTGTGAGTGTTTGATTGATTCAGATGATCCGTCCATCACCACCCCCTTTTGTACCAATCTTGGGTGTGGGGCCAGAGATCGACCTCACAGGAATCCCGCGCTTAACGGCTATATAAGATGTGCCACTCTCAAGCGCGCAGCGTTGACGCGCAGCGGGCGCGCCGCAGGCGCGCCGGAGGTGCGCCAGAGGTAAGCCCGTTTGCACCCGTTTGCGCACCGGGCGTGCCTAGTGCCAGTCAGGCTGCCCGTGTCTCTTCGTCCCCAGTTACCTACTCTAGATCTGAGCTTATACAGTTACGTCCCCAGGTAAGCCAAGTACTGAGTACTTACGATGGCAAACCAGATGTGCTGTCCTGTGGTCTGCTCAATGTCCGATCACTCTATAAACATCATGTTGAAATAGCACTCCTCATAGATTCCTATGAGTTGGACGTGCTTTTTCTAACTGAGACATGGACTCGAGCAGACAGTACTGTGGAACTGGGACTAGCTTGTCCAGCGGGCTATAAAATGATACACTGCCCGAGGGTGGGGAGCAGAGGTGGAGGAATTGGACTCATTTTTAGAGACTCCTTGTCCATTTCCCTATTCGAGGTCAAAATGATCCAGGGTTTTGAACTCTTGGGCTTCTCGCTTAAAGGACCCAAAGGGGTTTTACGGTCAGGTTTGCTCTGTTACAGACCACCGGGCTCTACGCCGTCTAAGCTATCAGACCTGGTGGACTTAATTTACGATCTTTCCAATTCACATGCAAGCCTTCTTATTTTGGGGGATTTCAATTTATGGCCTGATGGGCCTCTGGGTACAGCATATAGAGAACTGTGCCAGGCCTGTGGCAACCTTCAGCTGCAACAGCTGGTGCTGTCCCAGACCCATATGAAGGGTCATGTGCTGGACTTGATCTTCGCAGAAGCCTCTCGGGTGGTAATCGGGGAAATAGTTTTTCAATGCTGGACAGACCATGCATTAGTCCGTTTTTCCCTCCATCTTCCTGCAGAGTCTCTTAGAAAGAATGGAGTGAACTCCGCTATAGCGAAGAGACAGTGGTCAAAGCTCTTACACTATTCTGACCATCCACCTCTCCTTTCGGGGATTTTCAACCTGATGGAAAACGCTGAAGCAAGCTATTCTAGCTTGTGCCAGCAAATCACCAGATCTCTGGACACATTGGTTCCGATACGGAATTCTAAGGTCAAACGTCAACCCGCAATGCCCTGGTTTTCTTCTGACCTATTCCAACTGAAACTTCGGTGTAAGCAGGCGGAAAGGGTGTGGAGGAGGTCTATCTCTGAGAGTGCTAAGTCCTTATATAAACTAGCACTGCTTGAATACAAAGCCCAAATTAAATGTGCCAAGGCGAAATATTTCGAGGTCACGTTGACACAGGCAACGAATAAATCGCAGACTCTATTTAAAATAGTAAATGACCTCTCTAGGCCCGAGTGCGCAGCGAATAACATCCCAGCTTCACAATCTCTCTGCGACTCGTTAGCAAGAGCGTTTGAGGATAAAATTGCAAACATCTTAGATGCCCTTGCTACCTCAGACACATGTGACCCTCAATCTGCGGTTGCCTCTGTATCCCTCCCTGCCCCTGCTGAACTGGATGAGCATATATCTCATCAGCGGCTAGAGTGTTTTTCCCTTCCCTCATTGGATGAGTTTTGCACGCTAGCAAACGGGGTGAATTCGGGTTCTCCTTTGGACCCACTGCCCCACAGATATTGGAAACTATTTCAGGATGAACTTTTTCCTCCTTTGCATTCCATCTGTCTTCAGTCCTTCAATTCGGCTATGGTCCCTGACAGCTGGAAGTTGGCGGTGGTCTCCCCTCTCCTAAAGAAGCCCACGCTAGACCCCACCTGTCTGTCGAATTATCGGCCTATTTCCTTGCTCCCTTTTCCAGTTAAGATCATGGAAAAACTTGTCACCCGGTCTCTCTCCGGCTTCCTTGAAAGTAACAACTATCTGGAGATGGCCCAGTTCGGCTTCCGGCCAGCTCATGGTACGGAGTCGGCATTGGTGGTCGTATTGGACAAACTTCGATCCCGGGTCGATAATGGTCGAGCAGCCTTTTTAGTGCTGCTCGACCTATCGGCCGCGTTCGACAAGGTCAGCCATCCCATTCTTGTCAACAGGCTGGAGGAGGCCGGGATAGCTGGCCTGGCAAGGGACTGGCTGATCTCGTATCTTCAGAACAGGCACCAGGTGGTGGCCTTACCACCTTTCCGCTCAGGTATTAGGAGAGTGGGACAAGGTGTTCCGCAGGGGTCTGCGATCAGCCCCATATTGTTCAATCTATATCTGTGTCCTTTAGTTAAATTGATCAAATTTTTGGCATCTCAGTGATCAATTACGCTGATGACACCCAGCTCATCTTCTCCCTAGAAGGAGAAGATGCGGTGTCCACAGACACTTTCCATCGCTGCATGACAGCCACGGCCGATTGGTTGAGGAACAATTCTTTTCAATTTAATAGCTCCAAGACCGAGGTTCTCCATTGCTCATCGGACCGCGTCCCACGTGCTCTGCCGCCTGACCTCTGGCCTTCTTCCTCCTTGGGTAAGGTGGTGGCGGTGGATTCTGCCCGTAACCTTGGAGTAATGTTCGATTCCAATCTCCAGCTGAATGGTTTTGTTGATAAAACCATCTCTATCTGTATGATGCTACTCCGTACTTTGCGGAAAATTCTTCCCCTGTTCCCACTCCAGGCCAGACCAGAGGTGGTGCGTGGCATTATCCTTAGTAGGATAGATTATTGCAACGCATTGCTTCTGGGGGCTCCTGGTACCTTGATTTCTAAGTTGCAACTCGTCCAAAACATGGCTGCAAAACTAGCCCTCTCTAGGCCTCGTGCTGCCTCCTCATCCCTTGCACTTAAAGATCTGCATTGGCTGCCAGTCCAACAGAGAAGTCTTTTTAAATCTTCCTGCCTGGTCTTTAAGGCTCTACATGACCAAGGCCCAGTAATGCTACGGAACCTCTTCTCCTGGTACCACGCAGCGAGACCGTTACGCTCATCTTCATTACATCTGGTCGTGGTTCCAAGGATCAATAGGATTCAGATGGGGGGCCGATCCTTTGGATACACAGCTGCCAAGCTTTGGAACTCCCTCCCATTATTTTTAAGGAGCTTGGAGGACCTTCCATCCTTCAAGAAAAATTTAAAAACTCACCTTTTTCCTAGAGTTGGCTAAATACGTGTCTGCGTAAATGGTTCAGTGGAGTCAGAAGCGCCAGGATACCCTTTGGGTGGCAGTTCGCGCTATATAAGTGCACAATACATACATACATACATACATACATTTTGTGATCGTTGCTTTTTTAGCTGCACAGTACTTGTGATTGGCAACCCTCATAACAGATAAGACTTATGTGAATGTAAGAGGGGAAAGTTACAGTTGATTGAAAACTGCTGAGGGTTGTGGTATTGTTATCAGTATGGGCTAGACATGATATAAATGATATTAGAACATTGAAAACAATGGAGTAGCTCTGGGCTTATCATGGCTGGTATAAGCCCGGTGCTCAAACATTCCAATGATTGTCTGTGTTCACAACTGTGGCTGTGAACAAAGGCCTCCGGGAGCGTGGGGGGATTTGAATCCCCTTGGGCTCACTGAAGCCTTTGTTTTATTTGTTAGAACATTCTGCCCTCTACTGGCAGAATGTTCTAATAGCCTAATAGCCCTTCGAAGCTGGGCTATACCGGCTATTAAAGTCCCGCTCCCTTGTTAAGGCCCTCACTGAATGGAGCGGGCCTTTAACAGCCAGTATAGCCCGCTACAGCAGGATATAAGGCTATATTACTTAACTATATGATACCTAAGTGAACCTTAGGTCAGCCCTCCTAACTTATCTGCCTATCAAAAGTAGGTGCTGGTTGAAGATTGAGTCTGAAGTCACAACTGTCTTTCCAGGTTCCATTGTTGGGATGTGGGGTTGCGTAGCTGTCTTGGAAAAAGCCATATTTTCAACTGTTGTTTCCAACTGTCTTCCGAAGTGTTTATGCTCCTGGATGCTGGTAGTGAGTTCCAGAGCTTGACAACTTGTCCTGAGAAAGCAGTAACTTGTACAGATTTCTTATAGTAAGGTGGTATGGTGATAAATGGTGCAAACCTGGATCAAGTGACCCAGTTGGTTTCTAAAGCTTGAATTTAACTTTTAGGTGTAGTGGTCCTTTTCCGTAAGAGGCTCTGTGGACAATGCAAAGTGCGTTGGCCTTTGCTCTTGTAGCCAATGGAATGATTGCTGCTTGACTGGGGTCATGTGTCCTCTCGGGACAAAGCAGAGAAGGATGTATAGCTGCAGTATTTTTAATGTGTTTTACTTTGCGTATTATGAATCCCTGAGCACCAGGGTATAGGCTGTAGACACAGTCAAACATGGAGATTATGAGTGTGAGGGTTGTTTGCAGTTTCTGTTGGTATCCAAGGTGTGGTAAGATGCAACATAGTGTTTTCATTGTGTAGAAGGCACTCTGTGTGAAGTTATGCTAGTATCAAGTAAATGTGTGCATCCATGGTTACCCTAGGCTTCTAATTTTTCTTGATATTGTTGGAGGAGCCTCGTGTTCCTTAGACCATATGGCAGTACGCTGGAATTTTTGCCATTGTTCGCAGTCATAATTTCTGTCTTTTCATTAATGAGCTTTAGACAGTTATTCATCATCCATGTGTTTATGGTCAGAATGCAGTCATAAAGGTTTAAAATTTAGAAGTCTTCCAGAACATCCATTTTAAAATGATTTGGGTGTCATCTGGTTAGTTGTAGCATGCGAGGTTGAATGATTTTATCAGGTGTGGTAAGGGGGTTAAGTAAATGATAAATAAAGGGAAAATGATGGATCCCTAAGGGATGCCACTGTGTTGTGTGTGAGAAGATGTGAAAGTTGATACCAACACAGTCACATCTGATAACTCAATAGATTAACTCCTGTCTCACCTTTCCCATATGGTATGTCAAAACAAGAATTTGCTGTGTGAAACGATTGCACAACTGTGCAGGGCATTGAGTTATCTTGATGGTCTTAATCCAGTTCTTTTCATGACCTTTACAATTCCTGATACATAAGTGGTTCTCACTATCTCAACCTACCAGCCATTTAGAAGCAATTTCTAATCAGAAATGTCCAAGGCAGAACAGCTGGCAACAAACACATCTTGCGTTTGGAGACTGTACATCCACCAACTCAGGTTAAGAGGTGTGGTAGGGAGGGCTCTAAGTTGAGGCTAGCATGTTTTTTTATCTTAAAAAGAACATGATAAAAGAACTTAATACGTTTTTCATTTCACAAAGCTTGAACAGTTTAGAAAATTCACAAAGCTGCAAGTCAGTGGACTTTACTACTTTACTCCCCTCTACTTTAAATTCCATCTAAATGATAGGATTTAAAGTTGGATTGTGGAAAGTTGATTGATTGTTCAAAAAATCCACTTATTCCCTGACATAGAATCACATGGTGTGTACCCTGAATATTGAAACCTGAATATCAATGGCACAGAACATTCATGGCAGAATATCCAAATTATCAACAGGTTGGTTAACTATAGATGTTCTATAACTTACTCCACATGTGATACATAAATGTATATCTTCAAGGTATGTAGATGTGGAATTAGAAACAGTAAATATATTTTTTCCCCAAGTACCATTTCTTAAATTAATTGTCGTCATGCATATTGCTTGATTATTTATTTTTGTGTATGTATGTGACTTTTATGGCCAAAATGGCCGAAATAAATAAATAAAAAAAAAAAAAAATAATAATAATTATTTCCAGTATGCACTTATCTTTCGTTTTTATCCCGGATAATCTTGTACCAAGATATTCTGGGTGCTCATATTTAGGAGTACATCCAGTCACATCAATAAATAAAAAAACACCAAACAAATTGTTTCCTTTAAAACCTATCTCAATAGGTATTTGGGAAAAGATGCACCTATAGTGCACAGCTTTAATGTTTGGTCAGAGGTGAGGACCATGGTCCACTAAGAAATACTACTTACTATGGGCCTGGCTATATGGAGGATTCTCACTTAGCTCCGGAAATGAAAAATACCAAGGAACTGCACAAAATAGGACCATAGATGCTTCACCCATATCTCCAGGAACATAGTTACACAAACTCAAATATTGACAGCATCAGCAAAAGGTGGCCCTCAAAATACGCAAATTCTCTGACTTAGTAAATTTCAAGATGCCTATTGCACATTTAAAATGCTTACAGTACATACCCATCTAAAGTAAATCAAGACTTGAGTGCATGTAAAAGTATACATGTGTTTATAAAAAAATAACAATTTTCCCCATTTGAATTTGGATGCCACACCACTCAACTAATTTGGTGTTTTCCGTTGAAATGTCATGCCAGTTCTCTCTCTTTGATATAGATTTGACTGGTAAACATTTCCTAGTCCTAAAATCTACCGGATCTAGATGTACTACTTTTTCTACCCTCATCTTCAAGTAACATGCAAACAGCTGTGAAAACTTGCCTAATGTTTTCAAAATGTTGCTAAAAAAAAGTGTAATTGCACCCTCCATGATTAATGTCTCCCTTTGATTACTTCCGATTGATAGAAAGGGAATGTAATAAGATGGAGTTAGAATCCAGTTGGTAAGGGGAGAGTCCCTGTCTGAGTCTTTTTAGTCACTGTCATTAGAGTTGAGCATAGTTAAGGGACCCTGGAGCAGCTGTTTTCATGCCTTGTCTGAAAACAGTCTGCAAATGTTCTCATTTGATTCCACATTGAGGTTTGCATTTATTGAATTCCACAGTGCAGACCCATGGATTCCCAAAGACCTACCTCCTTTTTTCCTTCTTTCTAACGATCTTTTTGCAAAGATTAGATTTGCAGTTTCTGAGCACATATTTCATTTGGATACGTATTCAGCTGTCAGGGCCTACCTGTAGCCCGGGCCTTAATAAACTTTGTGTATGGTACAAACCAATTTGAATTTTATTCTTGCATCTAATGGGAGCCAGTTGGTTTTATGTACTTGTGCTGTCATAGATTCAGGCATATTCTTCCAACTTGAATCACAATCCTCTATTTCTTAGTAAGGTTGTTTGGGAGTCTGGAGCAAAGACTTTTATAGTAGTCTATTCAGTCCATTCTAAGAACTCATGTTGGGTTAGCTCTAAATGGTGGTCAGTTTAGAAGAGTAAATTAGTCTTCTTATCATAGAGAGCTCTAAATTGATGTCCTTGGTAACACTGCATTGATCTGGGGAATAAAGAAGAGTTCACAATTGAATATAACTCCAAAATTCTTAACTTTCAGTCTGGTTGGGTGGCCTCCTAGATTGTCACGCTACTCAAATCATGTTGAATTGAATTTTTATCCTCCTAAAATCATTATTTTGGTCTTGAATTCATTCAGGTAAAGGAAACTCTTTTTATGGTCCAGGTAGTTGAGAATATTGACCTGGATTGCCAGGATATTGTCTTGCTAAACATGTGTTTCAGTGACATGAACATACATTTGGAGGTTTCCCTGGCATTGTAGCTGTGCCAGTGGATGTGTGTGAATGATTTGCCATAAAATAGATTGCTAAAAAAGTGCTACATTATAAGGTGTGGTTGTGCAACCTCACCGTGTAATAAACTCACAAACCCATCTTGGGTCCAGTCAGTCTCATTTGCAAAATCTTAGTTTATCCCTGGGCAGCTGTGGCTTCATGCAGCCAGGCTTTAAAAAAGGTACAAGTGTAAAGCATTTAGAAGTACCAAAACAGTTAAACAAGAAAGAAACACAACACAAATCAATTTCAACACCAATTTATTAAAATAGCGCTTATTTTTATGAAATTTTAGACACCAAAATGAACAAAATCTACCAGTGTTCTGAAGATAAAAATGATTGAGCAAATAATTTATCACTGCTTTTCTTTGAAATCACAAACAAGCATTGACAACTACGGCGGTTAGTGGTTACTTGGAAAACTTTTGTAAAGTTGTGTACAACTACTCTGGCTCACTTTGGGCGACCAACTCCAGCAGGGAGTGAGTCACAGAGATCAATGAGGCTTGGCAGGACACATACCTTGCAGACAAAGCGGTCTCCAATCCATTTCCTTGCTCTCAAAGCGAATCACCATAGACATCAATGGAGTGGTCATGATGCAGTGGATGCAATATGCTGATTCAGTGGCAGGGGGTCTTCCTGGTGCCACCTCTGAGTCCACAAATATGGCTGGTCCACTTTGTCCACAGAGATTGTTGTCCCTCAAAATCCGGTTCAAGTCCAACCAAAATACAGTTGCCACTGGTCTACAAAACTCCAGTTACATCAACGCCAGCGGTTCCCTTTACCTGAGTCTAGTGTCCATCTTAGGAAACAAAACTTCACTCTGATGAATCTCCCATGTCCAGCAGACTTGGGTGTAACTTTTGAGTAGCAGAAAATTAAAACTTCCCCTGGATGATTGCTCTGACATACACACTTAAAACCACTGGCATACCATACTCACTTAACACGCTTCTTTTTTTATGACCACTTTCTAGAAACGTATTATCAAATATATACTCCAAAATCAAAGATGTAGATCTTACTATTTTTTTAACATTCTTTTGATCATCAAGGAAAGCACATAATCAATCTACTAAAAAGATTAAAACATGTACAATACATCAATAAAATTCATAAATTGCATATAATCCACAGACCCATACATATTACACAAATGTTAAAAACATCAGCGAGAAATTACTTAAGCTGTTGCACACAACGATACACCACCTAATATAAAACAGAAGAGCTGGTAGGATTGCTATTCCTTTCCCAGAAATTGATATGGTTGGATTCGGTGTTATGTAGATCAAATTTATCAACCACTTTCTTCAGGACTCACGATCAGGGATTTACTCCTCCTTTGAGTAATGAGCGAGTTTGATATTGTGGTCAGTGTCCTATATCGCTAATTCTGATAGGGCTTTTCACTGGCCGCTATATCAAAGATGCCATCTTGTTTGATTGGCATAAAAGAGTTCCAAAGTGTGATCCTGAGGTTGCTGCAGCATTTGCAGATGTGAATGTCAGAGAATGGGCGGCAGATCCAATGTATCAAGGGGACTCAGTATCTGGCAAACACATATAGTTGTACAGGGACACATGGCGTGGGCCACTGGAGCAGAGAGACTAGTGCGAGGAAACAGAGCCACATGTACACTGGGACAGTGTGAGGCAAACGCAAGCACTGGGACAGGACACAGTTGGAGCTGTGTGCCCTGGGAGGCAGGAACAGCGCGACCAGGAAAATAAGCTCTAGGAAAAGGACTGAATAGTGTGACATGAAGTCTGGGACACCTAGACAGGTGGGCTCAGACATCTGCACTGGAACAGTGGGTCGTGTCACTTAATGGTTTGCCTAGACAGAGACATTGTAATACCAGAACATAGACATTGGGATAAGGAGCAAGGACTTTGGTACAACTGTAATGCATAATGACACTACAGTAGAGACTCTCAGAATGGGATGAGACAAGGGATATTGACATTGTTAAAAGACTATGCTAAGAGGACTAAACACTAACCTGATTAGCACACTGTTGTCTCAGTTACAAGCAGCCCAGATATTGGCATATAAAGCCTTTCACAAATACAGTCTACTATTACCCCTCTCAGCCTGTGCCTGCACTGTTCTCACTCCCGAACACAATTCAGCTTCTTCTGGGTGACCTACACACTAAAAACATGGCTGTTTTCTCTTCCTGTACAGTCTCTCATTCTGCAAGGTCAGGTACCCCTTTTCTTTCATTCCGTGAGCAGGCATGCACGCTTCTAAGTGTTAGGGAGACCCAAGCTTCAGCAACAAGTTGAGCAGAGTCCAGGAGATTTCCCTTCATCTCTGGGAGACTGCCAGCCATGCAGACTCCAATCTTGATTCACAGTAGCTCTTAAAGTACTCTCTGTAGCACTCCCTTCCGTGGTCAAGAAGAACTTGGAACTGGATCCTAGTGAGAGGGTTTGGATCCCACTTTTATCATCCTTTTCCAGACCGGGGATGTTGATTCTGTGATGTCACTCACAGCCTAAAGTGATGACACTGATTCCAAGCAGGAGTATCCCAAAACATGAGCGCAATGAGGTCTGAAGACTCTGCAAATGGATGTCATCATCCTTCCTGAAGTAGCAACTGGGGAAAGACAAAAGGGCAGGCCCAGCCTAGAAACTTCACAAACTTTACTACAGAGTCTTCTACCCCCCTGCCCTCCTCCTTACCATCCACTAGATGGCAAGTGGTCAGGAAGGACTAATCATCAATCCACTGCTAAAAGGTCCTCTTATTTTGAAAGAGTCCTCTCTTCAGCCCCAAGAATGCAGTCAATACATTTCCACTGTCTGGTGGGGCTTTAATCTACCCTGTGTCTTGTGGCATGTCTGTGGCTACCCTAAATGGATCCCTCTGGTCCCAGCAATCAACAGAATATGAAGTCTTGCTACCATCCAGACCTTACATCCTCGCACTTGACATGCACACAGGATGTCTTTTTCTCAAGCATACTCTCATTATCCCCAGTACTCGTTCTTCTGTAGCATGTATTCAGTGCAGCCATTCTCAATGTTCTCATCAGTTAGCTGTACATATAGCTACCAGTGCTTAATTTGAGCCGGTACTTTCCGGTGCTGAGCACCGGCACTAAATTGTCAACACTGGCACTTAGACAAACAGCATAGAGTACTTTAAGAGCTACTGTGGCATACTGTCCTAAATTAGGGAACAGCACAACAACATGTGTTTGTTGATTCAATATACATTAAAATTACTAATACCTGTGGCAGAAGCCATTATTATAGCTATGGGATCCTAGAATAGTCCTAATGGTTACACTGCTAAGTGTGTGGTGGATGGTAGCTGTGCGTGATTAGAAGAAATGAGAGGTGCAAGCTGCAGTGGCTTCCTGACTAGAGCCCTGGCACTTATTATTTTACAAATTAAGCACTGATAGCTACAGGTTTCACATCTCCTTCCACAACCTGAATCATTAGAATATCATTTACATAACGATTTTTTAATGTGTTCTTACTTTTTCTTGAAAATCCTAAAGCAGAATTTAGGGGCAGAAGGTAGAAAACACACCTCACAGGGGACACATATTATATCAGATGTCGATTTGGGAAACAATGTTAAAGGAATGACATGAAAGACTGTACTCGAGGAGACTGAAGAACTGTCTGTAGCCTCGAGAAGACAGTAGATTTATTGTCTTGTACATGTATGCAATATGTATTGGGGGCATATTTCCTGAAAAAATGACTTATTGGCAATATGTATTGATGTAACGTGGAGAGAATATCGGTTTCAAGTTTATTTTATTTAAAAATGCATACAGGGGGGCGTGGCCAAGATAGCGGCGGAGTAGGACGTGTCTTTGGTCCCTCCGACGCCACAAATATATTAGCATTGTTTAGCCCCTTCTTTTGCGCCCCTGCACAAGCGAAATTGTGCCTGGGGGGCTCCGGGGGCTGTGTGGCGGCGTCCGGCACCCTTCTTCTGTTGTGTAGCCGGAGTACGGAGGAGCGGCGCTGCGAGGCCTTAGCCGGAGCCGAGCCGGGGGCGTCGCCAGATGCCAGTGCCGAGTGCCAGTGGAGAGGAGCGTCCGGCCCCGTGGCTCGGTAGCGGCAGCGACGGAGGTGTGGGAGACGGCAGACGGAGGTCTCGCAGTCGGGGACTGCAAGCGAGCTGACGCGGCTCCGAGGCGGGAGCATTTTGACGGTGTCTGGGCCTCCCGACATCCCGCGGTGACCAGAGAGCTTGGTTTGCCGCCAGCCGCGGCCTGCAGCATCTACAGGTGGAGAGAGGCCCGCGCAGGGCAGAATTCACTGAAGCGCCTTTGCGGGTGAAGCTGTGATCGTGTGAAGGGAATAGCGGACCCGGGGGGCGAGTGGCAGTACCCCGGCCCTAGCGGTCCCTTGGAGAGCGAGGGAGTTGTTTGGATCATCGAGGCCCAGACGGAGGTGAAGGGAGCAGCAGGCTGATGACTCAGGGCAGCTGCGGTGGTTGAGATCCCTGCTTTGACGGGTGAGTGCTCCCTCGCGGTTCCGCCCCCTGCCTACAACAGTGAAGGTGAGGAGCGCGTGAGTGACCCCTGAAGGGTGGCAATATCATGGAAAAATACGTTAATCAATGCCTCACCAAATTCCTGGAAGCAAATAATTCCCTGGAAACCTCACAGACTGGGTTCCACCCCATGCACGGAACCGAAACTGCACTATTAGCAGTAACAGAAGGTGGCAGAAAGATTGTAGATGAGGGTGGCACTGCGGCCATTATTTTATTGGACATCAGTGCCGCCTTCGACACTGTGAATCACAACATCTTACGCCACAGAATGTCAGAGCTTGGAATAACATCTACTGCAGCAGCCTGGCTCCACTCCTTTCTTTCAGACCGCTCCTTCAGAGTCTGCGAGGGCAATACCATCAACCCCTCAGTTGTGGAGTGCCTCAGGGCTCGTCCCTGAGCCCCACACTGTTTAATATTTACATGCTCCCCCTCGCAGAAATAATCCGCCCTTTCGGCATTCAAGTCGTGTCCTACGCCGACGACACGCAATTGGTGGTCACTCTAACTCATCCCTCCTCCCACCCCAGTGAACTCAGAAGCTGTATGGAAGCAGTCTGCACCTGGATGAGCCAGTCCTACCTAAAGCTCAACGGAGAGAAAACTGAGCTAATGGTGCTGGGCAACTCCCCCCAAAAATCCATCGACTCTCTGTGGCCCCCTGCACTTGGCCCAGCCCCCCCGCCCAGGGATTCCATCAAGAGCCTGGGCATCTGGCTGGATACTGCACTTACCTTCGGCCACCAGGCAACAAAGCTAGCAGCCACCTGCATGGGTATTATCAGACTCATTCGGAAGATTTTACCACTCCTTCCTTTCAAGGCCAGACAGATCATGGTCCAGGGTCTCATGCTCTCCCGGCTTGACTTCGGCAATGCCCTATACCTAGGATCCCCTGAATCCACCCTGAAAAAACTGCAGGTTATTCAAAACTGCGCGGCCCGTACCCTCCTGCACATTCCCCGCCGGCAATCAGTGAAAACTGAAGTAAGAGCACTTCACTGGCTACCGGTAAAAGATAGGGTCAACTTTAAAAGCATGTGCATCGCCCACCGTGCCTACTGCAGGAAAGGAGCCGTCCTTAATCACACCCTGATCACTCCATACAACCCTAACAGGCAGTTGAGATCGTCCCTTGCCTTCCAAGTCATCATTCCCAGATACAAAAGAGAAAGAAGTGGAGGGAGAAAGTTCTCTACTAATGCGGCAAGGCTCTGGAACTCCCTTCCACTATCCATCCGCTCAGAACCGAACATCCTGCTATTCCGTAAAAAATTAAAAACTTTTCTTCAGGAAATAATCCCGACCTGCTTCACCCCACCGTACTCAGTTATAGCGCTAAGACGCCTGTGGGTAGCTATCGCGCTCTACAAAAACATATTCCATTCCATTCCAAAGGAGAATACTCAGAAACCCTCTCTGCAATCTAGGTCACCGGTTGCTACGAAATCCCCACGACAGGATGATAACGATGCACCAGCGACCAAAGCATTTATGCTAGAGCTGTTCACGGCCATTAAGGAAGATATAACGGAACTGCGTTCCCAACTGGCATCGGATATGAGAGAATTGCGACGGGATGTGGACAATGTAGGGGAGCGAGTCGCATGTGGACAATGTAGGGGAGCGAGTCGCAACTTTAGAGGAGCACGATCTGGGCACAGCAGAGGATATTCACTGGTTGCAACAGGATGTGCTCCGTCTCACGGAACAGAACTTGGACCTCCAGTCTCATGCTGAAGACCTGGAGAACAGGTCCCGACGCAATAACATTCGGATTAGAGCGGTCCCGTGGAAAGGGGAAGGTGTGGACTTGAGAGAGTATGTGGAGGCCCTCTTTAAGCAAGTTTTGAATGAGGGAGACTTGCAGGAAATCAAAATGGATCGTGTGCACCGAGTGGGCTTACCGACGGGACCCAAGTCCCCACCACCGGACATTCTGGTCTGTGTGCATGACTTTCAACTTAAAGAGAGAATTCTGAGACAGGCCCGCGACATTGTTCCCCTCCAGTTCCGGGGTCATCACCCAGTCTTGTACCAGGACTTAGCAGCCTCCACATTGCTCAAACGGAGCAACTTTAAGCCTATCGCTACCTACCTGAGGGAACAGGGTGTTCCCTACTCCTGGGGGCACCCGTTCAGGCTTATCTTCAAGTGGCTGTCCAAACTGGTACAGATCCAATCCTTGGATGCAGCTCACGCCCTCCTGGGCTTGGAAAGACCTACTACTCCGTCTGAAACTGGCAACTCACTTGACAGGCGTCGGCGGCGCTCAGCTGAATGGCAGAGGGTGGGTGGCCGGGCGCCAGCGCTGAAGCCGGACCTGTTGTTGAGCCTGAAGGAGAGATGAGATGCGGTGGCCTCGGTGGCCTTGGTGACGGACGCTCCTGGCGATGCCTGAGGCTCCCATTCTTTAGCTGGGCCTTTTAGGGAGTGTGCTTGGCGCCGGAGGGGTCCGGATGAGCATCATCTACGTCACCTGTGAGTGTCTTTGCCGGAGGGGATGTCCTGTATCAGCAACTGAGTGTGGGATTGGTGGATGCCATTTCCCCTTGCCCTTAGGGCCTGTTTGACGACCTGTTGTCTATCTTTAATCTTAGTGTTGCTATCTTCTCAGTCCTTTTGGTTTGCCTTTTGTTGGGGGTCGGAGGGGAGGGTGGGTAGGGGGGGCTCCGCATCAGCTACAGGGGGGCTTTTAGAGACGGGAGGGGTTTGTTCTTCCCTCACAGGAGTGGATGGAGAGCGACTAGATTGTGATGACTAGAGGGTTGAAAGTGGTGAGCCTGAACGTGCGTGGGTTAAATAGCCCGGTGAAGAGAGCTGCGATTCTGTCCCTTCTGGAAAATGTAGAGAGTGATGTGTGTCTGTTACAAGAAACCCATCTCCTCGCAAAAGATGTCCGTCGCATGCAGGACAAGCTTTACCCGATACAGCTATGGTCTTCAGGTCCTACCAAAAAAAATGGAGTGGCGATATTGTTTCATAGGCGTATGTGTTGCAAAGTGCTCGCTCAGGTGGTGGATCTCAGGGGGCGATTCTTGGCAGTGCGGGTTCAATGGGGTGTGGCGGCCTTTACGATGGGGTCCATGTACGCGCCGAATGCCCAGCAAGAACCCTTTCTGCGCGCTGCTTTGGTGCAGGTTCTGGCATCTCCAGATGCGATGATAATGGTGGGGGGGACTTTAACCTTGTGATGGAGGGAGGGATGGATAGGTCAGAGCAGCGCTCACATCAAACTGGCGCCTGGTCACAGGAAGGGAGACGGTGGTTAGCTGAGGGAGGGTGGCATGATGTGTGGCGAATTCAACACCCTCAGGAACGTGATTTTACATACTACTCCGCAGCAAACACGTGTCTTGATCACTTTTTAGTTACATCAGCCTTCTTGCCTCACCTTTCTGATGCTGACATCACTCCACGCTCTCTTTCCGACCACGCACTTATATCGATAAAAGTATCGTTCGTAGGTGATAGACTGCCGTCGGCCGGCTGGCGGCTTAGGGATACCATGCTACATTCAGAGGCAGTGTTGATGAAGATTTGAGACACTATTACCCACTACCTCACGGAAAATTGTGTGGTGAACACTGCACTGGAGTCAATATGGGAGGCACTGAAGTTAGTGGTCAGAGGGGACTTCATTGCGCTTGCGGCCACATATGCTAAGCTGCATAGGGAGAAGCGCGAGGAACTGGAGGGGGAGGTTCGCGGTTTGGAGGCGATCCACAAGTGAACAGGGGCCCCACGGGTATGGAGGGAATTAGAGACTAAGAGGCGCATGCTTAAACACCTGGACCTAGATAGAGCGGAATATGCCTTGTTGCGTCTGCGGCATAAATTCTATCTTTGTGGGGATAAAGGGGACAAGATGCTCGCCCACAGGCTGCGGGCACGAGTACAGACCTACGTAATCACTGCACTCAGAGACAGCCTGGCAAACCTCCACACCACTGATTCTGCCATTCTTGATATCTTTTGACATTTTTCTCAATCGCTATACACGAGGGAGGGCACTACGCCTGAACATATAGCACAATATCTCGCCAAGTCACGCATCGTCCCCTTACACCCTGACTCGGTAGAAGCGCTGAATGCGGAGATCCGCATAGATGAGATTATATCGGCCATTTCCAGGCTCAAAGTAGCTAAGTCGCCAGGCCCGGACGGGTTCTCCGCTATATTCTACAAAACATTTTGCAGAGAGCTGACTCCAATTTTGACTCATCTCTTCAGTTCCTTTCTTGATGCGGGGGTGGTTACTCTGTCCATGACTGAAGCGGCCATAATGGTAATTCTCAAACCGGGGAAAGAACCAACGGACTGTGGTTCTTACAGACCGATTTCGCTTCTTAACATCGATGCTAAATTATTTGCGGGAGTTCTGGCTACGAGGCTTAGTCCTTTCATGGACGGAGTGATTGAACCTAACCAGGCAGGGTTCATACCAAATAGGCAGGGGGCTGATAACACCAAGAGGCTGCTCCATCTGATGGACCTAGTCCACCGATCTAAGGCCCAGGCTTTCCTCCTGTCTATAGATGCGGAGAAAGCCTTTGACCGTGTGGACTGGGACTACATGTTTGAGGTGCTGAGGGCCTTTGGCATTGGCGGCAAATTTCTACGCTGGGTGCAGTGTTTATATGCGGCACCCAAGGCGGTGGTGAGGGTGAATGGTTGTAGATCTGCCCCTTTTCCCATTGCTTGAGGTACGCGGCAGGGATGTCCCCTCTCCCCGTTGCTCTTCGCGCTTTATATGGAGCCCTTTGCCCAGCGTGTCCGTGCCCACGCCACTATCTCTGGTATCCGTTTTGGGGCTGATGTCCACAAAATCAGTATGTATGCGGATGATGTCATTCTAGCGTTGACTGACCCCCACCCTTCCCTCCGGTGCTTATCTACTGAGCTCCTTGCATTTCATGACGCTGAGAGGTTTAAGGTTAATTTAGCTAAGTCACAAATCCTTAACATCTCGGTGCCAGCCTCCGACGTCGTAGACCTACAGAAAGACTTTGCCTTTCAGTGGGTGCACTCTGATATTACCTATCTGGGAGTGCGTTTAGCTCCGACTCTCGCCAAAACCCTGTCTCTAAACTACTCCGCGCTGGCTGAGCAAGTGGCTAAGTCCCTCTCCGACTGGTCTCGTCTCAAGTTGGCATGGTTTGGCCGTTTAGCTGATATTAAAATGATGGTGCTTCCCCGCATACTATATCTTTCAGGTGTTGCCCCTGACACCACCGCCGGGCATGTTGAGACAGCTACAGGGCTACCTTAATAAATTCTTATGGGATAATAAGAGACCTCGCTCTGGGTTCGCGGTAACCACTTCTCCGAAAGCAGTGGGGGGACTCGGCTTTCCCCTCCTATCTGTGTATTTCCAGGCGTCCTGTCTTAGGTATGTGGTGGAATGGAATAGACCTATGTCCAGTAAACATTGGTTGTTTATGGATCAGACGGTGGCCGGCTGCAACATCTGGAGGGAGCTTTGGCTGCTGCGTAAATGCAGAGCGTGGGGGTTGTACTCATCCCCGGTGACGTCCCTGACGTTGCGAGCATGGGATCAGTTGGCGCTCCACAAGGGTTGGACCTCCTTCCCCTCGCCAATGTCGCCAATAGTGGATAACCCCGACTTCCCCCCTGACTGCTCTTCCACCGTCTTTCTTCGTTGGCGGGAGAAGGGTTGTAAGCGTGTGGGCATGCTTTTTGACTTGGAGGGTCTGATCCCATTCTCGACATTGCGAACGGACTACTTCCCGCTGGGTCCAGAGGATACGTTTTCTCATGCACAGGTGGCGCACTGGGTAACCCGGCCGGTTAATGTGGCCCTCATGTCAAGGCCGCTGACGACCTTCGAATGTTGGCTGATCTGTAAGAAGGACAATCGCAGCCTTATCTCAGAGCTCTATGCCATGATTATGCGCAGTCCTCGACAGCAGCGTACAAAGGCGCAGGTACGATGGGAGACGGCATTAGGGCGCCCCTTATCGACCTAGGAATGGGAACATGTGTTGTATCGGGCCCACCACTCGACCTCCAATACTGCAGGCACTGAATCGGCCTACAAAACAGCGACCTATTGGTACTACACCCCAGCGCGCGTGAAAGCTTGGGACAAAGCGAATTCGGACCTCTGCTGGAGAGGCTGTGGGATGTCTGGCACTTTAGTTCATCTCCTATGGCGGTGCCCTAAGCTGGAACGCTACTGGGCAGCAGTCCTTGACGAGCTTGATGCTGCTTTTCAGATTACACTGCCCCGCCAACCAGAACACACACTACTAGGGCTTCCCCACCCTAAATCTTTTCCCTTGCGTTCCCTTAGGGGCAAACAAATAGCTTTGGCTCTATTGGCGGCGCAACAAGTACTCTTAGCACAATGGGGTTCCCCGGCACTGCCTGACGTGAGGGACTGGTTTCAGCGATTGTGGCATACACTAGCTATGGAGCGCCTTTCCTTGAGTATTGATGGGAAAGGCTCTGAATATGCTGCTCTCTGGGCGCCGTTCTTGCACTTATTATCTAAAGATTTGCGGGAAGTGACATGCCCCAAATACCTGCAGATTCTCCAACTAATTCCCTTGGAACCTGCTGGGGCCACTCCACACACCTGAAGGCCTTCCGGTTGTGACAAACAGAGAGAGTCTGGCACGTGGGGGACAAGTGTCGCCTGGCTGAGCTGAGCTGATGCGGAGGGGGTAGGTGTGGGAAGAGTGGGGAGGGGGGATAGAGGAGGGGTTTGTTCTTCCTTCTGTCTGTTACATGTCTCCTTCACAAGCGGTCTCTAGGCTACCGGCGGGATAGTGGTGAATTTTCATGTATGCGGGGTCGGTCTCCGGGATGTAGACCTAGATGCTGTGTCCTTTTATAATGTGCATCCGCCCTGCCGGCGAGTTGATGTAGGCAGCTGGGCTGTGTTATAAGATACTCTAACCGCATAATAATAATAATAATAAAAATGTTTGATTCTAAAAATGCATACAAACAAAATGTATTGTGCACTGCTCAATAATCCTTCAAGTGGTGATTTTGTGGGGAAAAAACACTTTTTGAAAGTCTTTTACTATTTGCAACGAAATGTCAGCAATATAACACACATGCCTAGTAATAAACAAGCATTGGCAAAGCCAATAAATCTCAGCTATGAGAGTTATTGACTTCAACAATGATTTCTAGTCATACTGTATTGCTGTGCAGCATGGATACAATATATTAATATATATAAGTGCTTTGATGAGGCGAGTGTTAATATGCTTTCTTCTTTAAAAAAAATTGGGGCAGTGGGTAGGAGGACGAAACCACACGGAGGGAGTCAAGACAGGAGAGAAGAACGTGGGTGGGGAGAGGACTTGTGAGAGACAAGTGGGAACCACGCGGTCCATGAAGGGTGGGCAGGAGAGTCTGTGGCAGAAAGCTGATAATAGGAAGGTGGGCAGGAAGGGCTCTGGTGGCAAGCTGACAACGGAGGATGGGCAGGTGTGGCTGGATCAACAAGCTCTGACTGCAGAGGTTAGGGCCTTAAGCGCTGGGGCAGCAAGCTTAAAACAGAGGGCAGGGGGGAAGTATGAGAAAGCACACGACAATGAAGGGTGAGATTGGATTTAAAAAAACATGCACAACAAAAGGTGCTAGGGGAGGGGGAAACAAAAGCGTCAGAGGGTAAGAGGGACCAGGGACTAGGGAAAGAAACAGAACAGAGGTTAGGTCTGGGGGAACAAACTGACAAGAAATGATGGGAAAGCAAGAACTGCAAAGACAGGTGAGCAGGGAGAAAGCAAAAACTGCATCTGAGGGAGGGCGCGAAAGAGGAACACAGAGGGTCTAAAAGTACTCGAGAGACAGCTGGAAAACACATGCACACTCCTAGAATGCTTAAATGAAAAGAAGATAGTAGCACTTGAAAAATGAGCAGTGGAAGGACGCACACAATGTATGCATGCTCAAGTGGAGGGACAACACAAGAAGTAGTAGTAAAGAGAACAAAAAAGAAACAAGCAAATTACTGACAATTAAGCCAACAAGTGGTAAGCAATGGACGGGCTCTAAGCTCACTATAAGCTAACAACATTTCTAGCAATAGACATTGCATGCACATTCTTGGACAAGACCTAAAAACGGGCATAATCAAGCAATGGGCTCGACATAACGGCAAACAAAATGGAGAAAAAAAGGCTGGGTGTAGCAAATGAGCCACCCGCATCATTTCAAAGAAACCAAAGCAGTTCTTACCAAGCGCCCTTTAAGCACCCCTCTAGTAAAGGAGTCCATACTTTAAAAAATGGACTTTGAGGTGGGTGGCTTACTTTTTCAAATAAGCACTTTCAAAGCCAATAGGTCTGGAATACCTACCAGTCTTTTTGCTTTGCGTATGCTTATTTTCGTTTTGTCATGGTTTTTGTAAAACTTTATTGTTGGGGGAGGTGCCAGGCTCTCAATAATATACATACAATGACTAAAAGCAAAAATATTTTTGGGGTCTCATAAAGCACGCAATGCCATAGTAGCTCCTGGCACTGAAAGGAACTACTTTGTATAGATGTGCTGTGACACCCACAGTGAAGTTATGCAGTGGCTTATGTGGGCTGACCCACTGCCACGAGCTGTAATGGACGGATTAAAAATATAAATGACACAACAGCAGACCAATTGAGAAACAGAACTGGCAGATGGCTGATGAGTACTTTTGTGTGTACTCGGCTAATGCTTGACTTTAAAAGTGCTTGATTTAAATGGTTAAATAATGTATTTTAAGGACATTCTGGAGGTAAACTGAGAAGCAAACCCAGCACCTAAAGGTCTTTAAAAGCATTTTTTTCCATGTACCTCAAATAAATGTATGTGCACAATAGGAACACTGGATGCATAACAGTAAATTAGAAAACCACAGGAGGAAAAAAGTGTCTATGTTGCTTTGCATGGGCTTGTTTGTTGTCAGTATTCGCTTTTCCTGGACTTGTACAACTGTGGCAGAAGGATTTGAAAGCCAAAATTAGCAGGTAGCTATCTTGCTAAGTAATTTTGTATACTTCCAAGAAGTCTGTCATGTGTCACCTAGATGCAATGTGATGACCTTATTGCAATGGTATAACAATAACTTCACAAAATCACATTTTTATTCCCAGGACTTTAAGTGGGATGAAAAAACTGGGAGGGTCTCCCAAAGGGGTATTTTGGTACTGGTATACTTCTGTCACAGTATCCAGATATAATAATAATAATAATAAAGAGCTTATAGAGCGCCCAGCAACGCCATCTCGGCGTGTCCCCGCGCTAAGAGCTAACTAACGCGCACCATAATACAGCCTCTGTCCCTACACTGTGTAGAGTAGTGTTTTAAGCTTAGCCCTGAACAACGCTTCACTGCCCTCCAATCTCAGGGCAGGAGGAAGTTTGTTCCAGTGTTGGGCTGCTTGGAACGCAAAAGATAGTCCACCCATTCTGGCCTTCCTAATCCTGGGCACTGTCAGCAGCCCAGTGCCCTCAGACCGGAGGGTCCTTGTTGGTTCGTATCGGCTGACTAAGTCCCTAAGGTAGGCGGGCGACCTGCCCCAGACAATTCGGTGACAGAAGAGGAGGCATTTGAACAGCACGCGTTTCTTCACTGGCAACCAATGAAGCGCATCCAAAGCCTTCTGAGAATTAGCTCTCCTGGGTCTTCTTAGCACCAGTCTAGCGGCGGAATTCTGGATAACTTGCAGGCGACCAAGGCTGCCCTCGTTGGACCCTAGGAACAAGATGTTTCCATAGTCCAACCGAGAGGTCACCAATGCCTGCGTCAGTGTCCTTCTAGCCGCAAGAGGTAATAGGTCTAAAGTTTTATTTAGGGTCTTCAGTACCCCAAAACACTTGCCCACAAGGCGCCTTATATGGCCTTCACAGGAGAGGGTGGGGTTGATCCAGACTCCTAAATTCTTAGCCTCCTCACAAGGTGAGGGAGTAGGGCCAAGGCACGAAGGCCACCACTCGGCTGACCAGCTTTTGCTTTTTCCCCCCACTACCAAAACCTCTGTCTTAGAGCCGTTGAGTTTTAGGCAGTGGGAGTCCATCCACTCAGCTAGCGCCTGCATACAAGACCTAAAGTTAGTGGCGGTATTGGTGGTGTTCTGCGATAGAGAGATCAGCAGCTGGGTGTCGTCGGCGTATGATACCAGTTCCACCCCAAACGACTGTACCACCTTCGCCAGGGAGGCCATGTACAGATTAAAAAGAGTAGGGCTCAAGGCTGAGCCCTGAGGCACTCCCTGATCTAGTGGCATCTCTACCGAACGACAGTCCCCTTGTTGTACCTGGAAGCATCTTCCTGTGAGAAATGACTGCAACCAGTACAGCGCGGGACCAACGACCCCAGCTTCATTAAGACACTGTAGCAGGATGGAATGTGCTACAGTGTCAAAAGCTGCGCTGAGGTCGAGCATGATCAGGGCCATTGTATGTCCCGCATCTGCCCCTGCTCTCAGAGTCTCAGTAGCACGTAGGAGAGCTGTCTCGGTCGAGTAGCCCGCCCTAAATCCTGATTGTGAGGGATGAAGTAGATTCCCTCTCTCCAGGTGCTCAGTGAGCTGAGCATTGACCACCTTCTCAGCCACCTTCGCCACATATGGCAGTAGGGAAATGGGTCTGAGGTTTTCCAACACCTCGATACTTACATTCGTTTTTTTCTTATTGGCAGTACTATGGCCTTCTTCCACTCCTCCGGAACTCGTTGAGTGGAAAAAGAGGTCTGTAAGACATGTCTTATGTGTGGTTCCAGGGCAACAAGACCCTCCGAGATGACCCAGGAAGGGGCCGGGTCGTTGGGGGAACCGGACTTCACGCTATGACAGATCTTTATTAGCCTATCACCGGAAGGGACCTCGAAGGTTTGCAGAAAAGAGTCAGGAGCCATAGGCGAACCGCCTGCTCTAAAGTCTATGCCCTTTCCCGGTTGTTGAGTGAAGGAGGCATAAATGGCTTTGACTTTATTAGAGAAAAAGTTAGCGACTCTATTGCATCCCTCCACGGTGGCACTTAGGGGGATATTTGAGCTGGAGACTAATGATATTTCCTTGTATATTTCAAACAGTTCGCGAGAGGAGCTCTCGGCTACCTCAATGCGTGTCTGGAAATATTTAGCTTTAGCTCTGCGTACCGCGTACTGATAGCTTCTATGTGCTAAGCTATAGCTGTTTTTTCCCTGTTCACTAGGGTTCCTTCTCCAGCTCCTTTCAAGTTTTTTACAATTAGACTTGATTTGCTGGAGTTCCTGAGTGAACCAAGGGGCAGTACGTTGTCTACCTTCTCTGGCTTTACCCTTGCTCATGGGAACTAGCTCATCCAAGGTGGCAGCCACAAGCTGATTAAATTCATTGTTGGCATGATCACTATCCGTGGCAAGCGGTGGTTGTGCTTTCTGAATGGCTCTAATGAAGTTCTCTTGAGAATATTGTCTCCATTTACGTCTCATAACATTCTTAACCCCAATCTCAGTGGCCCTCTGTGGCTTATAAGAACATTGGAAAGGGACCAAGAAGTGGTCGGACCAAGGGAGCTGACACGGGGTAAGTGCCTTTATCATATCCCAGCTGGCGAAAATAGGGTCTAGACAATGACCCCTCTCATGTGTGGCAGCAACACTTAGCAAGTCCAGTTGTAATTCTTTTAGGACTAGACGAACATCCTCTGCCTCCTTCTGTAGAGGATCCTCTAGATGTAAATTCAGATCCCCCAGCACCAGTACTTTGTTGTGTTTGATCGCAGTCTGAGTGACACCTTCCAGTAAGCTACTTCGGAAGTTACCCAGTGACCCTGGAGGTCTGTATATTAGGATGCCCGAAATTGCCTCGTGTAGGGTCAGTTTGATACTGAATTCACCAGCTTCACTGTTATCTATTTTTACTGGTTTCAGGACACACTCAAAAGGGTATTTAACAATGATGGCGATGCCACCTCCCCTTCCCTTTTCTCTATCAAGTCTATGGAGGGTATACCCTGGCGGAATTGTATTCACTATATCAGGATCCGAATGTTCTCCTAACCAGGTTTCCGTTAGAAATAGTATGTTCAGGGCCTCATCCTGTAAGAGATCCCATAATTGGAGGGAGTGTTTGCTGAAGGATCTGCAATTTAAGAGCCCCCCCTTTACAATCATCGCTTCAGGGTCAGGGGGCATCCAGCCGTACACACCTCCTGTTGAATGTACAATGAGGACATGGACCCAGGTCTAGTGGCTCCATCAGGTGGCGGCAAGCCGTGAGTGAAGGGGGGCAAAGGTCTCTCAGCCTCTTACTAGTGTAGGACAACACGTGGCTCGCCCGAGATACAGGGGTCCGGGCCCCTGGCCCCGGTCGGCCGCGGACGGGCGCAGACGGGCTTGGCTTAGGCGCGGCTTCGGCGCGCATCCGGCGCGCCCGCTGCGCCAGCCCGCTGCGCCGTCTGGTCCCTACACACATGTTATAGGTGGAGAGGAGGGCGTGAGGCCGGCGCGACTAGAGCGCAGCCCCAGCTCACACCCAAGATGGCGCCCGCCGCCGCCTCAACTGGGAAGTAAAACGGCTGGGCGAGGCTGAGATCGAAGAATATAGCTTGTGTAGGGGTGTCAGAGTGCCTGAGATAAATTCCCACTTATTTCTGAGAATAAAAAGCCCCCCCAGAATAAAATCCAGCAAAGATAAAATCGCGATCTAAAAACAGTATAATCAACACAGGTACAGCAGAAACTCACTGATGCTGGTAGCTAGCTCGCAGCCCTAGTCCTCCCTCTAGGGAGAGCTCTAACAGGCAGCGAGCAGCAAGAGGAGCCCTGTTTAAGTAATCTGGGAGGGCGTGAGGCCGGCGCGACTAGAGCGCAGCCCCAGCCCACACCCAAAATGGCGCCCGCCGCCGCCTCAACCGGGAAGTAAAACGGCTGGGCGAGGCTGAGACCGAAGAATATAGCTTGTGTAGGGGTGTCAGAGTGCCTGAGATAAATTCCCACTTATTTCTGAGAATAAAAAGCCCCCCCAGAATAAAATCCAGCAAAGATAAAATCGCGATCTAAAAACAGTATAATCAACACAGGTACAGCAGAAACTCACTGATGCTGGTAGCTAGCTCGCAGCCCTAGTCCTCCCTCTAGGGAGAGCTCTAACAGGCAGCGAGCAGCAAGAGGAGCCCTGTTTAAGTAATCTGGGAGGGCGTGAGGCCGGCGCGACTAGAGCGCAGCCCCAGCCCACACCCAAGATGGCGCCCGCCGCCGCCTCAACCGGGAAGTAAAACGGCTGGGCGAGGCTGAGACCGAAGAATATAGCTTGTGTAGGGGTGTCAGAGTGCCTGAGATAAATTCCCACTTATTTCTGAGAATAAAAAGCCCCCCCAGAATAAAATCCAGCAAAGATAAAATCGCGATCTAAAAACAGTATAATCAACACAGGTACAGCAGAAACTCACTGATGCTGGTAGCTAGCTCGCAGCCCTAGTCCTCCCTCTAGGGAGAGCTCTAACAGGCAGCGAGCAGCAAGAGGAGCCCTGTTTAAGTAATCTGGGAGGGCGTGAGGCCGGCGCGACTAGAGCGCAGCCCCAGCCCACACCCAAGATGGCGCCCGCCGCCGCCTCAACCGGGAAGTAAAACGGCTGGGCGAGGCTGAGACCGAAGAATATAGCTTGTGTAGGGGTGTCAGAGTGCCTGAGATAAATTCCCACTTATTTCTGAGAATAAAAAGCCCCCCCAGAATAAAATCCAGCAAAGATAAAATCGCGATCTAAAAACAGTATAATCAACACAGGTACAGCAGAAACTCACTGATGCTGGTAGCTAGCTCGCAGCCCTAGTCCTCCCTCTAGGGAGAGCTCTAACAGGCAGCGAGCAGCAAGAGGAGCCCTGTTTAAGTAATCTGGGAGGGCGTGAGGCCGGCGCGACTAGAGCGCAGCCCCAGCCCACACCCAAGATGGCGCCCGCCGCCGCCTCAACCGGGAAGTAAAACGGCTGGGCGAGGCTGAGACCGAAGAATATAGCTTGTGTAGGGGTGTCAGAGTGCCTGAGATAAATTCCCACTTATTTCTGAGAATAAAAAGCCCCCCCAGAATAAAATCCAGCAAAGATAAAATCGCGATCTAAAAACAGTATAATCAACACAGGTACAGCAGAAACTCACTGATGCTGGTAGCTAGCTCGCAGCCCTAGTCCTCCCTCTAGGGAGAGCTCTAACATATATATTACAAGTAACATTATACCTACAACAAGCCAGGATTATTGGCTTTGTCAATGGTTGTTAGTTGCAGAAGATGTCGCTGTGAAATTACCTCAAAGGCAGTGAAGGGTGGCACTGCTGCAGAGTTGAGATTTATTTTTTTCACCCTGAGGGTAAGGGCAAAAATGGAGAGCCCGATAGGGACCCGTCTCGGCACCTGCTTTATAGATCTCCTGGTGCTCAGCACCGGCAGGACCCGGCCCACTTAACCCCTTCGCCCCGGGGCTAATTCCCCCGCGGCACTGGGGGCAAGGGGGGCGCGCGCAGCGCCACCATGCTTGTGACGAGCTCAGCTCGTCACGCTGCACGGTGGCGCTGTGCTCATGACGAGCTCAGCTCGTCATGACCACGCCCGTTTAATGGAACGCTCAGCACCGCAGGGGAATTAGCCCCGCGTGTGAGTGCCGCGCGTGTCATGACGAGTTCAGCTCGTCATGAGCACACGGCCACCGTGCCTCATGACAAGCTCGTCATGAGCACGGAAGGAGTTAAAGCCCTGGTAATACCAATCCAAAACAGCCATCGCATTGTGTTAAGCTTCTACTACACTAGAAGCCGCTCGCTTCCAAGTTGGGAAGCTTGTGAGCTGTGCAGGGATGGAGAGGGGTCACTCGCTAGCAAGAGAAAGGGAATTGAGATCTTTGGTAACCCTTAAATCGCGCCTTTGGGCCGGGTATGATTTACCATGCATGAAGATATCAAAAAGTGGGTGGTATATTGCAAACCTCAAAGAAGCAAGGTTTATTTAGAAGAGAGTCAATAACTTTACAGACTCCTCTGACTCAGAGAATGAAGGAAACAGCAACTACTATGAGGCAGAAAACTATAATCAACATAATGGACCCCGTGCTAAACAGCCTTTTTTAGCCAATCGGGGCCCAAGACGGGGCAGACCCAGAGTCCACTTCCAGAATCAATCCAGGGGCAATTTTCAACAGGCCCATCATCACCAACAGCAACATCAGCAGTACCAACATCAACCACAGGAACCCCAATTCATCCGCGAAACTCGCAATCGCCAGTATTGGGGTCAAGGGATGTGATCCCCATCTTTAATCTGTCCTCTAAACATCTAGACATTCACACTGAGACGCTACTTTCGAAAGGTCTATCATATGTCCCTCATGCACAAGTAAACATATTTGAACTACAAAAGGATATTATTTCTTTTTTTCGAAAAATCAGACTGAAAAAGTTTTTTGCAGCCTCTTGTCTAGACACTACTGATATAAACCAGACAACTAACCAGGTAGCATTACCTTCCACTTTCAGCCCATCCCTAGATCAATTAGGACCGGAGGTCGCCAGCTTTGAACTGGTTGTTCTCCAACAACTAGAGAGATCTCTTAGATTTATACCAAAGCCCATATACAATTTAAGCAGAGAGGAATCAGAAGCTCTTCGTAACTTAAGAAAAGACAACAAGCTAGTAATCAAGAGCTGTGATAAAGGAGGCGGTATAGTTCTATTAGACAGTCTACAATATGAACAAAAAATGATAAATCTGTTGTCAGATACCGCCACTTATTCCAAAATAAGAACTAATCCACTGAGCACAATTTCTAAGAAGATACAGAATCTAACACTAACAGCACTGTCCTCGGGAGATATCAACCAAAAAGAATTCGATTATCTTAATAGCCATCAACACAAGACTGCATGCATTTATGGTATGCCGAAGATTCACAAAGATCAAGTAGACCCTCCTTACAGACCTATTGTGTCTACAATAGGAACCAATACAGAACCTCTGTCCAAATTTATTGATTCATACCTACGGCCTCATGTCCCCAAAATCACCTCTTACATCAGAGACACAGGCGCCATGATTTCAAAAATAGAAAATTTACCATTCGATCCCAACAAGGATTTGTTGGTGACGATGGACATAGAGGCGTTATATAGTAATATCCCGCAGCAACAAGCATTATCAGCAACTAGTTGGTTCATTGACACCCACAACATCGTGTGTCCCAAAGATTTTCTACTTGACTTGTTACAAATTGTCCTCTCAGAAAACATAGTAGAGTTTGGAAACTCACTATTTCGCCAAGTAAAAGGCGTCAGTATGGGGGCATCTGTAGCTCCCTCTATTGCCAATATCTATATGGCAGCTTTTGAAACACGATTCATTTACAATGAGGTTGCCCCGTTTTTTGAATCCATCTCCCATTGGTCCAGATATATAGACGATATCTTTTTTATCTGGACCAATGGGATGGATTCACTTCGTGAATTTCTTGAGTGGATTAATTTGACAGATGTGAATCTTAAGTTTACTGCCCAACACAGTGACACACAGGTCGAATTTTTGGATGTTATTATTAAGAATCAAAACAACAAACTTATCGTTGATTTGTTTATAAAATCGACAGCGAGAAACACCTTATTACATTACAAAAGTTTTCACCCGCGATGCCAAAAAGAGAGTATCCCCTTCTCTCAATTTCTCCGAGTTAGGAGGAATTGCTCCAACCTATCGGATTTTGACATTCAAGCACAAAAAATGAGACAGAAATTTCTCAATAGGGGATATCCTCATAGATTAATACGAGACTCGTATAAACGTGCGAGATACTATGACCGTGACCACCTACTAAGCAATAAGACTCCTACAACCAATGACCAATTGGTATGTATTACTAAGCATTCCACTCTTGATAAAACAGTCAGACACATTGTCAATTCCAATTGGCATATCCTCAACTCCAATCCCACCAGTACCAAACTAGAGAAGCCTATTTTTGCGCATAAGAGAAACAAAAACCTGAAGGATCTCATAGTACATTCTCGTTTTATAGGTATGAATACGCAGTCAGAATTCCTACAGAGATCAATCAGTAATAATTTCCCAGTTAAAGGTACTGTCAAATGCTCATCCTGTAAATCCTGCAGTAACATCATTGAAGGTGAGTTTTTTGAACATAATGGGTGTCGGACTTCTGCTCAAGACATGTGGAATTGTAGGACTATGAATTGTATATATTTCATCTTGTGCCCATGCCAACTTGGCTATGTGGGCGAAACCTCAAGATCGGTCCAAACCAGGCTTACTGAACACAGGTCTGCTATCCGCACAAATAAACAGCTAGCTCCCTTGGTAAAGCATTTCAAAGAAAACCACCATGCTCCAGATGAGTTTAAATGGCGCATTTTGGAGAAAATTAGACTCCCAAACAACAAAGGTGGAGATCTAGTGAGAAAGAAAAGAGAGGTGTTCTGGATTTTCTCCCTGGGAACGTTTAAAAAGGGCCTTAATGCCGAGATTCCCTGGGAAAATGCCATCCTTTAGTTCCTGTTAGTAATCTATTTTTAGTCACTCCAAGAATCTCTATCATTAATATGATGTGTTTAGAACTGCTATTAAGTAAACACGTTATAACTACATTCTTCCGGGAAATCTATATCGCTATCGGTATTTGATTTCGTGGATACCTGTAATTCTTGTACATATTTATTATGTGCGATAATTTTTTGCGATCGGTGTATACTCTGGGGATTGGTAACCTTAAAACACAAATGAAAATATATAAGATTTAGTTTAACATTCTCTATATATCATCCTTATATTGGAAGACATTCCCCTTCAATTCCTAAACGAGTACATAACAATACTCTACTTAAACAATCCTGAATTAACAAATTCCTCGTCATTATGTCGGGTTAGGAGATATACATGTATCTTATTATGCCTCCTATTTAATATCTCCGATTCTCCGTTAGCTTTCTTAAAGATGGACGAATTGAAAAGATACAAAGAATGTCTCTATGAATATTCCATAGTGTTTTAAAACTTCGGGATTAATATTAATCCCTTCATCGATTTATTACTAGATACATTAGACACGTTATTACCGTGAAATAAAGAACAGACTATCTAGAAATACCAGACGAACCCGAGAAGGTTCGGGCGCCATTTTGGATAGGGATATGTATAACGAACTTCTAAAGTAGTCCTTCGTTAATATCTATGAATGTTAACGATCGCACTCGCATTTTCGCGCCATAATCTTGGTTTAAATGGGACCTTCTACCATCCGGCAGCTATCGGGTTTTTTTCGTGGAGACGTGGTTCCCAACACACGAGCGTCGGAGCAGCACCATCCTGCTGTCCGCCTGTCGTCTACTTCTTTAAGGTAAGAAACTCCGGCAAATAGGGTGCTTCTCACTATCTCTGTAACTCAGTTTGAGTACAGATTAACTAGCTAACGTTATTGATCTTCCACCGTTATTCCTTCCTTTAGAGACGGCTGATTCTTATTTTACGTGGAGGTCGGAATTTCTATATAACACGAACGTTGGAACAGCACTACGCTGCTGCCCGCGTATTGGTTTTTAATTTAAGGTAAGAACTTTAGACACTCGCAACTATTATCACCCCAGATTGACTATGTGCACTCGAATCTAATAAATAAACGAGACTGACACCCGACCGCTACTCCTTTTCATAGAAACGGCTTTTCCATTTTCTATGTGGAGGTCAGAGATATATGTACAACGAGCGTTGGAACAGCACCACCCTGCTGCCCACACAGTATTTTTAAATTTGAGGTAAGAACTTTGGACATCTATAGTCGTTATCAGTTTAGCATGATTATGGATCAATATGCCATCGTTAAGTGCACTCGAATTTAATAAATTAAGGCGACTGACCCCCGACCGTTACTCCTTCTCATAGTAACGGCTGTCCCATTTTCTATGTGGAGGTCAGAGATATATATACAACGAGCGTTGGAACAGCACCATCCTGCTGCCCTCGCAGTATTTCTAAATTTGAGGTAAGAACCTTGGATACCTATAGTTGTTATTAGTTTAGCTTGATCATGGACCAATATGACACCGTTATTGATCTCCAATCATGTCACTTGTTACAGATACTGGTAATTAACCTTATATCCGGAAATCAGACTTATTAAATACGTGAACTGGAACAGCACCTCCCTGCTGTCCTTTCGCTTTTTAATCACCTAAGGTAAGATTGTAAATATCTTATGCACCTTAAATACTCGTCCAACTAATGTAACGCCATGTAGACTGAGGTTTAAACTGATAATTTATAGTATAGAATTATCCACATGTCTTGTGCAGTTACCTTGACCCATTCAGGTACATTCTGAAGAACCTTTCTTCAGTTTCTGTAATAATCTATATTTTGTTTATTTCTCTTGCCATTAGAACATTTGTCTTCCGGAAAGTAATTGAAACTATAGGGGTCACCACCTCCCATCACTGTTACTGTATGGATAGAGCATCCAATGTTTGTAAGTAACCCTCTATGTACTACAACATGTTTCTATGTCAGTAATCTGTACATAATAAGAAAAGATGGTTCGACCCACTGCATATTCGCAATCCCTATCAATGGGACGTTGAAGATACAATATAACATTTGAAATCCAACCATTGTATAGCAGTACTTTACAATAATAGGCTATCAGCTGTATGTGTTTTATGATAAAGGTTGAAACCAATACTGATAGATCAACCTAGGAATCACTATAGTCAGTCAGGTACTATACAATCGACAGAGATATCTTTATGAATCATTGCCACTGCGTAGACAAATCGAGAAGGATGGCCAATAGGATAGTAGGCAATGTCATGTTTAGATATGATAGTAGGAAATGCCATGTTTAGATATGATTATAGGAAATGCACTGTGTAGATATATCGCCATATGGAATATATTTTAATAGATATTTTTTCTTTCATATATGCATTTTCAGGATTGATCCTTTGTCTCCTGAAGAAGGCGGTTCGCTGCCGAAACGCGCGTCGAGTTCTTATGTTCTCCTTTTTAATATTTGATGTATTACATGCTTTTTCATATATGAATTTTATATATTGTTCTTGTAATTTTATGTTGTTTTGATTAATTGAACTGTTTGCATTTGAATTATTTTCTACTCCAAACATATGGGCTGACCTTGTTGTCATACACTATATGTTGTTGTTTTTAAATCAAAATTTATTAAAGATATATATTTTATATAGATAGATTTACATGTTTGATTTTTCCTGCTTGATTGTTGATCCATCCCGATTGTTTACAGTGTACATTAGACGTCCTGGGATTTTCCTCACACTACTTATTTAGAAGCTAATACACCCGGAGACGGTTCATAGCGCTCACATCGTGCGACAAAAATGCTATTGGAAGCAATAGGAAACCGGAAGAGATCGCGGATAGTTTGTGGTATTACGTGAACTGGAAAATGGGCTGACGAAATATAATTCCATTTAAATGCATATTACTTAAAAGCATTTAACACCTACACAAATTACCGGGGAATAAAACTTGGTGTTTGCTCATCGAAAATATTGTGGGGTCTATTCACAAAAGTTAATTAGGTAGTAAAGGCACATTTACAACTAGCTTTCCCTTTTTTTATGACTTCCAGGAATTTACAAAAGTATTCCGGAAATGCACAAACCCATTTATGAGTGCAGCGATCTCCACGGCCAGAAATTCCACTCTAAGGGTAGGAAAGTGGGCGTTCCACGACGTGGTGTGCCTTGAATGTTTTGGAAGGGCTATTAACATGTAAATTTTTTGGGCATTTCCAAACTCACACACATGACCACCCCTTTTCACCCTGGGAAAGCTTGGAAATTTACTCCAGCACATGGGTGGTGTCAATCTATTACCCGGGTGGAAATGGACGGAATTAAGAAACAAAAATCATATTTGCACATGAAATCCTATTCCTATTCCTGGAAAAAGGGTCTGGGATCTTACAGGAACCTCTCCTAGACTGTACCTGGAAACCCTTGAATGGCACAAGTTTCCAGACATAGAGCTGGGACTGTTTGTGAAATAACGTTTTTTTCATGAACCGTACTTCCTTTACTTAATCTATCTTTAGGTTTTTATTATGTTATGTCAGCAAAATGGATCATTGAGTTTAATATTAGCCTGTTATATCTGCTGTGATTTACCTGTAATAAGTTTGAATGTTAACAGGGACAACTCAGCCTTGCATCCTTCCAGAGTAGGTAAAGGGAGTCCCACTAAACTAGTTGAGTGACATCTTAGAAATCCAATGAAGTATTATACAAAACGTATTATTGTATTTCCTTAAAACCTTCTTATTTCCTAGTGTGGCTGCATTGTTATTATTTAACAGAGAATTTCATTATACTGCCCTTTTGCCTTTTTTTATGTATTTCTTTTTTTACTAATCACAGCGCTCACTTTTCCCTCGCTGATTGTCCTCATCGTTATAGACCCCACGTCTCAGCCCCTCCACATTTTATATATTAGCAGGGCAAACTAGGCCATATGGAGATTCCATGACTTGAAGGACCCATGAAAAGATTTTTAACTGTGAAACTTCTCAACTATGCACCCTCCTGCATACAAAACAAAGGGGGACACCCAGCAGCCAGGCAGTGAACAAAGAAAACTACGCACACAGCGTAAAACGGATGTAAACATGCCTTCTGGGAAAGGAGACTCCCCCGACCTCCTCTTAATGTTTTGCAAGCGACTTATGGCCCCAAAAAAGCTTACAATAATGGCTCGCTCGTTCTTTCAGGGTGGCTGGACTGCTTTAGCTAATTTCACTTCCCACACCCAGAATTCCCCGTCTGAAAAGGCTTCCTGGAAGTAGTAAACACAAACAGCTGTTGTATATATTATACAGAACAGGATTGTGAAAAGCCAGGCTCGGGGGCTGGGCACTAAACAGAGAAGGAGATTTTGCAAACATCTAATTAACTCTAGGAAGTGTTTCACATCCGGGAATTCGAGATCGTCAGTTCCAGTTGGTCATTTCAGGCTAAACTGAATGCCCTCATGTAAACAAGAAGGAACAGTGTAATAGGCCAGGGCGCGGTATGTGTCTCTGAATCGCACAGCTTGTTGAAAAGACCACCCCGTGGAAGGGGACCCCACCTTATTGTTGTTGTGACTGGCTATGAAACTGGCACATAAAATGCGACCATCTGCCCTGATCAAAAGGGCTAAAAGTGCACATTGTACTCAACAGCTGTATGACTATCCAGGCTATAAAATGGTTAACACATACGCCTCCCTCATAATAACTGTTCAAACATATTGAGCATATGTATACTTATGAAAACTTTCCCTATTCCATTGAAAAGTATTAGTGAAGTGAAGTGAAAAAAAATCTTTGTTGTACAGTTAATTAAAACCATTACAATATTCCAAAGCATAAAATATATTTCCTTCATGTACTTTGTTAGATATAAACAATTAATACCACATTTAAAATCTGAATTCAGTTGACATATGTACCTTTTTTTTAAAAAAAGCATGAATTGCTGAATTATTTTATGACCTGTATTATTATTTTAGTAGATTCTCAAAATACGTTAACATTTTAATTAATTGACAGATTAATTGTGTGTCCTCTGAGTCCAGGTTTTTAATATTGCTGAAAGGTATTAGTGTGTATGGTAAATTTATCAGAACGTAGGTTTATGAATAACTTCATATATATATCATATATGTATATCCCCTGTGTCACTTCTGTCTCTACTGGAGAATGTTTGTTTCATTTATGTCTTACTTCAGTGCACTAAGGCCTTTCGAAGACGAGCTTCAAGGCACTGTGCAGAAGTGGATCATCAAAATATACATACACCCAGGTCACAGAATTTAAAGGGGAAAAAAAGCAGTGAGACAGGACTTGATTAACCGAGTGTTTGATGAAAAGACCCAAGGTTCCTGGGACAAAGAGAACATGTCCATCTTTCCACTGTTACCTCATCTGTGGTGAGCTTTACCAAGGGCAGGTTAGACCCTCAACCTTCCTTTATCGATGCAATGTACCAGTTAGCAGTGTTTTGGCAGACATTTCCCACAATTTATGTCATTGAAACATAAATATATGTGCACTCCTATATATTGTTGCAGTGGAACATCTCTGTGTTGGCATCAGAGCTGGAAGGAATGTGTCCTCGAGGTTTATGAAGGCTGGTAGGAGATGAATCCTGAACAACTGTCTACAAGAAGCTGAAGGTTCAGTGAATCTAAGACTCACTTTGCAACCAGCAGACATTCTTCAGTGCACAATAAAATGGTCCGACCGCTTCATGATCTGGATGATGTGTAGAGCTCTAGTCTGTGTCGAAAAGGATGATGCACCAAAAAGCAGAGTACAGAGGAGCTTTGAGTTAGTCCAAAATCCTTTATTCTTTTCAGTCTTTTTAAAACAGTCTGCCAACGCGTTTTGTTCGTTTGAACTTCGTCAGGGCTCTTTTATCACTTGTAAGTCCAATGGTGCTTCTAAAGAGTATGGTCCAAATTTTGCCTTATTTTCTTAAGCATATATAGTGTCACGTGGTGATGAGAAAAATAATCATTGGGTCGTAGTCGATATTATGAAAGGCCAAAATCTCAGCAGCAATATCTTAAGATCGGAGTCGCAGTAACATAGGTAATTCAATTTCAAAAAGCAACCAGTAGGTAAGTGAATTCAATTAGGCCAATGGAGTAGGGGTAGATAGCCCACAGTACTGAGTCCCTGTCGTTTCCTCATAAGTGGCAGTAAGTTAAATATCCCAAGTGCGCATTCATGCGTCCTGAATATACAAGCGGCAACAATAACCGCTAAAAGTGGAGAGAGAGCGCAACAGACCAGTGTAGTAGTTGCCCACCCTTAATGTCATGTGCAGGTCTTCCTACCGAGGGACCGAAAAACTTTGCAAACAGCGGACATTCTTCAGCGCACAATAAAATGGTCCGACCGCTTCATGGTCTGAATGATGTGTAGAGCTCTAGTCTGCCCTGCTTAAATTAGTGTCTTTGTAGTAGCCAATACAACTGACGTGCAGTATCGCCACTTAGTTATATCATTGATATGCCATCTGTGGTCATGTTGCAGGGTTGGATTGCTTTCATTCAGGTGGGAAGGATGGAAGCCCGTTTTTATAATGAATTTCACTTGGTGTGCAAGTAGAAGGCAGATGTTTAGAACCGCACCACTACTACTTACACTGCGTAGGACAGGAGGAGGATCTGGTAGTGGTGTCTATCTAAGGGACGCCCCAGCTGCACTCCATGCAACTCATGATTACGACATAGCACGCTGTTTGGCATACAATACTGCACCTTGTCCAAGCACTGTAGTAGTAATTTATTTATTTGTTGATTACTTAAAATCATTACAATCAGCAAAGTACATATACAAAATAAAATTAGATTAAAAAATATGCAGCTACGGTGTACATTTATATCCAAGCAAAAATCTACAACTAAGCTCTAACATAGTTTATTTGACTGCATATGATCAGCATGCAAAAATAAAGTGCATTGTGCCAGCAGCGATAATTTACAGTATACAATACATTACTCTAAGAAAGACATTGGGAACAGCGAAGGTACAAAATGCCCAATAAAATAACATTTAAGACAGCTTTAGCAATAAAGTGCAATTGTGCTAGTAAACTTTTAGCAGCAGAAACTAAAGTGCCTTGTGCTAGCAGCTAAAGTTGTCAATATACCAAAGAACTTTAGAACAGTTAAAGATACATAAAAAACAACCAACCATAGTAGAATTGTATTAGGAACGACGTTAGCAACAAAGTGCATTTGTAATAATAGATTTTAGCAACAAAAATAAACTACTTAGTGCTGGCAACTTTGATTTACAATATACCATACATCAGTCTAAAAGGTACTTTATAACAATGTAAGCAGAGACAAGGAAGTAGAAGTCGTAATACAATTGTTCAAACCTCGGAGATCGTGTGTTTCAGCTAAGCAAACTTTAACTGTTTTAATTTAAAGGATGCCAGCACTATCCCTAAAATCATTTAATAGCAATATAACAAACAGCAACAGTACACTTGGCTGTCAAACCCTAACAACTACGGTTTAAAGACCGTGCATAACCCAAGAAATACATTGCAGCATTTTAAATAATTTTCGTATCGTTAAAATCTTCACTTCAATTGTCAATATTGCAAAGTTTCTTTTCAGCTATAAAAATAAACTTAACTAATCAGGAAATAAGACAGGTGGTGGCTCCATTTAGACATAAGATGATGGCGTTTCTACACGATCTTACTCCCAATTCATTAAAAATCGACTTTAATATAGTTCCCGCTCTTCTAACAATCTGGGGCATAAAGTTTCTATATGCACTAAGGTTTCCTCACAAGAACCACATAAACTACACAATTTAGAGGGCCACTTGTTTTCCTATTTTGGAATTCCATCTTTAGTCGGATATCTCCCGAAACGTAGTAGCATAAATTTGTTCTTAATTAAGGATTTTAAATGTAACAGCAGATATGGTTGGGGAGCCAGTTTACCAAAGGAATTTGCAATTGATCATAGGTGTTTTTTTTCCCTAAGTTCATCTTTATCTATTATACTCGACAATAAAATAGCTGATTGGTTAATTGATTTTTTTAAACCACTTTACTCCTAATTTCATCTTCTAGATATGGACAATCAAAATTACATCGACACTCATTTAAGTATGTTTGCCAACTACTCGCGTATTCACTTCTCATCATCTCATGCCAACACTGATTTGCAAGGGAACGCTCTTCAGCACGATACAATGACAATAAGGTTTTTTAAAATGTAGATTGTCGGGCCAATATTTGTCTTTTTAGACCAAAGACTAGTCTTATATTGGCACGGCTAATATATCTAGGAATCCTAAAAACTGATTTATATGCCCTTATTTCAATGTTGTCGAGAATTTTCGCGTCTTTGCCGCGGAAAATAATGGAACCGTAATCCAAGGATGGAATTAACTTTGCTTGTCCAAGCACTCAACAACTGCCAGCATGTCAGCTGAGCCCCCATGGTGGTCCAGTACTATGTTCTATTATGTTATATAATTTCTAAGTCACAACAAATACCTCGAGTGGTGTACTAGCATTAGAATTGAGCAGCAACAAAAACAAGACTGGCGTAGGAAAAAGTCCTGATTCCTAAAAAGTCAGGCCTTCAAGGTTTTTCTGAATTTCAGTAAGAGGAGAATGGTAAGGAGATTGTAAGGGAGCAATGCATTCCACAATTTTGCATCCCTGAACAAGACTGCTTAACTCTAGGAACGGTTAGCACTAAGGCCTCTGGGGAATGTAGACAGCGGAAAGGTGGATAGTTGGTGGATTTTTGTGATAAGTAGCCCAACCAAGCGTTGTGAATGGTATTGAAGACATTGCATAAGGACATAAACATTATTCTTTTTTTTCAACCGGAAACCAGTGGAGGACCCTTAAGGCTCAAGAGGCAGAAGAGAAGCTTGGGAGTTCGAGGGCCAGTCTTGCTGCTTCTTTCTGGACCCTATGCAACTTCCTCATGAGGCTTATGTTCATACTTGAGAAGGAGAGATTTGTAGTAATCCAAGCAACCCAATATGGTGGCCTGGATTACCACAAGGTGGACATTCATTGGAAGAAATGGAATAGTTTCCCGATAACAGATGAAGCAGGTTGACACAACATGCCTAACTTGTTCCAGTATTGAAAGTTCAGAGTACAAATATATCTCCAGGTTTTAAACCTTCTTAGCCAGTCTTATCCAGGTTGGGGAAAAGAAACCCGGCTTGTCCTCCAGTCATTCCACCAGACATCTCCCAGTATTCACCCACATGTGCACTGCAGTCAGGTCCCCATATGGCCTCTTAGTCCCCTCTTTGTGGGTTATAGGCCACATAACTCCAGTCTCTAAAGTGGCCTCAGCACCTGTAGTCCACACATTCAGCTGCTCCTTCTCCCCATTCTGCCCATGCCTCCCTTGAAAGGAGAGCCATGGTCAGACCCCCCAGGATATCGCGATTTCGCGGTTTGCCGCGAAATCGGCACTTTTGTAAAAATCGGGGCATTTTTACAAAAGCCGCTATATCCTGGGGGGTCTGAAAGATGATGCTTTTATTTTGAGCAATTCTAGAGTGGATCAGGCGACTTGTGAAATTACAAAATTGACAGTGAGAAGACATCATTGCACAATGAAGAACTAAAAAGCGGGACAATATCAATTTAATTAAGAGGCAGAAACCGTGACAATGGGGATGTTGGCAGGCTAGGAAGGTATTCAAAAGTCGTCTACATGGAAAATTATCTTTTCCCCAAACTCAACATTTTAAAATAAAATTAAGCCATCAAAACACATGTAAACATAACATAAGCATATAGCTTGTATTAAGTTAGAAATGGGAGCAGTGGGTAATGAAAAATGACTAGCTAGATTTTCAGAGCCTATCCAGCACATGGTTTATTGTCACAGAAAAGTGTCCATGGTAGACTGAGGTCACACTGTTCACCTTTCTTGCAATATGATTTATTTGACCCGTGTTTAACCTAGGTCTCAAAATTATACTGCAAGATACATTAGCGAGACAAGTAAAGTTACTCATTTGGTTACCTCAGGTACCGGCGCATTCCATCGCCTCTTTCGAGTGCATAATTAATATTTAAGAGTAACAGAGAATTAAAAATAAGGTCAGTGGTGGTGTAGCAGAGGTAACAGGCAGCCTTAAATTGATTTCCGTGATTTTTTGGGTTGTGGATTGTAACCATGACATCTTATACACTGTTTGGTGAGAGGGAGTAAAATCTAGTGATGCAGTGTTCAGTGGACTGGGGAATAAGAAACGTTAAATGTGTTAGCATGGCTGCCTGTGCCTCTGCTACACCACCACTGACCTTATTGATGACATCACTACTTTGAATGCAGATGTGAAAGTGTAGTAGTACTGTCAGCTTGTAGGTATCCATGTCAGAATACATAGAGATTAAAGGCTTCCGCATTGCACACACTAGTTAGACAAATTCCTTTGTCTAACAATTGCTGATATCAGACTGCATTGTACCTTTAAACATACATATGTTCCCACAATTGATAAATGTAAAAGTAGGTATATTTGTACTTGTCAATAATTTGTATAGACAAGCATTTGTTGTTTCAGTGATACATGTCATTGATGAAAGAAATGGCAAAGGTATATAACACCGCACCCATTAACGAGGTGGGGTGCAAATGTAAATTCGGATAAAAACAGATGCCTTAAGTGTAGATGCCAATCTGCTGCTATCTTACAAATGCTGTATACCTGCCCAGCTTTAAATGTATATTGGGGGGAAGTGGCACGGATAGCCTCGGCAGGGTTAGGATAAGAGCAAACAGTTTCTCCCGGGAAGAAACCTCCCTTCCTTGCTTTGATGAGGCCGGTGGCCAGGAAACGGCTGTCACTCCCGGGCCTGTGGCGCATTCTTGGAGTGGCCATATCCATGTCCTGGTGTTTGTGCTTCCGTCGGACTCTAGCTTTTCTTAAGGGGGCACCTGTCATGTCTGAGCACTTGTGTGCGGAGGCGCCAGGCGCGCGCTGGGTGTGGCGCTGCTCGTGGGACCCCTCGCGACGCATGAGAAGCACGTGCTGGTCCGATGAATGAAGGAGAGGCAGATGCTGGTACGGCCTGCGCACGGCCATTCACTGGTTCTTTGTTGAGCCAAACCTACCACCGGGATCGACCAACTGTAATGAAGAGCTCGGTCAGAGCATGGGGAGGCCCCTGCATTGCTGCACCTAAGGCCCCGCTCATACCAGATATAAGTATGAACAGACAGCCCATGAACTACGAATCAATCAATTTTTGAACACGTCATCAAAGCGGTAAGGCCCTAATTATTAGTGGCCTGTTAAATTCCAGGAATGTGTGGTAATTCCTGCTTTTGCAGCAGGCACTGCACCTTTCACAATTTTCTCCAGTTACATTTTGCAAGGTCAAACCTTCCAAACTTTAGCAGGTGGTGGAGGGTATCGTCAGTAAAGCCTGGGACATGAGGATTTTGGTGTAGTAAGCACCAAAACCTAATTGTTATGCCCCATTTTGAAGGCAAAACGTATACCAGGTAATAATTATCGCACACGATTAACCCTAGACAACTTGGGGGCATATGTATGAAGCCCATTTTCAATCAATCAATCATATCATTTATAAAGCGCACTACTTACCCGTGAGGGTCTCAAGGCGGTGAGGGGTGCTGCTACTGCTCGAAGAGCCAGGTCTTGAGGAGTCTTCTGAAGGGCAGCAGGTCTTGGGTCTGCCGTAGGTGGGTGGGGAGGGTGTTCCAAGTCTTAGCAGCGAGGTGGGAGAATGCTGTGGTTGCTGCGGAACCCAGACTGGGAAGGGTCCAGGATGCTGTTCTCCTCGAGGTAGCGGGTCAGTTGTTTGTTAACCTTCACTTGGAAGGGGAGCAGAGAGATGGGCCGGATGTTCTTGAGGTCCTTGGGGTCCGCCCGGGTTTCCTGAGTAAGGCGTTGATCTCGGCGTGCTTTCAGCTCTCCGGGAAGGTTGCTGTCTCGAAGGAGATGTTGATGACTTTCCGGAGATGGGGTGTGATGGCTGTGCTGGCTTTCTTGAAGATGTGGTGTGGGCATGGGTCTGACGGAGATCCGGAGTGGATGGTGTTCATGATCGTGATGGTGTCGTCGTCGTTGATGTTGGTCCAGGAGAGTATGCGGTTGGTTCTGGTGGTGGTCGTGGGGGCAGAGGTCTCAGTGTTTGTTGGGGCGGTCGTGGCCTTGAAGCTGTTGTGGATGTCTGCGATCTTGCGGGCAGTCTTTTGCTTTTCGAGGGAAACTAGGTGTCTACATTGTAAATAAAATAAATATTCATAGCTTCATGTTGTTAAATAACAAAAAAAACTAAGATATCGGTGTTTGTTGTAGGAAAAATTGCCAAATAAAATGCTGCAAAATTGCCATATTTGTGCCGCTAAATTTCCATTTTTGTGCCGCTAAATTTGCTAATCCATGCCGCTATATCCTGGGGGGTCTGCATGGTATATATTGACATAGTTTTACTCAAAAATGGCAGCATGGCTGTCACTGTTCATGGACCGGAGCAGACGGACTTGGCTTTGGCGCAGCTATGTGTTTATAGGGCTTTTCCAGCCCACCAATTGGAGCTCAAGAACTGCTAGTGTGCCAACCTAAAATGATCGGCATAGGCCAGCACATACAATGTATTGGTACTTTTAATCCCCAACAATGACGATCCCTCAAAAAGCTCAGAGCAACACCCCCAACTACAGCGCAGATGACGCGAGTAAGAAATGGGGAATTGGTAAATAAATTAATATGCTCAATAATGCACTAAAGATCAATGATTTAAACGTGACAATTTAGAGGCAATAATAGCTATGGGAGTGTTGTCAACCAAAAGTAGACAACGGAGAGCAAATCTTCAGATCCAAAAGTTACATATATACATCAATAGCTGAAGTGACACATAGATCTTTGTTGAAGACAACATATTACCTATTTATAGACATCACTAGTTCAACTAGTTCATCACTAGTTCAACTTGATGAGCTACACATGTAAGGAAGGACCAGAAGCAAGCCAAAGCACCTTCCTTGTAGCCACAATCCAGGTCAGACAACCAAGTTGAACCCTATGTCTAACCTCATCAAATGCTTCTGCCAGGTGTAATACTACCCGGCAGCCACCCTGTCCTAATCTTTTAATCCAGATCATTTTTCAGAGTTATCCAAACTAGAGGCTTCTGTGGTTCTTCCACTTCGCAGAATGACTACAGGTCCCGCTGCCCATCTCAGTATCGAAAATATAGTAGGACCGGACAACTTTTTAGTTACACCGGAGTAATTACATATTACTCCTGTGATGCCAATTACCAACATTTTGCAGTTACACCTTTTTGAGTACTTATGAGTAATTTGGGGGACAAATCCTGCTGCAGGAGCACAGGAACAATGAACTAAGAGAGAACAAGCAGCTGCTGGCTACTGCTGTTCATGTCCTGTAGTATTTTGTGCCGATTTCCTAGCACAAACTGCAGCCTCTGGCCCATTTTGGACCAGAGGGTACATTTTGAACTAAGAACATATTGTTGAATGCTGGATTAGGCTTCTTACACAATTACACATAATTAAGAGTACATTTGCAGTAATTACAAAAATTTGCAGTAATTACAAAACAATTATGGCAGTTAAGCCCACCTCTTAAAAAAATACAAAAAGGCCCAAACAACAAATGACATGTTCACTTCAGAGGGTGGTCTCCCATACTCAGAATGTCAGTGTAGTATTGTTCACAACATCCGCCAAAGAAATCCTGTACTTAAAAAAAAAAATCTGTTTATTGAAATTTTCATCTTTATATGTCCACACTTATGCATGAATAAATGATAATCTTTCTAAATTTTACACATATTCGTCTACACCGCCGTGAAAGTTATTGTCAGATAACATTTGGGGCCACAACTCAAAATAAATACAACTTTAGACCAGAAACCCACCATCGCCTTTGACCCTGCCCTCCCAATCTGGAGCCCTTCTGTTCTGGCCAGGTCTGATAATATTCAAGTGGTTCCACCAGGCACTCCATACCCTCCTGTGATGGATACCGGTCTGGCTGGGGGGGGCAAAAGAAGGGTGCCGACCCGGGTTTTGAGCACATCTGCTTGTGACAGAGCAGGCCTCTTTGAAGTTAATCAAGTCCTTGGGTCCAACCCACAGGTCATCTTGTCAAGGGCTCTACAGCATCTCCCCACATCCAAGGCCTTTTGTTCCTGTCCTGGAAGCAAGTTCATACCTTCTTCATGCCTATTCAGATGGTTATAACTGGCTTGCAGAAGCAGGAGAGCAAATTGCGCATTTGGCTCCTAGGTTACTTTTTCATGCTTTCTACGAAATATACGACTTCACCATTTAATTGGATTTTTAATAGCTAATAAAATCATTGTTTAATTATTTTTCTAGCTAGATCCATTGCCGAGATACAATAATAGTATTTAATATTGCATCGCAATGCTTTTCTATGGGACAGCTAAACCTGCTACAGGGAAATTCGTTTTCAGGGGCTTGTCACTGTAAGGACATGTGGAACATTAAACTTTTACATGTCCAACTTTTCAATATTATAGACTTTGCCTTTATGTGCTCTAAGGCCTATGTTAGGGGTGACTTATTAATATTTAGAAGTAACGTTTTAGGCCTGTCAACAGGGTTGATTCTGACAGATTAAAATGGCAATTTAATAACTGGTCTGGCAGGTTACAATAGCAGGCCTGGGGTCGTGTTTGTTGTATCAGTGCAGCTGGTGGCACACTGTGTGTTGCAGCCTACTGGTGACATTTACCTTACAGGCCCTGTGTACGCTTTGTATCATATGCTAGGAACATATAGATAAGTTAAATATGCCAATCAGGTGTATACCAATTCCATCCTGTTGAAAGGGGGAGCACATGCACTTTACCACTTGTTAGCAGGGGTAAAGTTTACCGAGTTCCTATGGCCAACAAAAACAGCCAAAGCAAACTTCTGGGTGAATATCACACAAAAGCTGGTCATTTACAACAGCCCCAAACCCTAGGCCTAAGAGTACCTTCTGTAAAAAAGTTTTAAAAAGTGGAGACCTGTTGAGGCACTTGATGTTAGTGTAAAGGTGCAGTACTCACAACCAGTTGTTGAAAACGGATGGAACATAACAGGGTATTGTGCCGTACAGTAGAACTTTAACTGGGTGGAATGACAATGCCAGCCAACCTACCACCTTGAAGAAAGGAGCATGCAACAACAACAGATCAGTATTTGTGGACAGCAACAATACTGCATCTTTATTTAGCCTGAGTGGAGACAACTGGCATTTTTATCCACAAGTCCTGAAGAAATGCAAGGAAAGGATTTCAGTTCTGGAACATCTTACTTAAAAAATGGGCCATGAGCCCTTAATGCGATCTCAGAGTGGTTGACATTAAAGCTGAATAGGATCCCTGTCTTCCCACTGAGTCTGATCTCTTGGCTTGAAAAGTTTTAAGTAATTTGGCAGCTTGTATCTTTGTTTCCTCTTTAGATAAGCTGGTAATGCCTGCGTCTCAGAAGGCTCTAAAAATGGCGACTAGTTGGTGGCTTCCAAGCCGAGGGAGTGAGCAGTAACAAGTGCCTCATTGTAGGCTGACAAGGATGAGTCCATCCCCAACTAGTCTTCAGGAGTGTGCCAGCAAGAGGGGAAACCATGACCCGAGAGCAGTGTTCAGTAGCAGGCTCTGCCTCCCGGCAGGACCAACCAGAAAGCAAATCTCATTAACTTCCTGTAGCTCTTCCAAATGGCTGAATGACCTACGCTCTCTCAGCTCTATGTGGGAAATAAAGGCTAACAAATGAACAACATGCTCACTTCAGAAGGTGGTCTCTCCTTTCCAGACTGGCATTGTGATATTACTCAGAACACTTGAAATAGAAAACCAATACTTTTTTTAAATTCTGTTAATTGACATTTTTAACTTTAGAAGTCACACTCATACATGAATAAAAGATCATATTCATAAATTATGCCCATATTCTTCCACACCCCAGTGCAAATTATAGTAAAATAACATTTGGGGCCATAATAGAAAGTATATACAACCTCAGACCAACAACTCCGCATCGTCTTCCTTAACCTGACCACCCCCTGCCAGACCCAAGCCGTTCCTGCACATGCCAGGTTTGAAACGGTCCCACCAGGCACTGCATGCCTTCTTGTGGTTTTGTGGGCATCCTGTGGCTTTTTATTGTAATTCTTCTACAATAGAGCAGTAGTTCATCCCTCTGCTATTTAAGAAAGAGTGGGGCCTTCACCAGCCGCCACTAACTAGCAATGTATCGCTTAGAGAGCAGCAACCAATGCCAATGAATTGTTTCTGACCACAACGACCATCCTAAGCAGGACACACCCCCAGAAGGGTCATCTTAGTGTCTCGCTTATTAGTATCCCACCACCTCTTCGAGTGTTTCCAGAATTGTGGCTTAGTATCTTAGGAAAATGGGTCAGTACCATATCACATGCAGCAAAGTCCTCCTCACTCACGCACATCGGGCAGCTACCTAGTCCTACGTTCCACAGTCAGTCAGGGGTGTAGTAAATCCTGTGGAAGTACTTACATTGAATGTGTTTAAGGCTGGGATTACCAGCTGTCTAGCAGCCATCTTGACCTCGGTCCATTCTTCATTGTCCAGTTTTCCCAGGTCTGACTCCCATTGATCTCTTAGTTTCGGCATCAGATCTGGGGCACTAATCATCAGGGAGTTGTATAAATGGAAGATATCTTTCCAACAATTACCACAATAGTGAGTTTGGATTCTTGTTTCCAGTCCAGGGAGGACCTGGCTTGGCAGTTCGGGCTGGACTGTTCCCATGGGGCACAGGGTCAAGACTGATTTGCATATGGCTGGGTCCAAACTGGAATGGCATGGTGAGCAAATAAAACGATGGATTTAGGCCCAGATCTTTGTACTGGGGTGAATATGACATTGTTTGGCATTCTGTCCATCAATTGTTGTTTTTGCATTTGTCACCCTGAGTGGGACGGGTAAGCTCAGACGTGAGTCCCGTGCTCTCCATGCCACTGGAATCAAGCTGTCCTGGCTGAAGAGGGCTGAAAGCCCGAAACCGGTCCCAGGATGCTTGTTTCCAGTCCAGGGAGGACCTGGCTTGGCAGATCGGGCTGGACTGTTCCCGTGGGGCACAGGGTCAAGACTGATTTGCATATGGCTGGGTCCAAACTGGAATGACATGGTGAGCAAAGAAAAACATGGATTTAGGCCCAGATCTCTATACTGGGGTGAATGTATGACATTGTTCTGCATTCTGTCCATCAATTGTTGTTTTTGCATTCATCCATCTTGCTGACATGACACCCTTTTGGTCCTACTTGACAAGAGATACCATCACCTTCGCGATTCTGTTGGGAAGAGCTTTCACTACTAATTGAGCCTCGATGTTGATCAGTGAGATCAGAATATATGAGGCACAGTCCGCTACTGGGTTGTAAGGTTTGAGAATAACCTCCACGTGGCCCCAAAAATATCCTGGGTTACTACCTTAGAACCATTGCAAGGAGAGGTACGATCAGACTAGTTACGTATTTCTTAATGTATTTGTTGGGTAACCCATCGGAGCCAGGCGCCTTCCCATTTGGCATTTCTTGCACATCCAACATTAGTTTCTGTGAGCGGAGCATCCAGGTCCGACTTATTGGTTGGGGAGAGAGGCGGCATTATCAAGCCTTCTACCAGTGGGTGCTCTTTCTAACGGGCTGGAGAGATTTAGAAAACTAGTATTGAACTATTACCTGTCCTACATCCCTAACCATTACTTTATAACTTGTGTGGAAAGATCTATATGATGCTTAACTCTCATTCAAAGTCCTCTTGACCTTCGACCAAATTAGCTTGGCAGCCCACTCAAAAGGTTCCCTGTCAGGCTGCAATGTTTCTCCTCCGCTAGGGGACATCTCAAGGTCTTCATAGCTTTCCTATACCCTTTGCGATGTCCCATGTCCCCAAATAAGTTCTCTCAGACATTCAGGACCAAGAAGATAATTAAGTCTCCCCCTCCCCCCCACCCTAATTTACCCTTGCAAGCTGAACTAAATCGAATGGCAGGGGTAATACTTTGCTGAGGGGTATATTTGTGCCACCCATTCGGACTACGCATAATCATGGAATAGTTTGAGATGGCTGCCGACAGGTCTGTGAGAAGTGTGGTGGGGGTCCTATACGCACACTGTATTCCTCTCTATGCGCATGCGTGCATTGGCAGCTTTAAGGACCGCAAGCCTCTTGAACTGCCATTGCAAACACTTGTGCAGGTCGTTTGTTTCCCACAGCTTCAGAGAGTCTGAAGCACAGAGGAGACAATGGTCCCTCAGAGAGATTTCTTTTATGTTGGCCCTTCCTCACCCCTGCTGAAGTGGGGCCTGAGTGTGGACCGCCCTCACAGATGTGTAGCCCTGCTAATGAAGGGCCTTCACTGTTGTCAGCCTCGGTGGTACATTGGAGGTGAGTTTCTATTCAGTGTAGCCCGCATTTAAAAAAAAAAAAAAAAAAAAGAAAGAAAATCACAAAACTTTTTTTCCAAACAGTTGCACAGAGAGCTCTCTGTTGGAGGCCTGCGAAAAAGTTTGGAACAGCCGGTGCAAACCTTATTAAGGGTATGGTGGGCGACTCGTGCAGCAATTCTCTTTGAGAAACTAGATTTGAGTAGCTTTGTGGGGTGCGCTACAGGTGACCGCCAGTGAAAAACCTAGGTTTTATTGTCTCTCAAAAAAGAAAGGGACAGGGCTTTTGGCACATCATGGAAAAAAATAACATGATTAAAAATCTTTTTGCGGTGTACTATCTTCACAAAAATGGAGTCGAATCCTACAAATCCCCGTGTGAACTTGACCAGGCGTCCATGTTTATATTGTGACAGGGACGCGGGAGAAGGGGGGAAATGTAGGATAAAAGGAGAGAGAGAAGGTTGAAAGAAAAAAACAAAAGAAAGAAAACTGAACGACACTTTTAAAAGCTTACTGTTTGCAGTCGCTAGTCTATACTTTCTCGATGTAGTTGAAAATATATAAAGGCCTTTTTAGTGTGACATTTGTGTGTATGTCATTTTTATTCCCTTTACAATGCTTCATTTGTAAAAAAAAAAGTGCCTGGACACAAAATGTTTCTTAGACCCAGTCCTTCTCTGGAAGCGCAATAAGAATCTGGAATGCCTTTCCTTCAAACCTTCGTCAGGCCACATGTCAAGACACCTTCAAAAAAGACCTCAAAGCTCTCCTCTTTGAGGGATATTTGGGTTAACTACCCATGGAACCCGCATGCCACCTTTAGGCACTCCAATGCCCCATCCGGAATGATCTACAGACAGGGTCGTTTTTTTAACAGCATGATGGGCCCCCAGGCAAACCAGTGCCCACACAGCCACTCACAGGAATAAAAATGGATATTATCCTTACAATAAACTTCTATTAAATTCTGGTCTGTGCATAGATTAGCATGGCCCCCCATGGTGAATTTTAGAACACAATGTTTACAGAAATGGGCTAAAATCCAGAGATTCTGAAGGAGCACTAACAAAATATTACAGCAAATTGTGTGGTGTGCTGTACAAGCCTTACTACCCCAGGAGTTATTGGGGGTTACCCTTCCCAAGAAGTCTTTCCTTTGAAATGATAATGGCAAAGTGAATTTTTCTGCACACATTTCCTAAAAGTTGGCTGACAATGTTTATGTATAATAAACTTAATTTTCCTTCCAGGCTGATTCTTTGCATCTGAAAGAGGAGGTTGTGAATAAATCCAAAGTTACAGAACTCTCCCACTTTGGATACCGAGGACAGCGGCACCAGACCAGTCCTAAAGGCACAAAGCTGCTGCTTAGTTATAGACCAGTTACAGTGGCTCGGAATTCTAAGAATAATTCTGTCTCCATAGTCTCACAGTGGTGTGTTTTGCTGGTGTTCGTGACTTTGTTTTGGGGCATTACTTAACAGTGGGACTGCGAGGACCAGCAGCCCGTGCTCCACCTCAGCTGTGCCTCTTCCCGCCCTCCCACGCCAAGACCTACATAACTACTCACGGCCCCCGCTTCGCGGGAGCCGCTCGCAGTGGTGTGTTTTGCTGGTGTTCATGACTTTGTTTTGGGGCATTACTTCACGGCGGGACTGCAAGGACCAGCAGCCCGTGCTCCACCTCAGCTGTGCCTCTTCCCGCCCCTCCCACCTACACTTATTTCTAACTGGCCCCTCCCGGCTTTGTGAGCGCGCGCCGGGCAAAGCCCGGGCCAAGGGCGCGCCCGTTTGAGCCTGGAGAGACTGGGCTGGGCCACCCCCCTAACGGCTGGAGACCACGGCATACCAGTAAGTTCTTTTTCCCGTGTGTTTGAACCATCATAGTGCTGGAGAATGACTGGTCGCCTAGGAAAAAGTAGCAAGGCCTTGCCTGGGGGCTCTGTGGTGGGTACCCTTGACAACTTCATTGTTAGAGCTGCATCGGTGCTTGCGAGAAAAATTGACATCACAGAGCACCGACTTTCTCTTGATTTGGCTCACAACAAACTTTCTTCATTGGGTAACATCGTGCTGGCAAAAACACCAGACCATAGAATAATTTCAAAAGCCACCATCCACCCGCCACCAGTATGCTTGGACAATGATTCAAACACTACAGATATAGTGATCCAATCAATAAGTGGGCTCTCTAATTCCCAATCTAGTGAAAACACTATTACAGCGATTAGGCCCCCGGATGGGGTATCAACCCGTGCATCAACACTAGCGACATTAGCAGAGTCCGGAGTAAAATCAATCGCGACTGGAACAACATTGGGTGCAATAGCAAAAAAGAAGCGGGGAGGGGATGCCAAAAGGGGCAAACAAGCTAAAAGCCCTGAACTTAATTGCCCGGCGTTAATACCGGCAGATCAACCTACTCATAGAGTAAATAACACCGGAGCTAACGTTATAGCTGAAGGCCCACTGGTTCTTGACGAAGGGTTTTGGTCTAAAGTGGGCGGCATTGTGGCATCTTCTATTAGACCAATCACGAATAGATTGAAGGTCATTGAAGAGAGACTAAAGAAAATCGAACAATTGACCCTATCAAATCTAGAACCCCATAAGAAGAATCAATCTATAGTACACTCAACTTCCCAAGCTAATTCCCTCACCATTAAAGCTCCAAGTAATGGACAGATGCCTACGCGTATGCCCTTATCCAAGCCTTGTGTCGTGGATCTGATGCAGGAATCCCCCGGAGCAAGACTGAAAGCGGATTGCAGAGAAATAACGCGACAAACTCCCAGGAAAAAAGGGACTCAATTAATAGAACTGATGAACAAAATGCTGCGGGGGGGAGGTTTGAGTAAAGGGAAGGGCGGTAATGAATGTAACCAAATGGTGGATCAAGGCACATCTCTCCCTAATATTGATCTACCCCCGGAATCTGTTCCGTACGTTGTAGTTTTGAAAGGGGTCCCATAGCTGGGAAAAGATAGCCATGAATCTTTTACAGAATTAAAAAACAAAACCATACACTGGCTCAACGTCCACAGACGTTTACCTTACCACATTCAAAGCAAGATTCTATTTACACGAAGAGTCAACTGGGTTGGTAAAACAAGAAAAAATATCGCGGGGGATTGCATCATTGTAAATTTTCAGGATAAACAAGCTGTACAGCACATTTGTTTTGGGCGGCCTGTTTTTACTAATACCAAAATACACTCACTGAACCTAACTTATTTTTATACCCCCGAACTGCCCAAGAAAAATTATAATCAACATAGAAGGCTTTGGGAGGAGAACTCTTTTGCAAGTGGTTTGAGGAGAGGGTATGACTATTATGAGGGATGTGGCCTGGAATATGACTTTCCCACCAGCAATAGATATAGTGCGCTTGAAATGGTTGACTTACTTACTTCAAAAATCATCACATCTAGGACCCCTAACACAACAAAGGCAAGAGAAAAAGCGGGCCAACATAGTGAAAATAGATCTATTAATGTTGATATGGGTGGGCAAAACGCATACATTGCAGTAGGCGAAGTGAATATGAGGAATGATCCTAACATCCCGGTGGATAATATAGGTATCCCTTGTGAATCGTTGCTATCACCATCGGGCGGTGAGCAAGTAAAAGTCACTGTAGATGATCAACAGAACATAGGCCATTGCTCGCACTCTGTGATCTGCCACAACTTAGTTGCATTTAAGAGTGATATTGCCCCAAGCGAGACTATAGAAAAGGGCGACACCATTACCTTCCTATCTTGGAATGTTGCTGGGTTATCAAACAAGTTCAAGGACCCAGGGTTGTTACCTTTCATACAAAACTTCTCCATTATTTGCCTCCAGGAGTGCTGGGAACGGGAGGATATTCATAATAACGGCTTCCGTACCTTTCATACTCCTGCTATCCCTTCAATAAGGGGCAGAAACAAAGGGGGTCTTTGTACTTACATTTCAAATACATTAAATGTCACGGTTAAAAAATTTAATATCGGCTCTGACTACTATCAATCTTTAGAATTGAACGTGGGAGGAAATCAAGTTATTAATGTGATTAATTTTTATAACAATATCCCGAAGGCAGAATTAATTAAGGTTCTTGAAGAGCTTTTGCAAAGCCTGATGAATTGTGATGACAATTGTTCTGTTGGTAAATGTGTTCTATGGATGGGTGATTTTAATTGTTTTTTTATGCCCTAACAGCCACTCGGGCGCCTGTGGTTTGGATAATGATAGAGGCGACCCGTGTACTCATTTTATACACACGACTGCTGGGAACTGTCTGAACAATTTACTATTTCACCTAGATTTAGGTTTTGTAAATTAATTATGTACCCCACAGGTTCCTTTTGCACCCACATTTAATGGTAGGGCGTGAAACTCGGTGATAGATTTTGCATTGATTTCTAATAGTCACTCTTGCCACGTTCTTACTTTCAAAACTTGTGACATGGCAATAAGTGACCATTTCCCAAACAGTTTCTCCCTCACCTTTGCAGCACATAATAGGAAAAATACTGATGTAATTGACAACTTACATAGTCACAGAATATGTTTAGCAAAAAAGAACGGCTACACTATAAAATGGAATAAAGTAGAGCCCACTGCATTCTTTGAAATTTTACTAAAGAATAAGCATAAAGATTTTATGATATGTCTCTCAGATAATGATGACTGCACTTCAGTCATCTCGGCTTTTTGTAACATTTCAGAAGAAATTTGCAACTCACTCACAGGAAGGCTGAAGAATAAGAGACCCAAGGCCGAGGGCTGGTTTGATTCAGAGTGCAGCAAAGCCCATGCAGCCTTAAAGCTGGTACTCAAAAGCGAACCGAAAAATGCCATTGAAATTAGAAAAGCTAGAGCTACTTATTATGGCGCACTAAAAAAACGAAAGAAGGAACTAAAGCAGGAGGCGTGGCAGGCCTTGCATCAAGCCTGTCTGTTAAAAGGTAATATAGGATTCTGGAAGGCGGTAAACGCCCCTTTTTTGGTAGATAGGAAAATCGACTCCATAGAGGTGGCAATAGATGAGAGCACTTGGGTAAATTATTTTACCGAGTTATACAAAAAAGATGATTCACAAGGGAGCGTGGATGTTGAAACATCTGGGGCGGAGGAGAACAATGCGCAGGGGCTATTTCCAATAGCTATTGTCTTTTCACTGTCCGAAGTTGAAACTGCTATAGCGGAGAGCGCCGCAGGAAAAGCTCCAGGGCCGGACGGGGTCCCTGTAGACATATACAAATCCAATATCAATCTATGGGCGCCCCTTCTGACCAATGTTTTAAATAGCTGTAATAAAACTGGGTTCCTTCCAACATGGCAAGAGGCCATTGTGGTCCCAATCTTTAAGAAAGGAGACCGTAATGATCAAAAATGTTACAGGCCAATTTCATTACTGGACTCCCTGATGAAGGTTGCGGGAAGAGTTATACTAAACAGATTACAGTTATCGGCAGAAGACACAGGTATTCTTTCAAAATTTCAATATGGTTTTAGAGCAGGGTTAGGCACTATGGAACAAGGTTTAAATTTAGCAATAATAATAGGCAAATATGTGGTGGCAAAAGGGATAAGCTATATTTAACATTCGTCGATTTAAGCTCGGCCTTTGACTGCTTGAATCACGAAATTTTATGGTCTACACTGCTACAATTAGGTATTTACTTAAACCTGCTGAATTTTATTAAAGAATTATATCGGGGGCTGGTGCGAAGGTACGGTTTGGGAGTAAGGGTGAGTGTACCACCAAATTCCCCATAAATAAAGGAGTCCGGCAGGGATGCATACTTGCTCCATTTTTATTTAATTTATATATAAACAGTGTGGCATCCCATCTTATTCAAGACAGACAGGACTATCCCCAAATCGGAGACCGCCCAGCCCCTATTTTACTACATGCAGACAATGCGATAATTATGGCCAGGACTCAAGTGGGTCAACAGAGAGCGCTTACTACCTTTTCAAACTACACGAATGCCAGAGGATTAAAAATTAATATTAGCAAGACTTTTAGCATGTGTTGTACTACCAAGAGAAACCCTCAATGTAATATTTTCCAATCAAATACAAAGATAGAGACATCTAATACATTCTCCTACCTGGGCATCAATTTTGATAAGAAGGGGACCTGGTCGACAGCTGCTCATACAAGGAAATTAGCTTTCTCCAGTGCTATTGGAGCAGTGCGAAACTTCACAAACAAACTTGGGGGCCGATCTGTGCACGTTCTGGTGGACATATACAAGTCGAAATGTGTGTCCACTTTAATATACGGAGCAGGAATCTGGGGGATAGCGGATACTCGCGAAATCTAACTTTGTGAGAACGCATTCCTCCTGTACCTACTAGCAGTCCCTAGGGCTACCTCTACATATGTATGCCATAAAGAATTAGGTTTAGTTTACATTTCGGACCTTATTAAAGTCAGTCCTATTCTGTTATGGCAAAAGGTATGGACTTCTGAAGAGACCGGACTTAATAGAGACATAATCCAGGATTGTCTGAAACTCCGGGGGGCTCTTAAAATTGATTGGATATTATATGTAAAGAGCTTCTTGAGAGATATCGGACATCCTGAATATTTTGATTCCCCGACTTCTTTAGCGACAACATCGAGGAAAAATCTGAAAGAAATTTGTCTCCTTTTTCTAGAGAACAAACGATGGCGGTTAGAGGGTAATAAGACCTCTGTCCTAGAGAATCAATTGATTCTGCAGGGACAGGGCTTTCAGCAATACCTGATCTCCATTCAAAGTAGTTACTCTCGCATGTTACTGACACGCTTCAGGGGGGGAGTTTCTTTAGACTACTCACATTCCCCGAGGCCAATATTTGGTCTAAAGACCTGATCTTGTGCCCCTGCGATGACACATCTGTACAATCGACACTACATTGTATTCTGTTCTGTAGGTTTTATACTTTGCCCAGGGAAAAATATTTAATTTTCTTGTTGAGAAGGTGGGGCCTGAGACAATGCAGACCGGCTCTCCTGAGATTGCAAATGCTAGAAGATGAAATGACTATGCACCTAGTGACAATGTTTTTAAAAAGTATAGTTAGACACAGACAATCAATGAACTGAACAAATCTTTTATAATATTGTACTTCGGTATTGCTTTGCTCTAAATGAATTTTAAATGAATTTTAATGTTTATGATGATTATGTATATCTCTTTTTAACTGTGTATTTACCTGTGCTTTTGTGATTTTTTTTTAATTGAAATCGAATAAAGCGATTTTTGAATTTGAATATGAACTCTCACGTGTCCAGGCAAATATCTATCTGCAAGTAGTTTGCAGCCATGCTAAGCTGGTAGGGCATATGCATCTTCTGTTTCAATCATTGACGAGCTTTCTCCTGTAAGAGGACCTTCAGCCATGTAAAAAATCTTCCATCCGCAGTGAAGCAGTCATGGTGGAGTGAGCAATGCTTGGTGAAAGGGAGATGGGGGGGGAGGGTTTGAATGGTGATTGTGTGCTGCCTTCATTGTGGTTATTTTAGTGATGAGTAGCACTTTACAACCATCCAGGGTGGAGGTGAGCTTGGCTTAAAGGTTCTTTCAGAATTCTACAATGAGGGTGGGTACCAGACGGCCTGCCTTTTCTTTGAGAGGTGTGATAAGATATTTGTGGTCTTCATTGATAACCTAACACATCTAGCTTGTGTGTGCCTTATTTATTTAATAAGACAACCCCAACACCACACACACACAATTCACGGGCTAGAAGACTCTTGTAGTAAACAGAAACCTTCTGCTGTGGGCTTTTTCCAGCTTTTAAGTTATGCATCGTTCTGCTGATGTGCTCAAGTTGCACACCCCTCTACTGATGCCCTCAAGTAGAGTAAATTATAGGTGCTAAATTTAAGCCGGTGGTTTCCGTTGCTCGGCATCAGCACTTAATTAGTTTCTGCTGCTCGACACCAGCACTTAATTATCATCACCACACCTATGACAGACAGCCACATGGAGGCGCTGCTCATCTAATTTAGAGATGAGCAAAACAACTGTTGTTTATAAATACAATATACACTAAAAATTGCTAATACCTGCCTCCCCAGCCATTCCTTTAGCTTTGGAGACCTGCTATAATCTGAACTGTCACACTTGCAGGTGAGATAGATGGTTAGTAGGTTTTTTGGCAGCGATGACAAAGGCGATGGGTGGTGCAACCTGCAGTAGCCTCCTGGTCAGGGCCATGGCAATTATTATTTTACACATTAAGCACCAGACTCAGTCAGTAAAAATCTTGGCGCCCTAATTAATTCACCAATGAGTGACTGTATGCTGCATAGTAATGGCTGTGCTAAGAAATCCGGAGCTTTAAAACAGTGATGCTGAAGCTGCTGAGGCTTATGTTCGGTGCAACCTCTCTATCCTACTGACACTGGCTCTATGATGGTAAATATTGGAGCTATCAGAACAAAACAATAACCAGCGCAGCTTTGTACACAGTAAAAACAGAAGGTTGATTAGAATCCCATCATCTAAAAGTGGTTTGAGATGCTACTTGTACCTGCTTCTGATTCATTTAAAAAGTTTCCAAATATGTGTGCTCGCAAACACTGCTAGCTGGCAGCTGATATGAATATAACCCGAAGCACGCTGCTCTACATTGTTGTATTGTAATTGCATTTAAATAGCGCTTACTACCCCTCATGAGGCGTTGGCCTGCTGTATGGCAGATAGCACGCTACTTCAAAACCCAAGGTTAGCAGTTAGTCCACTAGGTACTTGTTAATTTTGGTTATTAGTTGTTATTTGTAACCGTGGGAGGAGCTGGCGTAGTGCCACTAAGCAGAGTTCCACGGAGTTGGGAAAATACTCCGTGGAACTCCGCTCTGCTCCCCGCCTCCACCCCTCCACCCCTGTTACAAAGATCCTACTCATGCACAGAACTGTGCACAGAGGCCTAGGACATCAGTGAATTGTGGTGTACCAGAAACTCACCTCAGTACCTAGAAAAACCCCAACCAGCTAGCATCAGTGTCACATTAGCTCTTCGTCCTATAGCAAAGGAACCAATGATTAGACAACCTAGAACATGCAACTTAGGGCCATCTCAGGAATGGTGGGAAGTGAAAACACTCTTTTGTTATACTCTCATACCAGTCCACAACAGGAGTAAATAAGACACAACGGTAAGGTTAAAATATTTATTTTAACGACGTGATCTCATGTGCAGTATCTTAGCCAACATAAGCAGACATATGATTAGAAATAATATGGTCAGCATTGTTACAATACCATAACATATAAAAAGAGAAATCATATTACAATGATGGTAAAAACAGGTCCTATAGCGCCTAGTTTTAGCACCCTCCCTATATAGGAACTATGTATTATAAACTACAGAAGGACTCTTAGGCTTGTCTGGGTGACCTCATTACCTTTCCGCTCAGTAAGAGTAAATTACATCTGGATCAGCATAAGCTCTCTGCATCCCTGGAAACAGAAATCTTCCCAGTGTGTGAAATCATGGCAAGTGTGCAATAATAAGGACGCCAGAATCTTAGTTGGCTCACAGCTGCCTAATTGTTGTGTCTAGAAAGCGTTACTCGAGCATGTCGAAAAACAGCTAACATGTTTTGATAACCTTGACGGCTCAGGCACTCACTGTGCAGACTATGGGCACGATGTAAGTCTAGAGATGTCAAAAACAAAACCCTTACTCATGTGAAGACCTTCGCAAGGTTAACTTACAAAAACAGCTATGCAGTGTCATGTGTAAAAGCAGCAAAAGGTAAAATGGCGTTTAATATTCTAATAAGCCATACTAACATAACATGCGCATAAAGCAGGCCCTAGGCCATACTACACCCCCCCAATAAAACATATATAAAAAGAAAGAACACTCTTACTTGTACTGTGGCGTCTCTGGACTGCCCTCCTCCTCCTCGCCGTCTCTCTCCTCCAAACCCCGTACGTCGCACGTACATCTTGAGAGAAATGCTCATTTTAAAATATTTTTTATTTGGGGGTTGGAGGCAGGAAGCATATTTTAGCAGGGGGGGGCTGGCTAACTCCACTCTGGAGTCAGAGTTTTGCCTATACTCTGAGTTCTCAGCGGAGCGCAGAGTAGGCAAAACTCTGCACACTCTCCTGGCTGCTTATGCTGACGTATTACTGAGTGACGGAGAGGCCGCTAAGCCTTGGGTTTAATCTAACCACAAACTGCAACACTCCTGAACCACTGAAGCCTCTTTTGTAGTGATGCACAAGAGTGCCAGGGGCCTAAAGCACATGCATACCTTGATGTCATCATACAACTTGCTATTGTTACGGTTTAGTGTGTCCCATAGACCCTTGAGCCCCAGTGCTACTGCACCTATTGCATAATTGATAGCTACGCCCCAATGCTATTGAGGGTCAGTAACTATGATAGTGTCTCTTGAGCAGATGCAAACCACCATCCCAAAAACAAGCACTGGGGCCAACGGAAAAAAAGCACTTACGCTGCGCAACTTGCTGTTTGTGCTGCATTACTGTTGTTGAGTACGTGCTTATGATTGAGAGTAGGAAGATTGTCCAAGTGTACAGGGTGGGTGCAGTGTCAACAAGCATCAATAGGGCAGAATTATGGAATACACTGAGGCACAGTAGTCACAGAAGGTGGAAAAACATTCTTAAGATCCTCTGACTGGAGCTGGGCACCCTTTTGAGACACATATTAGAGCTTGCCATCAAATCCATTACAAATGTCATTGCCCTCTGCACCATTTTATATTGGATATGGCTATGCAGGGACTTTCAGGTCAGGACGTATTGCAGCACCATGCTGGAGGAGGCACCCTACAATAGAGCTGCTGTGATAGCTGGATGACCCATATAAAGCATACCCTCCCGAAGGTACAATGCAGCTTTACCCTCCAGAAGATACAACGCTCCACTAGGAAATCCAGCACTACTCACAAACAATACAGCAACTCTATCCCAGGAGGAATACTGGCTCTTAAAATGAAGGAGAACAGTCCATGTTTCCAAACATAGCTCCCTGTTATACATAAGAGAACCACAGGCCCGAAACTCATCTAGCCAGGGCCTAACTCGAGGCCCTTTGCACCTTATAGCTTTAGTTTAGGCTGCAAACCTCCAGTTGGAAGCCCATAGAGTCATAGGGCAAGAAATGGTCCTACGGCAAAAGGTGGTTGCAACTTCAATTTTAAACCTATGAGGTTGTTCGACCTACTGAAACACTTGCATTTTGCTGCAGAACAAACCAAATATCAATGTACTTCACCGCAGCATCTAGCATCTGGGCATCTGGCCAACCAACTATAAGACTAAATTGAGGGAAGATGGAAAATCTATCGATAATCGGATAACTATTGTCTGCTTCATGCATGGTCTACATTGCCACCATCTCTGTACAGTGGAACCATACATCTCTCAGCTGCCGGATGGCCCCATCTAAGAATATGACCAAACAGCACCTCAAAAATGCATCTGTGCCTTGAAAACAGGGTGTCCTATGTTTAAGCGGATGAAGGAATGTTCATTCAATGAAATAGGGACTATTATCAGTTTACTAGTCCGACACTTGCACATCAAATAACTTAAGGATTCCGATGTATAGCCCCAGAATCTGAACAGTGCTGATGTTGAAATACCAGATGCCCTCAGTTCTAGCATTTATTTTAAAGAACAATGGTCCTTAGTGTAGAAAGATATAGACAAAAAATGAAATATAGACCTTAATGGGTGCTATATATATTCAATGCCGAGCCGGACAGAGAAATTTATTGTATTAGTGTGTTAGGGATAAAAAGGAATACACGAAAGAACATTACAGCGGGACGCAATCCTGCACCCGACACAAGGAGGGAAGTGAGGAAACAAGGGATAACAAATAAACAGTCAAACAAAAAAGAATTTATAGGCAAAAACTTGGAGCTGTGGTAGCCTGCACTTGGCATACATTAGTTAGAGGGATCATCATCAGGACTAATTAATAACAATTGCCTGGTGTATACCAATAATGCCACAAAGTAGGGGATGATGGAGGTGCGCTGGGCGAGAATTAAAAACACTTATGATGCTAACTGACACCCGGGGTCCTTAGCTACTCACTGGGTTCCCTTGTTTATGTTAAAAAAAACTCCGTTCTAGCATTGGCATCAACTGAAAGCAAACTCAGACATGTTTTTGCTTGTGCTTGTTTTATAATGAGCACAGAGGTGATACTGAGGCTCCAATCGTTCATAAGAAGCAGGAATAGTTTCCTTTGTTTATAATGTAATATTCCATTGTAATTATCACAAAATGCCAGTTTGAGTTGCTCTTTCACTTTTACTTTAAAATCTGCATTGCTTAAGTTGTCTGCCATTCTTCTTGTATATTGAACTCTAATATAAACAATTTTAGGCACTGTAGCCATATTGTTTTGTTATCGGAATGAGTGGCATTGATTCTTAAGTATCTGCTTTTGCTCTCTGTAGTCTGTGCAGCAGACGCTAGACTGGGCATCAATCCTGTCAGCTATGTTGGAGAGATCAAATTCTAAAAAAAGTTGGGCAGATGGAATAGAGTTGGGTATGGAGGAAATGTAATAAAGAGCTTTACTCATACATCCCCACAGAATGCCATATGTAATTGACAAGAAATGTAACTCTCCTTGCCAGTCTCCTACCTCTTCTCCCCCCTTGTGTGTCTACCTTTCTCTACCTGCTTCTTTCTCTTTTTCTCTAACTATCGTCATGTGAGGTTAGCTAAACAAACGGGACATAACGTCTCAATATAATGATGTACAAGCTGCACTTGGTACAACCTATGTTAACCCTGTAACACAATTGCTAATAGGTTCTTGTATAAAATAAACAAAACATGTTGAAATAAAAAATTAAAGAAAGAGAGAAGGTGAGAGAGAGAGAGAGCACTAAAATGGCTGAAATGATGGCTGAAACTCCATAACCATCCAGTTGTGACTTCTCTGCTTAGACTGTCAACAAGGGTGACATTTTGTGCTCGTTGCAATGGTGGCTCTGTGTTAAAGTGGCAACTGCTAAATGCCAAATTAATCTGTGTATGGAACAAATTAGGAGTTGGTAATAAACTGTATGCAGTATTAAAAAAAAATTATTTCAAAAGTCTACAGCTCTATACATTATTGTCGGAATGAATTTGGCCGAAATAAACAGTGAGGAGTGATACAGTGATGGACTCTCTAATGCGTAATATAACCTTCTTATTTCTATTCTATTTTTGGCATTTCCAGAGCACATGACTACCCATAACGGGCCACGCAGCGCTAACGAGTATACCAGTACGCATATCATGACAGAGAATGTCGATTCTCCAATTAATATGCAGAGAGTCTCTTTATTTAATTAAAGGCAACGGAGGCTAACATTATGCAAACGCTTTTATTGCCATTTCCAAATGTAGCCCCTTTAAGGAATGTTAGCACATCATAAAGATAAGAATGTTCATAAGACAGTATAAGTATCTGGTGCTCAATGTCATCTTACTCTTTTAGCTGCTAGCACAAGAAGATGATGATCCATCTTGGAAATTTTGGAATCATCTTACAAGGTATTTTCTAGAGAGAGAGAAAGAGTATCAAGGAAAGGAAATCATAAACATTTTGTTATTTAAATTTATACAGACTATTTAAGATAAATCCCAATAAATATATGTATACCACTCCTCAAAGGAGAGGAGGATGGGATAATGTTAGCCTCCATTGTCTTTAATGAAATCAAGATTCTCTATGCATATTAATTGGAGAATCGACATTTCATTACAAGATCACAGGCTACCATTATGCATGTTCAAAGCCCCTCAAGGCTACATTATTAAAATGCTTTATTGGTTTTAGATAGAATTTAACAAACGTGCTTGCGTTTGACCAGTCAGCTGTTTTGAGAATCTCTGGAAATGATCCACCTGACCAAAAAACCTTACTAGACATTGCTCCTCTTGAAGAATGAGTTCCGAACCTTGAAAGGTCAACACCAGCTTCACTCATAACCACACGTATCCATCTGGGAAAACCCGTTGTAGAAACCGGTTTATGAGGTTTCACATAAGATAAAATAAGCTGATCAACCCCATGCGATTTGAACTCTAAAATCTTACTTTCATATTCTTTTATGCATCTTCCCACACAATCATGAAAGAAAGGGTAGAAGATGGAATCAGACCTAGTCTTCGTTCTTTTCCAAAAATCGAAGAGTACACCCTCACAAGAATAGAATCTGTAGGATATTTCTAGCGCTTTGATGTCGGATACTCTTTCAAACGATATCAAACGAAGTAAGGTAGCACTCCAGATCGCCCGATTATTAACTAAGGCATGACCAGAGAGATAGCTGATCTATAGCAGTTGATAGTTCTATAACACAGTCCGGATTCAAAAAGACATTCTAAGAAGTTTGCTATGAACCGAACAGGGTTTTCACGGGATCCAAATCCCTTTCCAGACACCAACTGCTCCACTTGCTCCACACCCCTTTATATGCCCACGATTCATCCAAAGGCTTTTAGCTTTTGATGAAAGATTTGGATATCTAACTGGTCTCCTGAAATCTTCCAAACAAAAAGGTTTATTTTCCCTTTTAGTAGTATTGTAGGAGGCCCAAGGACACCTGACCATGCTTGGGATATCCACAGCTAGTTCAATCAACCTGGGAAACCAGACTTTTGACTTCCAGGAGGGGGTCACTAGGATAAAACTTGTGCAATCTAGTCTCACTTTCCACAGGACCCTTTGAATCATGGAGAAGGGGGGGAAGGCATAACCTTTGCTCTTGCCCCATGATTGAAGAAAGGCATCCACAGCTGTTGCCTTTGGTTCTGGTCTTCAACTGAAGTATGTTGGAATTTGAAAGGTTAGTCTTCGCGCAAATAAATCTATTTGGAATGGACTCCATAGTTCTTGTATCCTTGAAAAAACATCCGGATGTAACTTCCAATCACTGAAATCTCTGCGGTATCTGGAGTTCCAGTTTGCCCTTGTGTTCTGAAGCCCTGGAATAAATTCCGCTCATAGCATAATCTTGTGATCCCAGCAGAAATACCAAATTCTTTTCGCTAAACTTGAGAGTATTGGTGATTTTGTACCCCCAGTCGATTTATATAAGATACAGCTGAGAAACTGTCTAATTAGATCAGTGTGTTTTAATTTTGTAGGATCGCCTTGAAGCTCATAAGGGCATTCAGGCTGGCTAACATTTACAGTTTATGTGTAGTGACTGTTCTTCTATGGACCATCTTCCTCCACTTTCCTGATATTTTTTTAACCGGGCACCCCAGCCCCGGTTGCTTGCGTCTGATTCTAGGACAAAGTCTGGTATATTTCCGAATATGGCCTTGCCATTCCTCACCACTAGGTTGTTTAGCTACCAGTTTAGGTCTTCTCGAGCCTCTTGTGTAAGGGTAATAGAATCTCTGTACAACAGGCCCTTCATTAGACTTAAGGGTTTTATTCTCCGTAACACCATGTAGTGGAGGGGTCCTGGGGAAATTTCCTAAATAGAGGATGATAGGAGACCCAAGTCTCTTGCGAGGTCCCTCAAAATTACAGACTCTCTTGTTGAGATTGACTTCACTTCCTTTTTTATCTTTAATACTTTCTTATGTGGTAGGATTAGTTGGAATAGAATGGAATTCAATTGAAACCCCAGAAACTCTATCTTCTGTGTGGGAATCATGTCAGACTTTTCAGAATTTACAATGAAACCTAGGTTATCTAAGAGTTCTATTGCCCATGATGGGTGTTTTAGAAGTGCTGACCTGTCTTTTGACATGATGAGAATGTCATCTAGATATATGATAAGGTGAACTCCCCTTTCTCTGAGATGACTGACCACTGGGTGAAGGACCTTGGTGAAACACCATAGGGCTGAGGATAGGCCGAAGGGTAGGCATCGGAACTGGTAAGGAGCACCTCTCCAAATAAACCATAGGAATTTCAGTCTGTTCCTGTTCATGGGTATAGTAAAATAAGCATCCTTGAGTTCCAGTTTCATAAGCCAGTTGTTGGCTTCTAAAACGTCTCTCAAGATGTGAATTCCCTCCATTTTGAATTGTCTGTATATTAGGAACTTGTTTAGTTCTTTTAGGTTTATGACAGGTCGCCAACCCTTCTCTTTCTTTTTCACCCCAAAAATTGTACTTACAAATCCCTTTATCTTTTCCTGATCTGTTGTCACTTGTATTAAACGACTTTTTCTAACATCTGGGTAACTTCCTTTTCTATTAGACTCATCTTTTTTTCTCAGTCTAAAGACAATTCTCGGCCTCTTATTGATTGTACAGGGTATTTCCAGAAATCTGTCTTGAAACCTGCCGAGGTTTGCAGTACCAATGGGCCCTTTATCTTTTCCCAATTTTGAATGAATAATCTTAGTCTTCCCCCTACTTTCCTGGAAGAAGAAATGGTATTGCTCACCTTGATATCCTTGGTTTGAGGCTCCTCTGGCTCTTCCACCTCAGGTTCTCTGGTTTTTCTCTCTTTGAGGGTAGAAATGTGTGCTCTGTCGTAGCCCCTTCCAAAATTGGTGAACCCTCGTTCATCCTGAATGGTAGAACTGGGACCTGAATGTTCCACGGCTCTCCTGTCAGCCCTTCCAAAATGGGGTCTTGAGCCAAACACTCTGCGCATATTGTTTTGTGCTTTGCTAAAGTCCATAAAGGTGGACACATATTTCTCCAAGGTTTTGACAGTCATCTCCAAAATGGAGCCCCTCGGTGTCAGCCATAGTTTCTTTGGTTGACAAGTCCGCAAGTTTGGGGTTCATCCTCATTAGGACGGCTTTGCGTCTTTCTGTAATAAAATTTGAGTTAGCGTTACCTAAAATGTATATGGCTGGTTGGGCCCAGCCTCTTTAGCGGTCCGCATTAATAGGGGTCTTATTACCTCTAGTGTCCTCAGCCATGTCAAGGATGCGAGTAAGGGGGCCTAGAATGTCCAGGACTTTGTGTTGGCATCGTTTTAGGCATTTCTCAATTCGCTTCCTAAGGTCCTTCCCAAATTTAAACAGAAAAGTTATTAATTTTGGATCTAGATTAGGAGTGTTGCAAACCTTGTCCAGTGTTGAGGGTCTTGGACACTCATTCCTAAGGAGGTTCCGGGTTTCCCTGTCTAGGTTTTTTTAACCAGTTTGACAGGTATTTTGAAACGTGGTCCATTGGCCAACACTCCGCGCTTAGCCGATGTCTCATATTAGTAGGATTAAACATTTTGCCTCCAAATGGGTCTCTGATTTCTTGTGTTGAGAGGGCTGTTCCACATCCTCCTCAAATGTTTCCAGGATGTCATTATCCTGGGGATCGAAAATGAATTTGCCCACCTCCTCATCTTAAGAAAAATTGTCTCCCGACGTAAGTTCTTTTGTGCCAAGAAGGTCACTTTTCTTGATATGCTGCTAAGGGCACCTCTTCCTTGTGCCCCGGTTAGGTGGCCAGTCTCTCTTGTGCTGCTACGAGAACCAACTTCTATTGCAGCACGAGGGCTGCCATTGCGGAAGGCGTTGTAAGTTGTTTCCTCTCGTGAGAAACCTTTTTTTTTATTTTAAATATTATTAAGTGGGAAATCTTTTCCTTGATGTTTAGTTTGCTTGGCGGCCAGCAGGTGGCAATAGAGTAGTGTTTAAAGATATGTTTCCTTCTTTACTCTGTAAGCCAGTCAGTCAGTCAGAATACTTTATTTCGATAAATCAATATCATAAAAAGACAATAGTACTATACAAAGGTTACATGAAATACATTAGATTAATTATACACATTTAAAAACAGAGTATACACGGTAAAAAGGAAATCTCAAACCCTTTAAAAAATCCTTTAAAAAAATTCCTTAAAATTCATAAAATGAAGTCATAAAAAGGATAGAAAACATCAATCAATATGGTTGCCCAGACTACCATTATCCATAGTGCAAAGATTATACTAAATTTCATCCCAATTCATTTCAATACATTAAAGGGCTATCAGTCATATTCTTGTTCCTAATCCTGACAGCACCCACTAAGAAACTGGCAACATGAAAAATCATCCTAGGGGTCTGTAATAATTGCAAATACAAAAGAGCCGGCTTAACCTGCATGAACCCAGCCTCCTTTAAAATGGGGACCAAAAATGTCAACCTTAATTCCGTATAATGACCACAGAACATCAAAAAGTGCATTGTGTTCTGGGTGGAAAAGTTATCACAAGAACACAGCCTTGCACTCTGTAAGCCGCTTCTTTGACTGATTGGGATGGCCGTCGCAGCTTGCTGAAGCTGTTGCCAGGCAACCATGTTGTTGGACCGTAGGTGTCAACAGGAAGGATGGACCATCGTCATTCCTTGCCATGGTGACGTCTAGGGTGGGGGCAGGTGTCTGGACGCATGAGGTGAAGAAGACACGCTGCTCCTCACCTCGGCTCAATGGTTTTAAACAGTGCAGGCGGTTTGAAGGACGTGCTTCGGAGAGGTCACTTCTGTGTGTTCCTTCATATTTCTGGGCACAAATAGGATAAAAAATCAGCAGTATCGTTTGTTTGCAAAGTGAATGACAGCGGTACGTTCTCTTTTATCTTTTATGAGTTAGTACTTAATCACGCTCACGAATACCTAACCCAGCCATAAATTGGTTGCGACATGGTAGTACAGGCTAAACATGAAGTGAAGCATTAAAAAATATATAAACAGTAAATAACAAGTTTTTTAAACACTATAGTATATACACAATATGTACAAGAAAACGATCAATTAGAAATACCATAAAAGATGAAGCAGTATAACCTTATCGATTACAAGGTTAATGTTATGAACAACTTAACTTCTAAGATCTGTAAAAAGACAAGCTCTTAATAACCAAAGTTTACGTAACTAATAGAGAGCATTATTATATTGCTTAAAGCAGCTAATAAAAGAGGAAGATGACATTGTGCACCAGATATTAATACTGTCCTTTGAACATTCTTATCTTTATGATGTGTTAACGTTCTTTAAAGGGGCTGCAGTTGGAGGCGGCAATAAAATCCTTTGCATAATAGTAGCCTCTGGTCTTGTAATGAAATTGGGTGAACAACAAAGTTTTCAATAAATTTCTGAAGCTTAGTTCATCATTGATCTTCCGCAACTTCATAGGCAATGAATTCCATAATTTCGGAACCAGGTAGGCTAAAGACCTAGCACCACTTCCTGATTTATTGATCTTAGGAATTGTCAGTAGAAATAAGTCAGTAGATTGTAATGTCCTATTGGGGATGTATGGTCAGACCAGATGTAATAGCTGCGTGCCCGTGTTGTGCAGATGATATTCCTGTTGTATATCAGAAAAAGTGGCAGTTGTTAATGAAATATCCAACAATCAAATGCCTTTACTAGACAATAGAGGCCATGGCAAACGTTTCCGTCTATTGTGAATTCAGTGTTGTGCCATATTGAAGCCAAAGTATGGATAAATCCCTCTTTTTCCCAAGCATTCTATGACCTGCTTCCCAAGTCTTTCTTGTCCCTTGTAATATTGGGTTAGTGGGGGCTTCTGGTGCCGACGATTTCACTTCTACCACTGAAATATTATCTGGCCTCATTTTATCCAATCACACCCAGTCCTGGATTTCCAGAGTAGGCTGAATTGAAAATAGTAAGCAAATTGTGAAAGTCTAATTGCCGTGTGGTACATCTCAAGAGTTGGAAGTCTGAATACCATAGTAGTGGTAGCAGCGTACAGTTTAAAGGCCAACAACCTCGGGTTTCCATCTTCCCAGATATATCATCTGAGCCAAATCAATGTGTTGAAGTATTAGCAAGGAACTGATACCAGCAGCATTCCAACGACTTAGTAATTGCGAGGGGCCACAACCATCTTAACAGTCTGCACTCTCCCCCACAAAGAGAGTTGAAGATGACGCCACTTCAGAAAGTCTTCTGCATCTGGCTCATAAGAGAATCAATGTTGTCAGTTACCAAGTGGTGTGGATTGGATTGAATCATTAATCCCAGGTTTTTCAGCCTTGTCGGCATCCAGCAAAACTGGAAGCCTCGTACACAGTCCATTGCCATCACCCGATTCATGGGCAGTGGTTCGCTTTTGGACGAATTAAACCTGTAGCCACTAAAGATCGGGAAGCGGTCAACAATCCCGCCTAACTGCGGGAGTCCCAGAGGTGAGGAAACCTCACCTGAAGTCTGTACTTTCTTATGGAGGAGCTTAAGTGATGCCTGTGCCTAGAAGCCTGTCTGCCTGTAAAAAGAGTCTGTCTTGCCCTGAGGAGGTGAGACTGTAACGGAGGAGAACAGCAGCATGCTCCTGGCTTGAGGAACCTTGAGGAACACTCAGGGAAAGTAGATTGCCAGGTAGACTGAAGCCAGAAATGCCCTATGCTGGAGTGGGTCTCTCGGTCTCTCTGCAGTTTTCAGCAATAACCGCAAAAGTCTACATACTACTGCACATCAGCCCATCTACCATGCCCTGTGTATCAGCCAGGTGGGGGTTGCATCTTCCTTGCTATGTATAATGGCACAGTGCGGAGACACATCTACTTTGCCAGATATAATGGCCTACGTCGGCTGCAACTCCCTGACTTTGTTTCTGCTTGGGGTGTGTTGCATCTGCCTCAACATGGCATCGGCTGAGGTTGAGCCTGGAACTACCATGACGATCAATCTACATCAGTCTTGAAGCGGACTACAGCTTCTAGAACTGCCTACACAGTGGTTCCAGAGCCTGCTGAGCAACGCCAGACCATCTAGGGCAGCCGCGTTCCGAGAAGACATGAGCCACAGCCAAATTCTTTGGCGCACACTGCTGTATGTGATTACCACATGCCTTTACCTTCAGTGGGAGTAAGCTCAAAGGGCTAAACACTCTTCTCCTACCCACTCAATCATCAAGGGTAAAAACCTAAGTAACAGGTTGCACATTTTACTTGTGCACCTCAGCTTTATTCATGCTTTTACTATAGTTTTGTAGGGGGACAGATAAACTAGGTGTAACTGGGTGGGAGGTAGTACAAGAAGTGGGGTTACGGTGTGTAGCCCCTAAAAGAGAACCGCGATCAGCGGAATCACCATTCATGCTGAACTGAATTGTGTAGTATTGAGGACTGCTGTGTATTTAAAAGTTCTCCCTTTTTCCAAAAGACAATCACTGGGCTGGACACTAAAGTTAATGTATGTTCTTGTTTATTGTTGAGTTCTGAGCTCATGCCACCCTACTCTACCTCCATGATAATCTTGATACTGCTGGCCCTCACTGTCCTGAGACTCCAGTGCAGAAAGCATTTAACTCTGCCCAGTTTGCCATGGCCTCTATTGTCATAGTTGGATGGCCACCAGGAGGTCCGTGGCAAATCACCGCAGCCACCACGGTCGGGACCCAGCAGCTCATTCTGTCATGTGGCACATTGAATGGGATCTGACACTTACATGCCCTAGCAAAATCTTAGAAACAAAGGAAAATCCAGGTGAAGTGTCCTTTGAGCAAAACATCTTGAAAAAATGTCAATCCAAAGTCAATCCTTCCCAAGGCAAATAATCCATGCAAGAAGGCATTGGCGAATGCCTCCTTGACACCCTTCATGAAGGCCAGCAAGCAGCTAAGACCTTCCTATATCTCTCTGTTACCTATGGCAACATAGACCACACCATCCTGTAGAGCAGGCTCAATGCATTGGTATAGATATCAGGGGTGGCCCTGAAATGGATCAGCTTGTTTCTTCACATTCAGAGTCAAATAATCCATGTATGAGTTTGAGCATCAAACACTCCGTCCCTCATCCACTTTGGTATCGCTTTGTTCACCCGAAGTTAGCAGGGTATGCCCAGACATGGGTCCCTTGCTCACTCTACTACTGGATTCAAGATAGCCTGGCTGATGAGGATTATGAGTCCGAAACTGGTCCCAGGATGCTTGTTTCCGTTCCAGGGAAGACGTGGCTTGGCAGTTCGGGCTGGACTGTTCCCATGAGGCACAGGGTCAGACTGATTTGCATATGGCCATATCTGAACTGGGGTGGTGGAGTGAGCTAAAGAATGGTGATGGATTAAACCCAGATCAGTTGACTGGGGGTGAGGGTTTGATTTGCTCAAACGCTCCGTCCATCATTCCCTTTGGAGAGTCGATTTTTGGTGGGTCATGAGAGTCCAAGCAATAAATAAAGATTCCTTTAAACTATGTATTTAACTTGTCACATTTGCCGCGCTTCAAAGATAGAAGTCAAATGTCAGGCGATGTCTTCTGCTGCCCATATTTTTAGGTTGAGCATTCAAGACCTCTTGTACATACTTTAGTATATACTTATATACTTTAGTATATACTTAAATGTGTATGTACTTTGTGGGCTCTGGAGAATAGCCCTAGGACTTGTTTGCTTCCAGTTAAGGACTTTTTTTCTGTTCAACTACCTCTATTTAACTGTCTTGACAGAAAACGACCAGCAGAGGTCAGTAAAATACCAGAACTGCTTTCTGCTGACGGACTTTATTTTTTTCTATTTTTCTGGCAACTGCCTTTATTTAAATTTCTTGATAGAAAACGACCAGCAGAGGTCAGTAAAATACCAGAATCACTTTATCATTCTCTAGATTCCAGTCCATAGAAATTGTCTTCCATGAGCACCCGTGCACAATAATATTTTTTTCAAATCTTGTATTTTCAGTGATCTGACCACCGAAGCCTTGATTTTATATTAAAAACAGAGCTGTGGACTATACCATTTCGAGCTGAAAGGAAATATTTCTCTCCATGTGTTCCCATATCTGGCGTGTTAAGCAGTTTGGTGCTTACTTCCCCTTCAAGTTAAAGAACAGTAGATGTTTCAGCACCCAGGCTAATGTCCTGCATAGCTCAATACATATAAGGTCCCAAAGGCGAGACTGATTGCATTGCAAATGCTTGTTTCAACATGGGGACTGGTGTTTACAAACTTCTTTCACTTTGCAGTCAGAGAAAGAAAAGTAAATTATGTGACAATCTCACTGGGGTACATGAAGTGTGAATGGAAAGGCTGTAAGATGCAATGTTTTCATAACACACAGTAACATTTAAATATACTTTACACATTCAGCACTGAGGAATGCAAAAATTAAGCACATTTTATTTCTAAACTGTGATGGAAACAAAGGATTAAATAGGATCTGAACAAATCAAGGCAGTTTACTTGGTGATGCACAAATAATAAATATTCACTGTAACCCGATTTCCACACATCAGTGCGGTTTTACTAGTAAAACTGTCTGTGCAGATTTAGTGACCATTTTAATGGGAACTGTGGTGCTGTGAAGGTCTATGCCCTAACACACAATTCTTAAATTACATTAAAAAACTGCCTACCTCATGTACATTAAAGCTAGGTGTGTCGCAAGTTTTGTCGTAATAAGAGGGTTGTATTTTTTTTTAAAGTTTGGGAAGCACTGGCTTAGATCATATTACCCAACTTTACAAGTCTGCCTCTTAATAGCTAAAACATTATTACAGTAGCTGAGCTGATGTGAAATAAAGACTTCAGGTCAGTAGAACAAGCGTTGGAATTCTTTAACCTAGTTAACGAGAGCACACTACTTTCAGGTCTCCCTAAATTGTCTCGAGTGCTCCCAATAGACCTCATGAATTCCTTTCCTAACAGCGATTCCCTGAATACCTATCATGTCCCTCACTTCTTCAGCATTCAATTTATTGCCATTACCACCTAAATTGTCTTACTATCACCATCTTCACAGAAGCTGACGATCTCAGTGGCTTTCAGTGTTTATAGCCAGAACCAGCAACATCTGAACATCTGAACATTCTCCTAACAAAGAAGAAAAACCCTTAAAAGTAGTCTTCCTCAGTATGGCACAAAAGATTTGAAATAAGTCATGTATATGTATGATATGTGCTTTCACCCCTTGCCTCGGAGTGATCCTCTGAGCTCACCTCTTCCAAGTTCTCTGGATGTCTTTCTAAAGAAACCTACTGCATAAAACATACCAAGCTCATCATTAACCAACCATGTCAAAGACCCATAACTCATCAGTCAGGATAATAGTGAAAGCAAACATGAAAGCCCACAGCACATCAAGCCCCCAAATGCCTAACTTGTTTATTAGGGTCATGTGGTTCATATTCCAACTACTTCTATCAGTGTCCTGGATCCTACCAGTGCTTGGTAAAAGCTTAGGCTTTAAGGGAGACAGATACCTCCACAGACCCACCTGACATGTTACAGAGACCTCTAAAATAACTTTGCTACCTCTGGCCACAGGCTCTCCATTGTCATAGCCCCAGATGCATCATTATCCAGAACCAAAATAAAGTCCCCATTCTATCCATTGTTCGGAAATAGAAGTTGAGAGTTGTCATCTTTGACTGCCCCAGTAGCATGATATTTTCCCATTGTTGTGTGGAAAGAACACTAGCCACAAAGTGCAGATATAATTTCCCCATTCTAGAACTGAGACATGTAGGTTGTACTTTTCTAGCAAGATGGGAGCAACAGACAGAATACAGCAGGTGACCACTCATTTCAGAAAGACACTCTCGAATAGGCTTTCAAGATGAGCAAGTATGGGCTACAATTGGCTATTCTCTGGTACATGCCAGATTCCTTACTTAACTTATGGTCTAGCCAGCTGCTCCCCCCTCCACCTCTGCTGCCGTTGGTGTGGCTCTCTGATAGAGCATCTGTCTTAGCTGTTTTTGCCTCCCTGCAGCAGCCAGTTCACCCCCACTGCCAGGGATTTGCTTAGCTCGCTGCCACAGGAAACCCCTCTAAATTTACTTTTGGGCTGTAATTGTTGGTGATTTACTGTTAAAGTTTGCTGATTTCACTCTCAATTTGGGCTGATTGTAGTTTTTGGGCAGTTTGTTACAGGGCTAGTCTTTTACTGGTGTTGGGTACACTTTCTCCGTTCCTGCCACTTGCTTACCTCATAGTCCTGCCTCTCCCACCACTTCCCATGAGCTCCTGTCCCCGCAGGCTTTCTCCCGCTCTATGCGCCCCTCCTTCCGGCCAGCCTCTCCCACTTTGCAGGACTTCTTATGGAGGCTGCTGCACAAACACGCAGTGGATGCATGCAGTGGGCGTGGCAAAGGCAAGCCCGTCTGCACCCGTCCGAGCCTGGACGGCACCCAGCACCATAAACTGCAGATCTCTGTGCTCTGGACGTGGGCACAACAACTGCTGCCTCGCATCTCCTCGCTCGACAGCGGGACATTTCTCCTGCCTCTGCTGCTGGGTCACCTCAACCTCAAGTCAAACCACCCTCACAGGAATCCTCAACACGCCATCCCGTACATCCCCGTACACCGGAAACCTCTAACGAGCAACTCAGATACTTCCTGATCAATGCCAGATCACTCTGCAAGCAAGCCACCGAAGTCTTGGACACCATCTCCACCCTCGCCCGATGTGACCTTCATCACTCAGACCTGGTTAACCCCTGGACCTGCCCCAGACATTACCATCACAACACCCAATGGATACAAGATGAAGCACCACAACCACACAAGCAAAACAGAGGTGGCATCACCATCGTACACAAGGAATCCATTAACTGCACGCCCACAGAACACAAACCCACACAAAGCATGGAACACCTGAACTTCCAACTCCACACCGACATCAAACCCATCTTCAGAGGCAACTTCACATATAGACCCCCAGGACCAACCTCCACCCTCAGCAACGCCATCACCGAATTCATCACCCCACTCGCCATTGAACCAGAATACTACTTCTTTCTGGGAGACCTTAGCTTCCACCTGACTGGACCCCACCAACACCAATTCCATAACCTCCTGGAACAATTGAACAACATTGGTCTCACACAGCTGGTCTTAGACCTCATGCACAGAGCAGGATTCATGCTGGACCCCATCTTCACTCCCAGAAACAGTGTCAAATACAGCCATACCTCGAGTCTTACCTGGTCCGATCACTCCATATTACACTTCACCATTGTCGGAGCCCACGCCCCACCCCTAGTCACCACAGCACCCCATTCCGCAGCCGGACCAAGGTCATGCAACACCCATGGACCGATGCCTTCACCAATTCCCAGCCGGTCGCCTCCACCAGTGTGGATCAAGCAGTACAGAACTTCAACGCATGGGTCTCCAGAGCAGCTGACCAAATCGGCCCCACCAAACCTGCTAAAACACATAGACCCACCAAACAAGCCTGTTGGCGCACCCCAGAACTCACCGCAGTGAAACAAAAATGCAAACAACTAGAAACAAAAAGGGACACCAGAAAAAATAACATCGCCAAGCCACTTTCAAGACCTCAACCTCAACCGCAACCACCACCAATTCATTGTCACGAAAAAGGAAGACCTGAAACGCCGCATTGAGACCTGCACCAACCATATCAAGGAACTCGGGGTGTTCACCTGCCCACCAACCACCGAAAGCTCGATCCTTGCCACACAGGAACTCTGCGACGCCCTGGCAGACCATGTCCACAACAAGATGGCCACCATATACAGGAACTTCGGTCCTCAATCCACCGTCCACCTTAGCATCCTCACTCCCATGAATAAGATCGCCAACCACCCGCTCACCTCATGTGTTCAACTCAGCACACCATACACTAGTGCCTTAAAGAAATCCATACACTCAAGAGAACCCACCAAATCATGCCCCCACTGACTCTTCAACCTCGGAAGCGATGAGCACAGTCACCAGCCACCTTTTCCAACACATGGAAACATGCAGATGTCAGATCGATCCTCAAGAAACCCCCTGCAAACCCCAATGACTTCCCGACCTACCGCCCCATCTCACTGCTTCCATTTCCAGCCAAAGTCCTGAAAAGGCCATCAGCCTCCAACTCACCAAACACTTGGAGAGAAACAACCTACTTCACTCCTCTCAATCAGGTTTCAGAGCCAACCACATCACTGAGACAGCCCTGATCGCCACAACTGATGACATACACATACTACTCGACAGAGGAGAATCAGACACCCTGATCCTTCTAGACCTCTCTGCATCCTTTGACACTGTCTCCCACCACAAACTCATCAGCCTACTACACCAAACACGACGCGCTCAGATGGATGTCATCGTTCCTCAAGTGGCGAACTTAGAGTGTCCACCTCCCTCCCTTCACCTCACAGCCCAAGCACAGCATCGGTGACATCCCTCAAGGAGCATCCCTCAGCCCCACCCTACCCCAAAATCTACATGACACTGTTAGTAGACATAGTCAGAGCCCACCACATCAACATCATCTAAGCCAAGGACACCAAGCTCGTACTCTCGCTCTCACCAGACCCCACCAGAACGCTAACTTCGATAACTGCATTAGGCATGCTGCACCCTGGATGAAGGACAACTGCCTCAAGGTCAGCATGGACAAGACTGAAGTGCTGATCTTCGGCATACAAACAGCTCTCTGGATTGACTCCTGGTGGCCATCGGAACTCGGCCCAGCACCCACGCTGAAAGATCAAGCCCACAACCTTTGCATCATCCTAGACAGTGGACTCTCCATTAAACGACAGATCAATGCTTTCTCCTCAGCCTGCATCCTCACACTCCACGTGCTCTGCAGAATCTTTGAGTGGCTACCCATCAACACCAGGAAAACAGTGACGCAGGCCCTCATCAACAGCCTATTTGACTACGGCAATGCACTCTACGCAGGAACACCCAATTAACTCTTGAGGAGACATCAGAGAATCAAAAACACAGCAGCCAGACTGATCCTCACCCTGCCCAAAGGGACCCACATCACTCAGCACCTGAGAGACCTGCACTGGCTCCCTATTCAGAAGAGATGCCATTACAAGCTCCTGACACGCCTACAAAGCCCTCCATGACCAAGCACCTGCATACAAGAACCACCGGCTCAATTTCCACGTACCATCCAGAAACCTCTGCTCCATCCAACTCGCCCTTGCTCAGACACCACACATCCGTCGCTGCTGCACAGAGAGCGTTACTCCTCCCATCTCTCCGCCAGAGCCTGGAAAGCTGTCCCCCTCCAAACTGCACCATTTCTGACAGACTTCAGGAAGGAACTCGAGACGCAGCACAGTGCCTGGATACCCTCACAGGTGTTAAGCTGAGCTTTACAAAAACTGATTGAATGATTGATTCATTCATTACTTTAAAGATTGTATGCATGTGGTTGTTTGACTTTTTGAGGTAGGTGAAAGTCACCCTTCCTGACCCCAATTTGTACTCTTACTCATTCGCCCTTTTTTAAACTCTTTACTTTTCAAACTTGTGTAATGTCTATGAAAATATTTCTTTTGACATTGCCCCACCCTGAATTTCACAGTTTGTTTGTTCAGGTTAACCGTGTTCACTCTATTCATCCATTCTGTCATACCTACCGTGCATGCTACTCTTCCTTTCAACAAATAACAAGGAGTCACTGTTGTGATGAAATGTGGAGTTGTGCTGTAACTCCTTAACATGCTACTTACTTCTTTCTTCCAACTTAAACCCTCTTTCAAAACTACTTGAATGCACTCAATCTAATCTCGGTAAAACCTTCCATCTAACCCATTTTCACCAGGATTATATACCTTGTTTTTGCGCAGATTAATTCATTCGCATTTGAGAGACGCTTCGAATTAATCACTGGCAAAATGTGGCCCGATATTCGATACCACTACTTCCAGGCATCCTCTCTCTGGAAAATTTCCTCATAAAATGCCATGATATCATGAGAATTGACGTCCTTGGCAAATGCTATCTTCAACCATTTTGAGTAATAGTATTCCCAGACTACAGCAAACCTTCTCTTCGGTCCCAAGCACTCAAAAGGTACACAAATGCTAATCGCGCCCCTTTGCCACGGCCGCTCATGAAACTTCACCACAGTAATGGACATTCTCAACTCCTTGCGAGTTTTGTCTCTGCCTACACACGGTTCACAATTTTGCACACACTCCATGCACCCTTGGCACAACCCCATCCTTCATGACCCTACGATGATCATCTTTCTTTGAACCCCTGAACCTCTGTGGAAATGGAAATGGTTTGGGATGTTCGATTACCATTTTTCTACCACCAATTGTGTAGTCAGCAACACCTGATCTTGACTGTTGGGATCCAATACATTTTCCAATGCCCACTGTTCCCTCCATCCCAACAAAGTTTTACCTCTCTTGACAACATACACCCTTCTATGTGCACTACTTCCCTGGTATACTAAAACAGCCTTAAAATAACCTAACACCCGTAACTTGAGCCCCACAATAACCATGTGGTTCCACATTGCTGGGAATCAACTCAGTTGTTTTGTTCATACTCATCCAAATGGATTTGTCCACCAAAGTATAAGGAGAACAAGAATCAGCCCACATGGATACCTCCACACCAATTACTCCTGTCACACACTTAGGAGAAGAGCACACATCTTCCTTTACGGATTCACATCCTTCGACACAGCACAGTATTGAAACTTTTATGTCATTACTATGAGAGTCATCATTATCACTGTTCTGCAGATGCTCACTTACTAGATTCACAATGCTTTTGTCAATATCCTTACTTCCGATTTTGCATAATCTGGAGAAATTGCCTGTTTTCTTGCGCCTGTAATAACGCTCATTCACAGCCGGAAGCACGCTTGACTCCAAATGGCGTGTGCTTCCACATCTGTAACATTGCTTCTTTGATACCTCCCTTTAGAATTCCTTGTCTATTTTCTCCCCCTTTTGCCTATCTTTTCTAAATACACCTTTCGGCACCGTATTCACACTATCTTTCTCTGACTTGTTCTTGTCATAATTCCCATTTAACTCCTATATATTGCCGTACACACAGCAGTGAGCTCTCCTTTGTAGTCCACTATCGGTGGCAGCTCGCCAAGTCCAGGGAAAAACAGACTTTTTGTAGCAGTGCACTCAGAGCTGATATTTTCTCAGTTATTTAAATGCCACGATCAGAACAGTTTCAGATGATGCGCCCAGCGGCAGTGTTTCTTTTTCTTCAGTTGCCTCTTACAGTGTTCCCCTCGGCAAATCGTGCACACCACAGCACCCAGCAGCAGCATTCTTCTGGGAGTCCACATGCAGCCCAATGGTATCCCTGAAGGCCACACCTCTACGCGTGGTGAAACGCATGCAGGATAGCGTGGCCTCTATTATCTGCCTGCGGCATGTCATGCGTGACCTAGCCCACCTTTTTGAATGCTGTGCTGCTTAAATGCTGCGGTCACTGTGCATGGCAAGTGCAAGATCACTCTGGTTCGCAGATTTATCTCAAATATCTCAAAAGTTTGATCCAGCACAAACCCAATAAATTGATCAGGGATAAATTCTCAAAATCTTCACACTACTTTAGCCCATACACATTCACCCAAATCCCTGATGAGCTGGGGTCAATTTTATGTATCTTTCTACAACCTTCCTTTCCGCTAAAACTTATATTTAAACATCCTGTATTTTATGTATATTTAACTTATATAATCGACTTTTCCTCTACTTGGTCGATGAACCACCTAGCTGAAGAGTTGATGGTAATGGAAATGCTAAGAACATTAACAGCCAATAGTTGAATAAAGAACCACAGACTCTTGGTAAATTTCAGTAATTTTACCTAGTAATAATAATATGTTCAACGCAAACGTTATAAATTCAACCACTGGAAACTAAATCATATCACTAACGGAAATAACACCTTAAATATACGTTGCAAAGAGTGGATCTATGAAGAAACATTAGATGCAAAAAAATAAAATAAATGGGCATTAACCATCAATTCAGGAGATATAGAGGAAGAGACAAAAGCACAGAAGAAAATATAAATGCGACAACTATATTTCTGCAATGTTAAATACAAACCCAATGGATCTGTAAAGGGGAATACCACCACCCAGGCCTAGGCAGTAGTGAGGGACCCCTGAACTAAGTGTCCAGTATCAAAGAGTCAGGAAATCGGAGACAGGGCAGGAACAGCAAGGCCTCTCAGCAAATCGACGAATAGCGTTGCACCCCTCTCTCGGACACTTCAACCTAAGCGATATCTCTCCCAACGGCATCAACCAAACCACACCCCCAAAGCACCTATTCTTATACTTTAGAAATTACATTTCTGTCCCACAATAGTTGCAATCTTCACATTTCCTCAGTAAGTGATTAGTTGGTTTCTAGAATTGGGATGTTACCCCATCATGAAATCATTCTTCTTTCAACTATACCATTGTTCAAAATATTTTCCCATCCTCTCTCTCATGAGTACACATGTTACACATTTGTTATACAATCTATTAAATTTGTACAGGGGGGGGGGTGCGGGGTAGTTTAGGCACCAGTATTTTAAGTAGCAATTTGTGCATGCTTACACATCTGTGTAGGTATTGACTTCGTGCTCCACCTTGTTCCCTTGCATGACTGATGGGCTAGTAGCGACTTTTAAATTCTTAGTGGATTTTTGTGCTTCTTGATAGACCTGTTTCGCTTTATAGCACTCTAAATGGCAATTTCAATTTAAACACATAAAACCCAATTGGGACTACAAGAACAATGGATAGGAAAGGCTTAAACCCTACGGGTTTATTTTCACATTATAAAGTATACCTAAATCAAGTAATTTAGCCAAAATCAATTCAATCAGAATGCAATGCTCACTTAAGGTACAGAATTAATTGGCGTACTTTGCAAAAGTTCAGGTAAATGAAATTCAGAATATAGAATGGGAGAGCAAAACAGCATGGATTCACTTCCTAAGGTGAGTAAGAAAAGGCTCTCACACCCAAAATAGAGCTCACTTTTATAGGGTTCTAAACCAATGGATTTCATACATTCAATATAGTTCTGCACAGTTCCCAGAAAATGGACCAATCAGAATTAAACAGAGCGAAACTGCTGCAAGTAAATGCATTTAAAAAATCTATCATTCTACAGCATGGAACTTCTCATGATCACCACCTGTAGTAGAACACATATTGCTACAGTTGCATGATTCTGCTAAAACTGCTAGGTGTAACCTTCAGCATATACAATTCTACTGAAATGAAAATTTTAAATTATTGTGAAGGCGATTGTCTTGCCTGTGAAAATATTCAAATATTCTATGAGACATGAAAATACCAGTTCATCTTCCTGATTCAGAACCTTCGCAGCAAACATCACAAACCAAATGGAGTCTGAGGCCTACAATAGCTATGTTAGCTAGATGTTTATTTAATTAGTGCAAAACATTTACTTTAGAAAAAAAAACAAATCAAACAAGTGCTTCCATGCCAACAGCCATGACACACTCTTGAGAAGGTCAGGAACTAACACGAAGCAGAACTGATGCAATCGAAATTCGAGGCATTTGTTCGTGTGACTTTCAGTGCACTCTCTCGGATACTGTGTTTTCAGGTCAAGTGTGTGTGTGTGGGGGGTACGTGCGCTATCAGGTCCAGAGATTATCAAATGCACATGCAGGTTTAGATGCAAACTATAATAGAACATTATAATCAAAAGATAACCCGAAAAGCCTGGTAGAAGGAGTAAATCATTGCTGGCGCAAACTGTAATCAGCATTTTATGGCTTAGAAAATTACAGCTTGTCCTTTCAGTCGTTTGGAGTGCAAATGCATGCAGGCAGGAAGTGGTGCAAGCAGGCTGGGGAGCCTTGAGGGTGTTGTTCAGCTATCTCACAAACTTTTTTTCTGTACTTCACACGCCCTGTTCGTCAGCCTCCAACCAGCTGCTCAGACGAGGTATTGCTGAAGGGACAGCCCTGTCTACCAGTGAGCGAAGAAGATGCTATGCATCAAAAAGTACAAGCATAGCGTGAAAATGCTATTATATACACATAATCATACAAGTTTCATGCCAAACATGTCTCTAAATGGGTAACGTTTGATTGATTTGCCCAAACGTGTTGTAACGGTGTGGGTGGGGCGTCTCTTTAATTGAAAATTATTATCAAGCACATTGGGAATACAGCTTCAAATATTTTTTATTTTCTTAAGCAGGGATGCCCGGAAGTTACAGTAAATTGTTCTCCCGTTTCTGTGTGTCCTGTTGGGAGTACAGTACTGCACAAAGAAATATGCCAGTGCTGCGTGGGTTTGCTTTCTTTGCGGCCACTTTTGATAGATTGCACTGGTCAGTTCACACGCCCTTGAAAACATTAGTACAAAATGTCAACTGGGACTTGTAAACTCTATGTAATCTAGAAATTATGGTGCCAAATTGCAACAGTACCACTGCACTTTGTGTACCCTGACACTAGTTGGCCCGGTGGGTCTAATTACTCCCTTATTGTCCTAATTTGTTTTAGGTCTGATTGCAGAGAGGTTCAGCTGTCTGGTAGGCCTAGTGCTACCACTGCTTCAACTTACATATAGACTGGACTTTCTCTTTGACTCAGAGGAGTATTAATCTCACCTCATACTATCGTCTCTTTGAATGTATACTTCCGGCACAATGTGTGATGAACTATTTGCCTTCTTTAAAGCACACTCAAACCACACATTTAGTTACTTCCTACATACATGCTCTACGTACAAATCAGTTATTTTGCATTTTACAACATAATTTTTGCAATACTTTTTGTAAGTGTGCATTAACAAGTTTGCCCCTACGATGGCTAATAATTGTGCTTTTCATGGAGAAAGATTCACCCCCTCCTTTTAATCTAGATTTCAAGTCTTCCCAAGTCGTCAGGTATCACTTCAAGATGGCTCCAATTTCACCTCTCTTTCGATGCCAGCACTGACTTTCAGCCAATGGCTTTTCTATTGGGAACATGTAGAATCCCCCACAGCAAATGACAGAAAAAGCCATGTCCCCTTGCCTGCGACAATACTTACTTATGTGTGCTGTGCGCATGCTTGAGTTACGGTTGAAATCTTGAAAGAGGCTTCAGGCTGCAATAGTGCCCTTGTCATCTGCTTGTCATCCTGTGGTAGAACAGGAGTAACTGGGCTAGCCTCTCCATAAGCAGCAGGTCAGCCAGGGGCAGAGTTGGGGTTAGGGGAGGGGTGTACAAAAAAAGTACCTTATTGTCGCGTCTCTCTGTCTCTCCTCCACGGCTGGAACAGCAAGCAACCAGGCTCCCCTGACCAATCACATCGTTGTGAATAGTCTGAGCGCTGTGGTTCGGTGCTGAGATGGGGACTGGAGTGGTGTGGCTCACTGGTTAGAGGCGGCAGACCCGGAAGCAGAGGACGGCCCGGGACCAGGGTTCTATTCCCGACACGGCAGGGTCGAGGACCAGGGTCAGCAGATTTGATAATTCTCGCCTCGGTGCCTACTCTAACCAGGGATCACACTCGGCAACTCTGGGCATTAGCTTGCCTCATCTCCACAACGGCCCCCACATACGCCGGGGATGCCTGGTTTCACCTTGGAGATACCCAGTATGGACCATCTCACAGGGAAAGCCAGGACGGGTTCCCCAGCGGTCTACAGCGCAGAGATACTCCTTCGGGAGTCGATTCTTTCGCTTTAGAAACCCACAATTAAATTAATTATTTAACTGGGGGCCTGGGCATATTCTCTACCCAGGCTGTAGTGCAGCCTGCAAGGAGAACATACAATGTGCGCATGACTGTTTGACCGGCCCAAGCGTCATGTGCACTTGGAGTGGGCAATTGAAACTACGCCTTCACTGCGCTGAGAGCAGAGCATCCCCTCCCGCCCGTCAGCAAAGCAGCAGGAACAAATAAAATTGAGTTATAATCATTTTAATTTTCCTTTAGTTACACTGCTTAAAAGCAGTGAGGAAACGCTCCTCCGCCTTAGCACAGGAGCCGCCACTGAGGTCAGCTCTTACGGTACTGGACACCATGAGTAAATGCCAGTGAGGAGGGCCACTGTCAAAGCTCACATTACTGTTCAGGGATGGGGGGCACTGGCAAAGCATTCATTACTGTTTAGTATATCATTTTTCCATCGGCATGAGGAAAATATTTCTGTCTTTGTTAATCTGTTTGGTCAGTGCTCCCGTCTCTTCTCTAGCCAATTCTTGTCATTGTTATCACCATGTCTACTCAAATGAGCTCATTCTGAAAGAAGCTTCAGTTTAGACTTTGAAATTAGTTGCAAATTTGTTGCACTGTGTCACTAGTTACGTAGTGTGCAACATAGTGGACATCTTAACATATTGATGGACTTGGCCCTCTCTTCAGGGTCACCCCCAAACTTTTGCCTTCACTCTCGTGTTTTCTAAGCCTGTTTTTGTTGTTTTCCTAGAACTCTGCACACTTTACCACTGCTAACAAGTGCTAAAATGCTTGTGCTCTCTCCTTTAATCAAATTGGCTTACACCCAATTGGCAAATGTAATTTACCTGTAAGTTCCTAGTAAAGTGGTACCACGTGTACCCCAGGGTCTGTACATTGAATGCTACTATTGGGCCTGCAGAACTGATTGTGCCACACACTTAAGTATCCCTTTAAACATGTCTCAGGCCAGCCATTGCAGCCTGTGGGTACAGTTTAAACTGCCATTAAGACCTGGCAAAATAAACCTTTTCCCAGGCCCAAACCTTGCTTTTTAATATATATGTCACCCCTACGTTAGACACTGGACAACCTAGAGGGCAGTGTGCAGTGTATTTAAGAAGAAAGACATGTACTTTTAAATTCTTCATGTCCTGATAGTAAAAAAACTCTTAACTTCCAAATGGGCACAGGTATTCAGTTCATGTTTGGTGCCTTTAGAATTGTAATGAAAAATCCTCTCTTATAGTAAAGTTGGACTTTAAATTACAATTTTGAAAATGCCATTTTTAGAAAGCTGGCATTTTTCTGCCTCAGTCATTTAGTGCCACCAGCCTGTCACTGGGTCCCATGACTGGGTGAAGTTGGGCTTTGTGTAATTCTCCTGGAGAGCCACACACAATAGAGGGCTTAGGTGTGCTTAGATGGGCCAAAACTGGCAGGGTGGGAGGGCGGAGTTGAGCACAGCCCTACTTACACTTAAATAGGTTGTGTTCTGCCTCCACACAAAGGGCTGTAAGTCCCCTGTAGTTAGTTTGGAGTCTGAGGAGGTAAGAAACCAGTGCACTTCACTTGGAAATGTCTAGAAGCCTCTCCCACTGCAAAAGAGGCACTAGGTATAAATATTAGACCTCGGACACCAACTTGTTAGTACACTTTTGGACCTGTGGAAGAAGGATTGCTGTGCTGATGAAAGGATTGCCACTCTTCCGGACTGCTGCCTTGCTGGATTTCTGCTCTCCTGCCTGAGTCAGAGGGATTGGACCTGCACTTGAACCCCAAGGGCTAGTCCGCTAGCCTCCTGCTCAGAGCCACAGGAACATAACAGGCTTCCAACCACCTGAACCAGAACCCATATCCAGTTGGAGCAAGCCTCTGACCCCCAAGTGGTGCCCCTCAGGTCCTGGACCCTTGATGATGCCTCAGTGGAGCTGAATTGAAGTTCTTGGTCTCTTTGTGACCGGGAATGGGCCTGTTGGAGCCAAAACCTTGTTGTTCGTGCTACCCTTCAATGCAAAGTTCCTTCAACTTGACCGTTCATGATACAGCATTGCCTGCTCATGGGTAGTGTCATTGTGAAGCCGACTACTAGTGACGATAGCCATACATGGCGTTTTCCTGTACCTTGCGGTCAGATCAACCTCGACTGGGACTCTGTGCTACACTGAGAAGATAACTTTTCAACAGGATTAACCTGGTCCTTGTATCCGAACAACGCTGCATCACAGTTGGCCTGAACTTGTGACTTTCCCCCTGTCTCACACAAGCAGGTAGCCATAAGTGTCACTTTTGGCTTTTTGGTGCTATTTTCACTTACATTTTTAAATTGCATATCTTCGGTTCTACTGCCTGGATTTTTGTAGTTTTGGTCTTGATTTAGTTATTCGATTTTGCTCTATCTTTCTAAATTGGTGTGGGATTTTTCTTGTGTTGTGTTTCCACTTTATTGCTGTTTGAAGTGCTCTATAAATACTTTGCAAATTGCCTCTAAGTTAAGCCTGACTGCTTTGTGCCAAGCTAGCAGAGCTTGGAGGTAAATTTGATTTACTTGTGCCTCACCCTGACAAGGATTGTGGTTGCTGCTTGAGTAGGGTTTCATCCCCTCAACTAGTAACCCAATTTCTCACACATACAGGTTGCAAATGGCCCAAGGCTATGTAAGAGCATGCCATCCTTAACTCAACCTGGAAGCGGATTTCCTGGAATGCCCCATGTCGGCCAACGAAAAATTGCCTGGATCCCTGCCAACCACAAAAAGGACACATTTTTCTTTAAATATTTTTACATTTCCCTTAAGATAGCAAATGGCGGAGACAGAGCTTTGTACTGACCATGATGGCCGCAATCTGCTGAAGCTCCCATCTTGCATCTCCCCTGAAGCACCCCACACCCAGTTCCTCTTTGATGGGACCAGTCCTGTACCTGAACCTGCGCTCGAGGTCGCAACTCCTGGAGCACCTGGGGAGAGGAGTGGCAACCATGGAGGTGATTCGGCAGATGCTGCATGCCTGTGAGGAAAGACCACTGCCTGTTCCTGTATGTTGGGCTGGGTAGCCTGCCCCTGGCCTAAGCCCCCAGGCTACCATCCTCCAGTTGCATCAGAGTGCCACTGACACAGCAGCCAGGGCAAGGCCTTTGGCTCACTAGCGGGGTGAGGAGCGCCCCTCCACATTCTAATAGAGCAGCCCACACTGTGACCTGGTGGGATCGCCGCTGTTTGGAGCCAACAGGACACCGTCCCCACCCTCCCTTGGACCAATGCTGAACTTCTCCCTGTGTATGGTGGCTCCGGGGAGACTTCTGCCCCGCCTGGCTGCTCCCCTGTGAGGCCTATTTGCCTCCCAACTGGGAGGAGCACTTTCTCCAACAGCAGCGGTGACGTCCCACCTGATGCTCCAAACCTCCATGTCCTCCCCGTCTCTTGATTTTCTCCTATAGTGACAGCAGAGGGTCCTTCCCCAGACTGGAGCCTTCATTTTTTGTGCTGCATCCAGCTCGATTGTGCAACGCCATCCCCTCCCAACTCATGACGGGGCTGGGTACCTAGGAGGGCTTACGGTGAGTGCCTGGGCACTGTGCTGCTGAAGTTGCCTGTGACCCAATCAAGTCCACGTATCCTGCTCTGAGGGCAGTGATCTACCCATATAGCTCTCCTGGGAAGCTTCCTTTCCTGCCGTTCTCATATGGCTGATCTTTGCCCTGTTGCTTGTCTCCAAGGGGAATGCCCTCCACTGCTTCTGGAACCAACGTGTGCACTGTCTTGCTTACATCTGAAGATCCACTCTGTGAATTTGTACTGCGACCTGGCTTGGGTCTGTTCGTCACAGCTAACCCCCTCTATAGGGGGAGATGCCTGGACAGTTGTCTTTCCTCCAAGACCAGGACTGGAACCCCAAATCTATTGTTGGCATATACAGGTCCCACAGCACACACGGGCACACTTGACTCCTGCGATCATTACACAGCCACGCGCCCATAGTACCCCCTTTCCATCTCATGCAACATCCTAAATCGGCAACCCGTCAGCTGCTTTTTTCGGAGGTGGTAGTATGCTCCAAACCCCAGGCATTTGGTGCCACACCCTCTGTGGCGCACCCCTTGTCTTCAGAGGAGATGGATTCCCTATTGAAGGAGCTCTCTTGCCTTCACCCCCACCCTCTCCACCATGAACAATAAAATAATGGTTCTTGCCATGGAAGTCAAATCATTTCAGACTGAGGTGTTCACCTTTCACATCCGCTTTAACACCCTGGAGATAAGGGTAGGCCAACTAGATACACAATACAGAGATCTACCAGATTGGGGCGAGGACATTGATTTTCTTTTTCACAAGGTCATGGATCTGAAGTACAGGTCCCGCAGGCACAATAACTGCATCTTTTGAGCCTCTGAAGGGGCAGAGTGGGACCATATGCTTTCTTGCCTGGGGGACTTTCAACGTCTCTTAGCATTAGCTTTACCGAACCGTTGGAGTTCCAGCGGTCACACAGGATCTTCTTCCACTCAAAGGCACCTGATAGACCTCCACGCCCAATATTCGCCTGTCTTGTGCCTGCTAACACAGCAGAAAGATAATTCAGGCTGCCAGGGGAGCGGCAGAGCTGCTGCTTTTTGAGAGGCATCGCATTTCCTTGGCTGCAGACTACTCACAGGCAACCAGCGTTAAGTGCAAGAAATTCTTGGTGCTCCGGTCTCGGCTTCACCACTGGGACCTTACATACGATCTCTTGGATCCAACGCAAATGAAAGTCACTTGGGATGGAAAAACACGGACATTTCATGACCCTGGTGAACTGGAACTCTTCCTGGATGACTTAAAGGACTCCACAATGGATACAAGAACACCTCAGCAAGCCCCAGCCCCCTGCCCAAATTGCGGGGCTGGGGCTTGCCCACTCTTCCCAGCTCCAGAAGCACCATCATCCACCAGTTCTGCAACACCAAGAATCAGCTCATTAGATCTTCAACCAGGTAGTCGAGGCCCTCAACAGAAGACAGGAAAGAGACAAATCTAGGTCTCCCCCCAAACCGTGGTAAACACAGGTCAAGGAGGGCCCATCCGCTGCCTGAATAGACTCACAACTATTGATTCTCCATTGGCCCAACTTTCTTCTTGCCTTGCGTGCTTCAATCTCCCGACTTACCTTCCCATTGGTTGCACCTCCGCCTTGTGCGGAGATACCCCCCACCCATTCATATTTCTCTTCTCGATTAATAGCCTGGGCAGTCCACTCTAAGACACCTCACCGAGCATGGCCTCCCCTCCCCGCATCTCACTCAGATTCTATCTCTCCTCACACTGCCAGCAGCATACACTGCTTCCTCTGGCACGCTGCTCCAATAGTGACATTTTTCTCATCACTCCCCTGCCACACCACCTCTAGCCCAATGGGTCATCGACAGACGCATCCCCCACCAAGCCCTTCCCTCCCGTCTAGTGACTGCCCAGGTGCAAGGGGTGTCTGGCACTGGTGGACGCAGGTCTGTTCTCCGGACACTACAGAATTTTATCTCCCACACTCCCTCATCCCGCACACCCTCTCCCTGCAATCCCACTTGCCCTAACTCCCTTCCCCTTATCCTTCTCGTATACTCAGGGGTCACCTGCTTTTAATGGGGAGCTGACATCCTTGTACCCCAGAGCTTCACCCCCACTCCTTTGGTCAGATGCCCCTGCCTCTTATGATCGCCTCTTTAAAGAGCAGTGGCCTCTCCAGCTTTATTACATGGATAGAAATCCTCCACTACTTCCGCACGCAACAAGTAAACATCACCTTCTTACAGGAGACTCACCTGAACCTGACTGAATCCCTAAAGCTAAAACAAGGCCGAGTGGGCACGGTCATCAGCAGCAGTCGCATTGACTGACAGACACCTTCTCCCCTGAACCTTAAGTAATGAGGACTGGCCATCCTTATCAGGCAGAACATTCCCTGCAAGGCCCTCAAATCCTGGACTGATGACGATTATGTGCCTAACACAGACAAGAACCTCTTTCTAGCTGCTCTTTCCCATAGACTTTTAGCCTTTGGTCAGACCCCCTTATTGCTGGGTGACAACTCAAACTTAGCCCCGGACCCAATCTAGGACCAGACAGGATGAATGGGCGTCTGCTCTGGCCCAATAGAGTGGTCTTGTGGCATCTCATGTCAGACCGTGCCCTGCTTGAAGTGTGGCACCTCCTACATCCATGAGATAGGGAAGATACATTTCTCTCTTGTCCATATTACACTCAATCCTGCATTGACTTTTTCCTTCTTCGGACTCCGTCTCTTCTCCATGTTCTAGACTGAACCATCCTCAAAGCTGCAGTCATGGACCACGGCATGGTCCACTTGGACCTAGGGCCAGCCTCTCCCCCAGCCAGGTGGTGGCAGATGAGGGCCTTTGCCTACATGCTCCCAAAACATAAGGACACTTGCCAGTCACTCATCCATACTTATCCCCAGGACAATGAGGGCTCTGTGGCTTCACACCTGGTGCTGCGGGTCACCAGAAAAGGCTGCACTGAGGGGCTCCTTGATGAAAAATTCATTGCAGCTAAACACAGAGCCCAAGATGCCCTGTGTGATGCAGAGAGGGAAGTGGCCACCCTCCATTAATGCTACACTTTGCCCCCACCGACTCCCATTATAGAGCCCTCAAACTCGCCAACACTCTGCTGAATGCACTCTTCACAACTGTGGCGGAGAGGGCAATGGTGAACCTCTAATGGCGCAAATATGATTATGGTGAAAAGACTGTACTCCTCCTGGCAAAGCAGCTGCATCGGCAGGAGATACAGCTCATGGTCTCAGCTCTTTGAGGTAGCACCAGTACGCTGCTGACACACCCTAAAGACATTGTGGAGAGGTTTGCCGGCTATTATTTGGACCTCTACCGCTCCAAAGCTACACCCTGTACTGATAAGATAGATGCTTTCCTCCTACCACTAAACTTGCCCTCCCTTACAGATAAGGGCTGAGCTCTCTTAGAAGGGGAGATCACAGAAGGAATAGCAAAGGCCATCTCGCTCCTCTCCAATTGTAAATCGCCCTGGTAGTATGGGCTCCTGGTGAGTTCTACAAAATAGGCAAACCCCTCCTGACCCTACTCCTCACCCAAACATATAAGAAAGCCACTGATACGAGCTCCCTGGACATGGTCTCCAATACTGCCACTATCACAGTCATTTCTAAAGATGGTAAAAACCCATGGGAATGATCCAGCTACTGCCCCATCTCCCGCATCAGTTTTGACCTTAAGATGCTAGCCAAAATCCTGGCCATCTGACTGGAGAAAGTGATCCCACAACTGATTCACCCACCCAGGTGAATTTTATCACAAGACATATGTCGCATGACTATCTCTTCACCCTATCCCACATTCTGTGGCGGGTTCGAGAGGACCTTGAGGAAAGAAAATCACTTTCCCTTGATGCCAAAAAGGCAATTGGTCACGTGGAATGGCCACATCTTTTTAGGATAAATGGGAAGATGGCCTAGGTAATGAGTTCATCTCCAAAGTTTGGCTCTTATATGATACCCTCACAGCTGAAGTTCAATGTGGTGTCTTTGTCTCCTAACACTTCCCGATCCATTGGGGCACCTGTCAGGGTTGCCCCTTCTCCCTGTTGCTCTTCTTCCTTGCTGCTCTTCTTCCTTGCAACGGAACTCCTTTCAGCAACCATGCTCCAATAAGAGGAGGTGAAGGGAATTAATATAGGCCCTCTAGTGGTGAAGGCCCTGCTTTACATGGACAACATACTTCTTCTTATCTCTTGACCACATACTTCCGTGGAGGCAGTAATGCCCTTCATAGCTCACTCTCCCGACTATATGGTTATGAAATTAACTGGACAAAAGGGAGGCAATGCCCTTATCGACAGGGACAACAAGAGATTGCTTTCATATAAATGAGTCCTGGTGGGTTCCCAGGGGTTTGAATTAGCTGCGCATTTGTATTAATAGTGGCCTGCGCAGGATAGTGGAAGATAATCTCCTGCAACTGCGGGAACGGTCCAGGCATTACTTTCTTAAGTGGGGCCATCTGAGCTTCTCCCTTTGGGGTTGGGTGCAAATGATTAAGTCTACAGTGGTGACCAGATATAATTATGTCTCTGCCATGCTGCCTCTGAAAGTACCCAGAGCGCTCCTGCTGGGCATAAAAACTGATATCTCCTCCTACATCTGGAGTGGCAGACGCCCTAGATTGAAGGCCTTGGGTCTTGTAAGCTGATACGATAGGTGAGGTATTCCCCTCCCACACATCTCTTCTTATCTGGCTTTCCAGCTCTCTCAAATAGCGCCCCGCATGGGTGACTCCAAATCCACCACAATGTGGATAGCTGTAGAGTATCAACTCTGGGGCTCAGCATGCCCTACTCCCCCGTGCTCTCTTCTGTCGTCTTTTTCTCGCTGGAGTGACAACCCGATTCTGGCAGCCACAGCTGCAACCTGGGAATCGGCCCATAGCCTTATAGGGGTTATTCCTCTCCTCCATAGTACAGCTTCGGTGTGGCACAAAGCTACTTTACACATTGCCGGCTCCCATTTCTACTGGAGTGTCTGGTGCAAAAAGGGAGTGGTGCAGGTCGACCACCTTCTAGATGGCGGCACCCTCAAGCCCTTCCCTTTGCTCAGGAGGGTAATCAACCTAACCCAAGCTAACTACTGGAAATGTCACCAGCTCTCCAATTGCCTCTCCTCCACACTAGGTCCACTACCATTAGAACTACTAACCTCCCCCATCCAACGTTATCTCGTCTGTGAAGGGCGAGGGGACATAGGCGCTTGGTCTTAGGACTGTATGGAGTTCTTAACGGAGAAGTCTACTCAAATCCTATCATGACTGAGACCAGGACCAAATGGCAAATCACCCTGTGTAGAGACTATACCCTACCAGACTGGGAAGATTTGCTCCGCTCCCACAACCTGGTAATTGAGATGGTCGCCTTAAAACCCTGTATTTTAAGGTTCTAGACAATTGGTACTGGTCCCCGAAAAAACTGTTCCTGGCAGGCTTATTGCCCCTTAGCCGCTGCTGGGGATTCACAGCGGATGAGTGTGATTTAGCCCTTATTTTGTGGAACTGCCCACAGATTCAACCCTACTGGGCTGGGGTGTAGTTGCACCTCTGTGGTTCCTCCCCCAGTGTGCTTCCCATCTGGCCCACCTTGCCCTCCTCCATGTCGTTAGAGACACACTCATGCTAGATACTCAACCCTCTGATGGTTAGCCACCGCCTCAATAGTGGACCAGTTATGTATCCTCCATCATTGGTGCCAGACAACGGGCCTTACCCTGACAGAATGGATGGTAGAGTTCCATAAGGTGGCCTTACATGAAAGATTAACATATAGAATTAATGACAAATTGGAGGTCTTTGAGAGGGTTAGGGGTGATTTTCTGGAGGAGATCGAGCAAATAGTCTGAATCTAGCGGTGCCTGTATAAAATGTCCCTCCTCCAGTGAATTGGGGAAGTGTCGCTCCATCGTCCTTATGTCCCCCTCCCTCTTTCGTTGCTGGCAGGCTGCACATACACTGATACCGATCTGCCCTTGATTCCTTTATTGTCCCCCCGTCCGACACAGACCACTGCTACAGTCATTCTGAGAATCAGAGGTTTTGTCCCTCTGCCCTATGGACATCTTTTGAAGTAGTCCGGGGTCACAGCTGTGACCTGTAGCTAGCTTGCTCCTTGCTACTCTTGGCACTTCGCTTACGACCCATGGGCTCAGAGGATCTAAAGGTTTTTCCCCCTCTGAGGCCAGGGGCCAGGGGTGTAACACAGGCCCCTGCAGCCCCCGCTGTGCAGGGGGGCCCTCACCCTCCGGGGGCACCATGAGCACCGCACTTCTGCTGGGGAGCTCTAGATTGAGTCCAGAGGGGGCCCCTTCACTTACCCTGCAGGAGGGCCCCCCTCAAGGTTCGTTACGCCTCTGCCAGGGGTCGCAATAGTAGTGAAAGGAGTAGCTGGGAGCAAGCTAGAGGTCACAGCTGCGACCCCTGACAACTCCCAAATGACGTCCATGCTCTGCCTTTCACCCCTTCCTCCATCATCACCCCTTTCCCCACGACCCCCCCCCCCCCGTCCTCCACAGTTGATACTAGCTCTGGTTTTTGCTGTATTGACATGATCGACAAAACTGCCTACCACCTTCCCCCACCGGAGGCACTGTCCATGCAAATGATGAGACTGCTGGCATCTGAAGCATGTCCCAATTGTACCCCGATCTTGTGGTGTAATGCTTTGCCACTACTGCGGACCACCGGAGCTAAGCTGACTCACAAGCTATACTAGCCCCCTGGGTGGTGTTCTGTTGGTCCTCTGCCCTGATCGTTGTCATGTTTGTGATGTTTGCTCATTGTATTTTCTTGGAAAATATAAATAAAGGTTGCAAAACAAAAAGATAGCAAATGGCTATTTACAAAGCATTCCTAGGGGACAATTATTGTTTTCTTTATAACTTTTGATCCCTACTTCTCATTACTTCATTTGTAAGACATGTTTCCTCTTAGGTTTTATCATTTAACCAACGTGGCTTGGCCCTTTCAAGTTGTTTATTTCCTAACCCTTTTGTTGTTTGGCTGGTTGTTGTACACTCACCACATGTATTTTCTCTGAGAAATGTAAATGTCATACTGCTTAAGCCACACTAGCAAAAGGCAGTCAGCCAAAGTAATGTTTATTTAGATCGGTGGTCTTTTAACAGTGTAAATACATGTATGTACCATCTCCTTTTATAAATTTATCAATTCATCAATTTAGACCAATCTAATATCCTAAATAATTTCATCACAGTTTATGACTCAAAACAAAATCACTTAAAAAATGTCAATTTATAGACAAGGCATTTCATTGCACTTACTCAATAAAAAAGTTAAGATAAAAAATTCCGACAAAGCTTTCCCCATCTAAAATTCTTCTACCAGATTCAAAATAAAATTCTACACAGTTGGTAAAATACCCTGCTTATTTTAATGTCCTTTATTTCACACTAGCAAGAGTGAGTCAAATCAAATTTCAAAAGCTTTATTCGACAGCAAGTCATAAAAGCAATTTACATCCTAACATTAGACAATAAATACTATCCTAAAATTCATATTATTTTAAAACACACATTAAACACTTTATGCTGTCACTTCCAATACACAATATAAAATATTCCATCAAGAATTACTATAAAAATTGATCATACATAAAAACCATGGTGACGATAATTCATTATGCATCAGTTAGTTGTAAAGTACGGGTGCGAATAGTCCAGGCCCATCCTAAAAATTTTGCAACAGCAATCGCAAAGTAGGGTGTGCAGTCTGTTTCCAGTATTCTAAGCGCCTCTATGTGCTTGCGTGTTCCTAAATTAAGGCACACTGGTTTTATCCATTTGCGACGTGGGCAATCATAAAGAGGGCAAGCAAACAGTAAGTGAGCAACATTCTCGGTTAAGTCTTTGCAATAATTATTTTCACCATGCACTATCAACGTTCAATGTGACATTCATGGGAGGGCGGGGAGTTCAAAGTTGTGATGTAAAATATGTCGAAACGTTTGGGAGGGCCGTTACGATATTGAGGAACTAACATACGGTTCATTGGAGAAAAAGGTTTAATATCATACATACAAACTATGTTGAATGTCCCCACGCAATGGATTCTGGTCCACGTGGTTTACGTAACATCGGGAATAACCTGGTAGTACAAAAAGGAGGGGAGGGACATCTGCACAGGTGATGTTAATGAAACACGGTTAGAACGTAGCCAGTATGGGGGGTTGCGAAGGATTGCAATCAGGAACCAGATTGTTTCTCTGTAAGGTACGAGCTCGTTTCATAAGATAGATGGGTATACCCTGTTGATTTAAGTCTCCTGAGGTAGTAGAGAATAGTCCTAAATTAACATTTGTTTAGCGACATGTTGAACTCAGTGGGCATAACGTTGATGGTGGGGATTTGGTATGTTTACATTAATTGTAATGGGTTTATATTTCATTTCCCGTTCGGATTATGACTGATTCGAAAGATTCTAAGAATGTATAGTCTAACTGAGATGTTTTATAACTTGCAGATAAACCCCTGACGAAGAGCCGGGATGGCTCGAAATGCATTGGGTAAAAATGGTTAACTCTAGAGGAACTTTTATGGTACAGTCCGTGCTTTAGGATGAGGCTTCATGCATACCTACAGCATTTAAAGGATGTAAAGTATTCATAATGATCTTACATGTAATGGATCAACACAATTGGAAGTTATGGATCTATTTGGAACAATAAATGATTTTGCGGAAACGGATTAAATTTGGCATTTTTTGTCATGTATAAACTAACGCTGTGCGTCTCGACACGGGCGTAAATACGCCCCCTCATCAATAGTAATTTCTACATGGACGTGACTTGGCAGTCCACGTTACCAGGCTAGCACGCTCACCGGGAAAAGACAAGCAAATTAAGAAAGCGGAGTGCTCTCTGACTCTTTTCGATTAAAGTTTCTACATAAACTGCCTACTCGAGGAGCAGCACCCATAAACAGTGAAGAAAGAATGTTCAAAATTCTCATGGTTACATGTTAGATTCGTTTACAACAGCGTTTCTTGAAAGTGGATCTGCATACAACTGTGGTTTGTAAAACGGAAAGGATCAACTCCAATAGGACACATTGCTAACTAAAACTTTGTCAAAATGTATCATATACACCCCTATCAGCACATTAATTTCATTCTGATAATTATTTTCACCATGCACTATCAACGTTCAATGTGACATTCATGGGTGGGCGGGGAGTTCAAAGTTGTGATGTAAAATATGTCGAAATGTTTGGGAGGGCCGTTACGATATTGAGGAACTAACATACGGTTCATTGGAGAAAAAGGTTTAATATCATACATACAAACTATGTTGAATGTCCCCACGCAATGGATTCTGGTCCACATGGTTTACGTAACATCGGGAATAACCTGGTAGTACAAAAAGGAGGGGAGGGACATCTGCACAGGTGATGTTAATGAAACACGGTTAGAACGTAGCCAGTATGGGGGTTGCGAAGGATTGCAATCAAGAACCAGATTGTTTCTCTGTAAGGTACGAGCTCGTTTCATAAGATAGATGGGTATACCCTGTTGATTTAAGTCTCCTGAGGTAGTAGAGAATAGTCCTAAATTAACATTTGTTTAGCGACATGTTGAACTCAGTGGGCATAACGTTGATGGTGGGGATTTGGTATGTTTACATTAATTGTAATGGGTTTATATTTCATTTCCCGTTCGGATATGACTGATTCAAAAGATTCTAAGAATGTATAGTCTAACTGAAATGTTTTATAACTTACAGATAAACCCCTGACGAAGAGCCGGGATGGCTCGAAATGCATTGGGTAAAAATGGTTAACTCTAGAGGAACTTTTATGGTACAGTCCGTGCTTTAGGACGAGGCTTCATGCATACCTACAGCATTTAAAGGATGTAAAGTATTCATAATGATCTTACATGTAATGGATCAACACAATTGGAAGTTATGGATCTATTTGGAACAATAAATGATTTTGCGGAAACGGATTAAATTTGGCATTTTTTGTCATGTATAAACTAACGCTGTGCGTCTGGACACGGGCGTAAATACGCCCCCTCATCAATAGTAATTTCTACATGGACGTGACTTGGCAGTCCACGTTACCAGACTAGCACGCTCACCGGGAAAAGACAAGCAAATTAAGAAAGCGGAGTGCTCTCTGACTCTTTTCGATTAAAGTCTTTGCAATAATATTTCTCATCCCGGTTCGCAGACCAGTTTTGTGTATATTCGTTTAAGGGAAGAGTTCCGGATCTAAATTGAAAATACAGTTTTCTGTCAAGCGGCTTTTCAATGATGTCCCAGTAGGGTTCACAAGATGGTACTGTTTTAATATCAAGAAAACGGCGGGTCAATTTGGAGTTGGATCTAGTACAAAAAACAGATGACCGAACCATGTCCCAATACTTTTCCTTCAAAATGGTCTTTGATGGAAAATATGATACATTGGTATTAGCCCATAAATGGTCTAGATCCAGCTTAGATAATAGACCCCGTATTTCTTTAAGCCACAAGATGGTATGAAAGCGGTCTGCCTTGATGATATCCTCTAATGCGGCAGCATAATGAGCTAGTTCCGGGGTTGTCATTAACCGTCTCCAATATAACAGAGGGCGTAGACGAGCTAAGTCCTCTATACTTTTCCTACCAAGATCATACAACAGAGGAACAGTGGGAGTACTTTGTGGTACCCCAACTAGGCGCCGCAAGAACCTATTCTCTGCCAGTGACAGGTCCTTCAAATTAGAGAATCCCCATAATTCCGATCCGTACAGTGAGGCACTTACCACCTTCATATTATAAATTTCTAGAGCGGGGGTAATTGGTTTAGTCAGTGAGGCTCTGTGTTTAAGAGCTACCACACCCGCTAACTGGTTGAATTTTAGAACTACCATGTCGATGTGATTTTTCCATCTCATGTTACCCTGAAGGGATATTCCTAAATATGTAAAAGCCTCTACCTGCTCTAGAGGGGTACCATTAAAAGTAATTGAACCTTTGAATGTCTTCCGTTGATTCATACACATAAACTTGGTCTTAGAAGTATTCAACTCTAAACCGCGGTTTTGACAAAACTCACCAAATGCATTAACTGCCTTCTGGAGCCCACTAGGAGTTTGTGATACTATCAGCGTGTCGTCCGCAAACATGAGGACTGGCACACGAGCCCCTGCTAGAACTGGTGCATCTGTGGGGGACCTTCTTAAGTAATCCACAATACCATTAATGTATATGGAAAACAGTGTGGGGGCCAAGACACACCCCTGCCTTACCCCACGTTCCACAGGGAAAGAATCGGTCACTTCACCCTGTGCCCCCACCTAATTCTAGCATAGTTGTTTTCATGCAGTCGGACAAGCAGTGTTAACAGTTCTGGACTTATGCCAGCTTCAGCAAGCACACTCCAGAGTTTTGGCCGTGGAACTAAATCAAAAGCTGATTTTAAGTCAACAAATACAGCATAAAGAGGGCCATTGATCAAGGTCACGTTCCTCCAGTAGAGCGCTATAAAATAGAAAACCTGGTCAATTGAGCTAGTCAGGGGGCGAAACTCAGCTTGATATGGAGACAAAATATCTTTTTCAGCTATCCAAGATTGGAGCTTGTTCTGCACTAATCGACCTATCAGTGTTTGTGCTGAATCTATAAGACTGATCGGTCTATAGTTGCTGGGTAGCGATTTGTCACCCTTTTTTAAAAACTGGAATTATTTCCGCACCCTTCCAAGAAATGGGTATAGGTGCACCCTGGGCCACAGAGTTAGCTAGCCATGTAAAATACTGACACCATGATTCCCGATCACTTAAAAACACATCAGCAGGAATACCATCCATACCTGGCGCTCTTCCCCCTGTCACACAGTCTAAAGCAATACTGACATCTTTTGCGGTAAATACTTGGCAGCTGTAGAAGACCATGGGGGGTAGAGCATAACAATCTGCCGCTAAGTTACAGGCATACTGCGGTTTAAAAAATATCTATCCACAGGTTTTTAGCAACATTATTTTGTGGGGATTCTACTGTCCCTCCTCTGTCCCACTTAACAATTGCCCAAAATTGCTTTTGATCTTTAGCGGCACAAGCAAATTTCAAGTCACGCCAATGATCCTCGTCCCACTGTTTCTTGGCTTTTTTTTGGGCTTTTCTATATATATCCCTGGCCTTCCTCACTCCTGTAATATTCCTAGCCCTGAGTTCAGTAGTAAGGTTCTGACGGGCTATTCTACAGGATTGGTCATACCACCCTAACCTAAGTAGTTTTTTCGTAACCTTGCTTTGTTTTATTGTTTTCAAGAAGAACCCTTGAATCCTAGTGAAAAAATTAGTGTGAGCCTCTGCCATAATATCGGAAAAGTTTGGTTTATTACTATGTAATTTCAGATTGTTTACTTCCTCGACCACTACTCTCTTAAGATCCTCAATCTTCTCAGGATCTTCTATCAATCTAGCCCATTTTACATGATGCTGATTGTTTGAGAGCACTATATCTAAGGTCACCTTGTCGCCCCCAAGACTTGATTCTCTCATCCCTATGTCAATTTGAAAATCCATGCAAAGAGGATTGTGGTCACTTTCAATTCTACTTTTTACAATCATATCTTGCAGCCTGTGCCAATCCCTGATATCCACCAGGAAGTAGTCTATTCAGCTAGTTGACCTTCCATTATCGAATGTATTACTCCCCTGGCGGTCTGATAGGGTACGCCCATTTGCTGCTCTAAGACCCCTTGCCAGGCATAGACTCTTGATTTGAATAGCCACAGCAGACCATCTCTTAACCACAGCCAGTTCAAGCTGGGGGACTCCCCATCTGCTATCCTCCTCCGAGGCCAGAATCCGGTCCTCTTGTCCTAGAGGTTCAAAAGTGGTGTTAAAGTCACCCCCTACTATGATAGATAGCTGAGTTGACAACAACTCAAGCTCTTGATCAAGGACAGATATTACTTCAGATGTATTCCCCTCCCAACCCCCCTGGCATAAATGTTAAAAATAGCCACCCTTTGGCCATTTGCCCACGTAATGTTAACTGGCAATATATCGCTCGATGGAAGGGTCCTTTGCTGGATTTTACAGTGTAATGATTGGTGTACCCATATTATCAAACCTCCAGACGGGCGCCCTTTAGGATTTCTCCTAGCTGGGATAAAGAACTTAACAAACCCAAGCCGATAGACTTGAGTCAATGACCATGTTTCCTGAAACAGGATAATATCATGTTGGTCAATAAAGTCGCTCCATTCTGGGGAAGTCATTTTATTTGCTATTCCGGCGAGATTCCAAGAAAGGAAGATCAGCCTTGTCTTTTCTGTGGTTAGGCATACATCCCCTGTTGATATCAGCCTGTCTTGTCTTGCTGGCAAAGAATCATCTTCGGGGTCTAGATTGACAGGGGGGTTGTCTAGTGGTTTGAGAGGAGAGACTATAATACCAATTATACACTCCGAGTTGCTCGCAGTTAACTGTACAGGGACTTCCCTATCTGGGCCACTTTCATTTAAATTAAGTAATCCCCTCCTTCTGGCTAGGGGTGCAGTAGGCACACTGCTCTTATCAGCGGTAGTACAGAAACTGTCGAGCACTGTTAAATCATTACATTAGGTGATTTCACCCCAACCAAGTCAATCACATTCATTGAGATTGGATAGTGCTGAAAACCTATTTTCAAGATTCAGGCCCCAATCACTATTTTGGCCACCCCTAACCCTTCCCTTTGACACCAAGTTCCACTTAGTTCTCAATATACTTGGTTTCAGAACATTTCCTTTTCTAGAATAAAAGAACTTGAGAGTCAGTGGGACTATGTCTGCAGTTCTGCGTTGAGGGGGGAACAAATTAGGCAGGATATTGGGGAGTACGTCAGGCCCTGAAAAATTCAACACTACACAGTCACCCCCAATTTTTTTAGGGCTGTTCCCTATCCAATCAACTCTTCTTGCCATGACTAGTTCCCCCGCTAGCTGCTGCTTACCCCATGGAGATATTACCATATTGTTAGATAGCCAATGTGATGCTTTACTTAGCAGAGACGAAGTAGATTCCATCTGGCCATGCTTCAGGTGTGGTACATTAGCCAAGACCAAAACAAGAGGAGAGGCCTCTACGATGAGCTCTACGGGGCCTTTCTCTGGACACGATGCAGTTAGTCCCGCTAGTCTTGCTGAGGGACCTTCTTCAGATAGTGCTTCGTCCCCTACCACTTGATGATGAATAGGGGTAGGATTAGGTACTGTTGTCTCTCCACCCCCGACCGTAGGCCCCACAGGTACTCTTTTTGGCTCAACTCTACATGCCACTTGATTCGGTATATCCCCCACCTCCTCTATGGTTTTCTTTAGGAGCCCCCCTAGTCTGTGAACCTCTTCTGTTAACTGATCAATTTTTGCAACCAATGGTTTAATGATGCCCTTCATCTTTGAGTCAATCATGCTCACTAATTTCTTAAGCTGGACATCTCCCAAAAATATACTCCCCCCGTTCTCCCCCCTTCCTTCATCCATGTCACTTTTTTTGGCGGTGAGGCTGGTCTTTTTCTGCTCGAACGTAGCCCACCGCGTTTTGGTTGACCCTTATTGCACCCTCTGGTGACTCTAGGTGCAAGCAAGGGCACTGGGGGCGGGGATTTTTCCTCTGCTGAATCTGCGTCATCCTCGTCTACCTTTTCGGACACAGCAATTGCAGATACATTCAGTATAGGAATTTCATTATTGGTCTGATCAAGCACAGAAGCATCATTACTAATATCCGGCTCCAATAAATCTACTGGAATAGGTTCAGGCAAGGTGGTGATAGGTGAAATGCTCAGGCCCAATGAAGACCTTCTCTCACTATTTATTTTTGCGACAACCTGTACTAGATAATTGTCCATGGTGTTATTAGGTACAGTGGGAGTCTTTTGCTTGGACATGACAACCTATACTAATATGTAAGACCACTTGCCACTTAGTGTTATGGTGCTCACGGATAAAATACAATCCCAAACCATGAAACTCAATTTGACCACGATAGAACAAAAGTTTTCAATGTTAACAAGATGATAAATAGTGCAACTCACGATGATTTTCGGGCAAAGGACTTTGCCCAGACCAGTCACGTCCTGTCTCGGACTGTCTAAGGCTGTCCGCCCTTTGTCCGGGCTTAGTCCGGCGCCGTCCCGCGCACGTCCCGCGTCGCGGGGGTTGTCGCTGTAATTTATGCACCCTTGGCGCGGTATCCGGGCGCTAGGGCTGCTGGGATATGTGGTCCAGCAGGCCCGCGCTCCACTCGGCGTCCGCTTCCTGGTTGTAAACTGCGGCGGCGGGAGGCGAGCCCCTGTGGCCACGAGTCAGGTCTGAGAAGAAGCAGGTTGCTGGTTGAAGTCCTCGAAACACTGTAGTAAGTGTAATGCCTTGCCACTACTGCGGACCACCGGAGCTAAGCTGACTCACAAGCTATACTGGCCCCCTGGGTGATGTTCCGTTGGTCTTCTGCCCTGATCGTTGTCATGTTTGTGATGTTTGCTCATTGTATTTTCTTGGAAAATATAAATAAAGGTTGCAAAACAAAAAGATAGCAAATGGCTATTTACAAAGCATTCCTAGGGGACAATTATTGTTTTCTTTATAACTTTTGATCCCTACTTCTCATTACTTCATTTGTAAGACATGTTTCCTCTTAGGTTTTATCATTTAACCAACGTGGCTTGGCCCTTTCAAGTTGTTTATTTCCTAACCCTTTTGTTGTTTGGCTGGTTGTTGTACACTCACCACATGTATTTTCTCTGAGAAATGTAAATGTCATACTGCTTAAGCCCCACTAGCAAAAGGCAGTCAGCCAAAGTAATGTTTATTTAGATCGGTGGTCTTTTAACAGTGTAAATACATGTATGTACCATCTCCTTTTATAAATTTATCAATTCATCAATTTAGACCAATCTAATATCCTAAATAATTTCATCACAGTTTATGACTCAAAACAAAATCACTTAAAAAATGTCAATTTATAGACAAGGCATTTCATTGCACTTACTCAATAAAAAAGTTAAGATAAAAAATTCCGACAAAGCTTTCCCCATCTAAAATTCTTCTACCAGATTCAAAATAAAATTCTACACAGTTGGTAAAATACCCTGCTTATTTTAATGTCCTTTATTTCACACTAGCAAGAGTGAGTCAAATCAAATTTCAAAAGCTTTATTCGACAGCAAGTCATAAAAGCAATTTACATCCTAACATTAGACAATAAATACTATCCTAAAATTCATATTATTTTAAAACACACATTAAACACTTTATGCTGTCACTTCCAATACACAATATAAAATATTCCATCAAGAATTACTATAAAAATTGATCATACATAAAAACCATGGTGACGATAATTCATTAAGCTGCATCAGTTAGTTGTAAAGTACGGGTGCGAATAGTCCAGGCCCATCCTAAAAATTTTGCAACAGCAATCGCAAAGTAGGGTGTGCAGTCTGTTTCCAGTATTCTAAGCGCCTCTATGTGCTTGCGTGTTCCTAAATTAAGGCACACTGGTTTTATCCATTTGCGACGTGGGCAATCATAAAGAGGGCAAGCAAACAGTAAGTGAGCAACATTCTCGGTTAAGTCTTTGCAATAATTATTTTCACCATGCACTATCAACGTTCAATGTGACATTCATGGGAGGGCGGGGAGTTCAAAGTTGTGATGTAAAATATGTCGAAACGTTTGGGAGGGGCGTTACGATATTGAGGAACTAACATACGGTTCATTGGAGAAAAAGGTTTAATATCATACATACAAACTATGTTGAATGTCCCCACGCAATGGATTCTGGTCCACGTGGTTTACGTAACATCGGGAATAACCTGGTAGTACAAAAAGGAGGGGAGGGACATCTGCACAGGTGATGTTAATGAAACACGGTTAGAACGTAGCCAGTATGGGGGGTTGCGAAGGATTGCAATCAGGAACCAGATTGTTTCTCTGTAAGGTACGAGCTCGTTTCATAAGATAGATGGGTATACCCTGTTGATTTAAGTCTCCTGAGGTAGTAGAGAATAGTCCTAAATTAACATTTGTTTAGCGACATGTTGAACTCAGTGGGCATAACGTTGATGGTGGGGATTTGGTATGTTTACATTAATTGTAATGGGTTTATATTTCATTTCCCGTTCGGATTATGACTGATTCGAAAGATTCTAAGAATGTATAGTCTAACTGAGATGTTTTATAACTTGCAGATAAACCCGTGACGAAGAGCCGGGATAGCTCGAAATGCATTGGGTAAAAATGGTTAACTCTAGAGGAACTTTTATGGTACAGTCCGTGCTTTAGGATGAGGCTTCATGCATACCTACAGCATTTAAAGGATGTAAAGTATTCATATTGATCTTACATGTAATGGATCAACACAATTGGAAGTTATGGATCTATTTGGAACAATAAATGATTTTGCGGAAACGGATTAAATTTGGCATTTTTTGTCATGTATAAACTAACGCTGTGCGTCTGGACACGGGCGTAAATACGCCCCCTCATCAATAGTAATTTCTACATGGACGTGACTTGGCAGTCCACGTTACCAGGCTAGCACGCTCACCGGGAAAAGACAAGCAAATTAAGAAAGCGGAGTGCTCTCTGACTCTTTTCGATTAAAGTTTCTACATAAACTGCCTACTCGAGGAGCAGCACCCATAAACAGTGAAGAAAGAATGTTCATAATTCTCATGGTTACATGTTAGATTCATTTACAACAGCGTTTCTTGAAAGTGGATCTGCATACAACTGTGGTTTGTAAAATGGAAAGGATCAACTCCAATAGGACACATTGCTAACTAAAACTTTGTCAAAATGTATCATATACACCCCTATCAGCACATTAATTTCATTCTGATAATTATTTTCACCATGCACTATCAACGTTCAATGTGACATTCATGGGTGGGTGGGGAGTTCAAAGTTGTGATGTAAAATATGTCGAAACGTTTGGGAGGGCTGTTACGATATTGAGGAACTAACATACGGTTCATTGGAGAAAAAGGTTTAATATCATACATACAAACTATGTTGAATGTCCCCACGCAATGGATTCTGGTCCACGTGGTTTACGTAACATCGGGAATAACCTGGTAGTACAAAAAGGAGGGGAGGGACATCTGCACAGGTGATGTTAATGAAACACGGTTAGAACGTAGCCAGTATGGGGGTTGCGAAGGATTGCAATCAAGAACCAGATTGTTTCTCTGTAAGGTACGAGCTCGTTTCATAAGATAGATGGGTATACCCTGTTGATTTAAGTCTCCTGAGGTAGTAGAGAATAGTCCTAAATTAACATTTGTTTAGCGACATGTTGAACTCAGTGGGCATAACGTTGATGGTGGGGATTTGGTATGTTTACATTAATTGTAATGGGTTTATATTTCATTTCCCGTTCGGATTATGACTGATTCGAAAGATTCTAAGAATGTATAGTCTAACTGAAATGTTTTATAACTTACAGATAAACCCCTGACGAAGAGCCGGGATGGCTCGAAATGCATTGGGTAAAAATGGTTAACTCTAGAGGAACTTTTATGGTACAGTCCGTGCTTTAGGACGAGGCTTCATGCATACCTACAGCATTTAAAGGATGTAAAGTATTCATAATGATCTTACATGTAATGGATCAACACAATTGGAAGTTATGGATCTATTTGGAACAATAAATGATTTTGCGGAAACGGATTAAATTTGGCATTTTTTGTCATGTATAAACTAACGCTGTGCGTCTGGACACGGGCGTAAATACGCCCCCTCATCAATAGTAATTTCTACATGGACGTGACTTGGTAGTCCCCGTTACCAGACTAGCACGCTCACCGGGAAAAGACAAGCAAATTAAGAAAGCGGAGTGCTCTCTGACTCTTTTCGATTAAAGTCTTTGCAATAATAACATTTCTCATCCCGGTTCGCAGACCAGTTTTGTGTATATTCGTTTAAGGGAAGAGTTCCGGATCTAAATTGAAAATACAGTTTTCTGTCAAGCGGCTTTCAATGATGTCCCAGTAGGGTTCACAAGATGGTACTGTTTTAATATCAAGAAAACGGCGGGTCAATTTGGAGTTGCATCTAGTACAAAAAACAGATGACCGAACCATGTCCCAATACTTTTCCTTCAAAATGGTCTTTGATGGAAAATATGATACATTGGTATTAGCCCATAAATGGTCTAGATCCAGCTTAGATAATAGACCCCGTATTTCTTTAAGCCACAAGATGGTATGAAAGCGGTCTGCCTTGATGATATCCTCTAATGCGGCAGCATAATGAGCTAGTTCCGGGGTTGTCATTAACCGTCTCCAATATAACAGAGGGCGTAGACGAGCTAAGTCCTCTATCCTTTTCCTACCAAGATCATACAACAGAGGAACAGTGGGAGTACTTTGTGGTACCCCAACTAGGCGCCGCAAGAGCCTATTCTCTGCCAGTGACAGGTCCTTCAAATTAGAGAATCCCCATAATTCCGATCCGTACAGTGAGGCACTTACCACCTTCATATTATAAATTTCTAGAGCGGGGGTAATTGGTTTAGTCAGTGAGGCTCTGTGTTTAAGAGCTACCACACCCGCTAACTGGTTGAATTTTAGAACTACCATGTCGATGTGATTTTTCCATCTCATGTTACCCTGAAGGGATATTCCTAAATATGTAAAAGCCTCTACCTGCTCTAGAGGGGTACCATTAAAAGTAATTGAACCTTTGAATGTCTTCCGTTGATTCATACACATAAACTTGGTCTTAGAAGTATTCAACTCTAAACCGCGGTTTTGACAAAACTCACCAAATGCATTAACTGCCTTCTGGAGCCCACTAGGAGTTTGTGATACTATCAGCGTGTCGTCCGCAAACATGAGGACTGGCACACGAGCCCCTGCTAGAACTGGTGCATCTGTGGGGGACCTTCTTAAGTAATCCACAATACCATTAATGTATATGGAAAACAGTGTGGGGGCCAAGACACACCCCTGCCTTACCCCACGTTCCACAGGGAAAGAATCGGTCACTTCACCCTGTGCCCCCACCTAATTCTAGCATAGTTGTTTTCATGCAGTCGGACAAGCAGTGTTAACAGTTCTGGACTTATGCCAGCTTCAGCAAGCACACTCCAGAGTTTTGGCCGTGGAACTAAATCAAAAGCTGATTTTAAGTCAACAAATACAGCATAAAGAGGGCCATTGATCAAGGTCACGTTCTTCCAGTAGAGCGCTATAAAATAGAAAACCTGGTCAATTGAGCTAGTCAGGGGGCGAAACTCAGCTTGATATGGAGACAAAATATCTTTTTCAGCTATCCAAGATTGGAGCTTGTTCTGCACTAATCGACCTATCAGTGTTTGTGCTGAATCTATAAGACTGATCGGTCTATAGTTGCTGGGTAGCGATTTGTCACCCTTTTTTAAAAACTGGAATTATTTCCGCACCCTTCCAAGAAATGGGTATAGGTGCACCCTGGGCCACAGAGTTAGCTAGCCATGTAAAATACTGACACCATGATTCCCGATCACTTAAAAACACATCAGCAGGAATACCATCCATACCTGGCGCTCTTCCCCCTGTCACACAGTCTAAAGCAATACTGACATCTTTTGCGGTAAATACTTGGCAGCTGTAGAAGACCATGGGGGGTAGAGCATAACAATCTGCCGCTAAGTTACAGGCATACTGCGGTTTAAAAAATATCTATCCACAGGTTTTTAGCAACATTATTTTGTGGGGATTCTACTGTCCCTCCTCTGTCCCACTTAACAATTGCCCAAAATTGCTTTTGATCTTTAGCGGCACAAGCAAATTTCAAGTCACGCCAATGATCCTCGTCCCACTGTTTCTTGGCTTTTTTTTGGGCTTTTCTATATATATCCCTGGCCTTCCTCACTCCTGTAATATTCCTAGCCCTGAGTTCAGTAGTAAGGTTCTGACGGGCTATTCTACAGGATTGGTCATACCACCCTAACCTAAGTAGTTTTTTCGTAACCTTGCTTTGTTTTATTGTTTTCAAGAAGAACCCTTGAATCCTAGTGAAAAAATTAGTGTGAGCCTCTGCCATAATATCGGAAAAGTTTGGTTTATTACTATGTAATTTCAGATTGTTTACTTCCTCGACCACTACTCTCTTAAGATCCTCAATCTTCTCAGGATCTTCTATCAATCTAGCCCATTTTACATGATGCTGATTGTTTGAGAGCACTATATCTAAGGTCACCTTGTCGCCCCCAAGACTTGATTCTCTCATCCCTATGTCAATTTGAAAATCCATGCAAAGAGGATTGTGGTCACTTTCAATTCTACTTTTTACAATCATATCTTGCAGCCTGTGCCAATCCCTGATATCCACCAGGAAGTAGTCTATTCAGCTAGTTGACCTTCCATAATCGAATGTATTACTCCCCTGGCGGTCTGATAGGGTACGCCCATTTGCTGCTCTAAGACCCCTTGCCAGGCATAGACTCTTGATTTGAATAGCCACAGCAGACCATCTCTTAACCACAGCCAGTTCAAGCTGGGGGACTCCCCATCTGCTATCCTCCTCTGAGGCCAGAATCCGGTCCTCTTGTCCTAGAGGTTCAAAAGTGGTGTTAAAGTCACCCCCTACTATGATAGATAGCTGAGTTGACAACAACTCAAGCTCTTGATCAAGGACAGATATTACTTCAGATGTATTCCCCTCCCAACCCCCCTGGCATAAATGTTAAAAATAGCCACCCTTTGGCCATTTGCCCACGTAATGTTAACTGGCAATATATCGCTCGATGGAAGGGTCCTTTGCTGGATTTTACAGTGTAATGATTGGTGTACCCATATTATCAAACCTCCAGACGGGCGCCCTTTAGGATTTTTCCTAGCTGGGATAAAGAACTTAACAAACCCAAGCCGATAGACTTGAGTCAATGACCATGTTTCCTGAAACAGGATAATATCATGTTGGTCAATAAAGTCGCTCCATTCTGGGGACGTCATTTTATTTGCTATTCCGGCGAGATTCCAAGAAAGGAAGATCAGCCTTGTCTTTTCTGTGGTTAGGCATACATCCCCTGTTGATATCAGCCTGTCTTGTCTTGCTGGCAAAGAATCATCTTCGGGGTCTAGATTGACAGGGGGGTTGTCTAGTGGTTTGAGAGGAGAGACTATAATACCAATTATACACTCCGAGTTGCTCGCAGTTAACTGTACAGGGACTTCCCTATCTGGGCCACTTTCATTTAAATTAAGTAATCCCCTCCTTCTGGCTAGGGGTGCAGTAGGCACACTGCTCTTATCAGTGGTAGTACAGAAACTGTCCAGCACTGTTAAATCATTACATTAGGTGATTTCACCCCAACCAAGTCAATCACATTCATTGAGATTGGATAGTGCTGAAAACCTATTTTCAAGATTCAGGCCCCAATCACTATTTTGGCCACCCCTAACCCTTCCCTTTGACACCAAGTTCCACTTAGTTCTCAATATACTTGGTTTCAGAACATTTCCTTTTCTAGAATAAAAGAACTTGAGAGTCAGTGGGACTATGTCTGCAGTTCTGCGTTGAGGGGGGAACAAATTAGGCAGGATATTGGGGAGTACGTCAGGCCCTGAAAAATTCAACACTACACAGTCACCCCCAATTTTTTTAGGGCTGTTCTCTATCCAATCAACTCTTCTTGCTATGACTAGTTCCCCCGCTAGCTGCTGCTTACCCCATGGAGATATTACCATATTGTTAGATAGCCAATGTGATGCTTTACTTAGCAGAGACGAAGTAGATTCCATCTGGCCATGCTTCAGGTGTGGTACATTAGCCAAGACCAAAACAAGAGGAGAGGCCTCTACGATGAGCTCTACGGGGCCTTTCTCTGGACACGATGCAGTTTGTCCCGCTAGTCTTGCTGAGGGACCTTCTTCAGATAGTGCTTGGTCCCCTACCACTTGATGATGAATAGGGGTAAGATTAGGTACTGTTGTCTCTCCACCCCCGACCGTAGGCCCCACAGGTACTCTTTTTGGCTCAACTCTACATGCCACTTGATTCGGTATATCCCCCACCTCCTCTATGGTTTTCTTTAGGAGCCCCCCTAGTCTGTGAACCTCTTCTGTTAACTGATCAATTTTTGCAACCAATGGTTTAATGATGCCCTTCATCTTTGAGTCAATCATGCTCACTAATTTCTTAAGCTGGACATCTCCCAAAAATATACTCCCCCCGTTCTCCCCCCTTCCTTCATCCATGTCACATTTTTTTGGCGGTGAGGCTGGTCTTTTTCTGCTCGAACGTAGCCCACCGCGTTTTGGTTGACCCTTATTGCACCCTCTGGTGACTCTAGGTGCAAGCAAGGGCACTGGGGGCGGGGATTTTTCCTATGCTGAATCTGCGTCATCCTCGTCTACCTTTTCGGACACAGCAATTGCAGATACATTCAGTATAGGAATTTCATTATTGGTCTGATCAAGCACAGAAGCATCATTACTAATATCCGGCTCCAATAAATCTACTCGAATAGGTTCAGGCAAGGTGGTGATAGGTGAAATGCTCAGGCCCAATGAAGACCTTCTCTCACTATTTATTTTTGCGACAACCTGTACTAGATAATTGTCCATGGTGTTATTAGGTACAGTGGAAGTCTTTTGCTTGGACATGACAACCTATACTAATATGTAAGACCACTTGCAACTTAGTGTTATGGTGCTCACGGATAAAATACAATCCCAAACCATGAAACTCAATTTGACCACGATAGAACAAAAGTTTTCAATGTTAACAAGATGATAAATAGTGCAACTCACGATGATTTTCGGGCAAAGGACTTTGCCCAGACCAGTCACGTCCTGTCTCGGACTGTCTAAGGCTGTCCGCCCTTTGTCCGGGCTTAGACCGGCGCCGTCCCGCGCACGTCCCGCGTCGCGGGGGTTGTCGCTGTAATTTATGCACCCTTGGCGCGGTATCCGGGCGCTAGGGCTGCTGGGATATGTGGTCCAGCAGGCCCGCGCTCCACTCGGCGTCCGCTTCCTGGTTGTAAACTGCGGCGGCGGGAGGCGAGCCCCTGTGGCCACGAGTCAGGTCTGAGAAGAAGCAGGTTGCTGGTTGAAGTCCTCGAAACACTGTAGTAAGTGTAATGCCTTGCCACTACTGCGGACCACCGGAGCTAAGCTGACTCACAAGCTATACTGGCCCCCTGGGTGATGTTCCGTTGGTCCTCTGCCCTGATCGTTGTCATGTTTGTGATGTTTGCTCATTGTATTTTCTTGGAAAATATAAATAAAGGTTGCAAAACAAAAAGATAGCAAATGGCTATTTACAAAGCATTCCTAGGGGACAATTATTGTTTTCTTTATAACTTTTGATCCCTACTTCTCATTACTTCATTTGTAAGACATGTTTCCTCTTAGGTTTTATCATTTAACCAACGTGGCTTGGCCCTTTCAAGTTGTTTATTTCCTAACCCTTTTGTTGTTTGGCTGGTTGTTGTACACTCACCACATGTATTTTCTCTGAGAAATGTAAATGTCATACTGCTTAAGCCCCACTAGCAAAAGGCAGTCAGCCAAAGTAATGTTTATTTAGATCGGTGGTCTTTTAACAGTGTAAATACATGTATGTACCATCTCCTTTTATACATTTATCAATTCATCAATTTAGACCAATCTAATATCCTAAATAATTTCATCACAGTTTATGACTCAAAACAAAATCACTTAAAAAATGTCAATTTATAGACAAGGCATTTCATTGCACTTACTCAATAAAAAAGTTCATATAAAAAATTCCGACGAAGCTTTCCCCATCTAAAATTCTTCTACGAGATTCAAAATAAAATTCTACACAGTTGGTAAAATACCCTGCTTATTTTAATGTCCTTTATTTCACACTAGCAAGAGTGAGTCATGGATGGCTCTCCAAACCATGTCTACCATTGCAAATTTGATCGTTGCAGAGTCGGTATGGTAGCTTTGCCACAGCTCCCCGTCAAGCCTGTTGACTCTCTCTAGTGTATCCCATCACTCTGGTTCCCTACAAGAGGTACATATAGGCTATAATACACTATTTAAATAGCAGAATGGCTGAGCAGTAGCTTGCACATAGGTGACATCACTGAGACGTTACATGTACTTTAGAAATATAGGAAAGGACTGGAGGAAAATCTCTATAGAAAGGAAGACTTGCTATCCACCAGGCATGGGTCAATTGGCCTCATAAAGTCCCTGTTTAGCCCTGGGAAGGGCAGACTAGTACAAGCCCTTGATTATGGCCATTATGTGGGCCTACTGAGTATCCCTACCATGGGCCTGCTGCAAGCTGAAGAAGTAGCCGTCATCGGCTGTACTCATCCAAACCTCTCCTGGTCATAGGAAGTGTCAGACCTGCATTATGGGTTAACTGGAGCGAAGGACCTTGGGAGCTGTAGTTTACCATTACTGTGCTTCATTTTGATTGGTGTATGGGGATAGCTGACTTGTGAAAGCAGCTAAAAGATAAACTCAGGAATGAGATTTGAGTCCATCTCAGGCTACAGTGACAGTTCTGATGGCGAAATCCTGAGGACTGCTTAGTAAAAAATATTGCCCCAAATTCCTTGTCTGTACTCCCCACAAGCACCTGGGCAGCTAATGACCTGGAGCAGGCGGACTCTGTTTTTGATTAGGGACTCTTAGAAAATGATGCACAAATCATAAAAATGGTGCCAGAATGATAAGATGTAAAAAAAACTCCTTAAATGTTGATTTAGGTAGGACTGTTCCCACCTTTAGACCAATAAAGTATTTATTCAATAATTGCTGAAGATAATTATTCCATGTACAGTCCTAAATGGAATGTATAAATGTATATGTCTCCCCACAATGCCTTGAGATTCTATGTCGACTGATAATTCTGATATTCAACAGTGGCATATATATATATATATATATATATATATATATATATATATATATATATATATATATATATATATATATATATATATATATTATATATATATATATATATATATATATATATATATATATATATATATTCACTGAAAAAACCATAGGTTATAGACCATATATAGTTAGGAATTAGCATTTAGAAAACCTTATTTTACTCACACAAAACCATTGAAATTCCATATATAGTTAGTTGCACTAACTATATATCGCGCACCTGCAATCCACTGCTGATGATGTCACATATTACATCATTCATGACATGGTCAGTGACATCACTGATGACATCACTGATGACATCTCAAATGACATCACGGATGACATCACTGATGATATCTCATTTGACATCAATGACCACATCACTGATGATATCATTCATGTGACAATACAATGCATCTCCTCACATTTTAATATAACCTCTGTTACACTCAGTGTTAAATACAGAGTATAATTTTTGAAACCATTGACACACCAATACTAGTTACTACATACGCACTCACTGATTCCTACGTCTACACACACATTCACTCATTCACCCATACAATCATTCATACATACAATCAATCATCTTTACAACACTTTCATATGCACTCATACACCTATACAGACACTCACACTCTGCCACTCATCCATGGAGTTACTCACACACCTAGTCAGTCCTGTAAAGAATCAATCACACTTCCATTTTCTAATCTATACAGTTAAACATAGAGCACCTTACGTTTTCAACCATATACTAACACATACTTAGTCTCTTATACAATCATTGATACAAGTACACATTGATCTGCACAGAGTCACACACCTCCCAGCCAGCCACACACACACTCAGTCTCCCATGCAAATACTTGGGCAATCAATCAATAACCCATATAGTTACTCATATAGCTACTGATCAACACATGCTGCAGTTTACAGAACAACAGACATAATGATGCACAAATTAAGACAGTTTAGTCACTAACCCATGCACTCAGTGAGACACATTTAATCACTCACTCATACATTCAGTCATGCACCTACTAAATCCTTCGTCCAGACACTTATACTTCCACTCATTCTTCAATATGTAAGACATATTTTAACTTTACAGAAACACACAGTCACTGGATGTTGTCATCAGTGATGTCATCCGTGATGTAATTTGAGATGTCATCAGTGATGTCATCAGTGATGTCACTGACCATGTCATGAATGATGTAATATGTGACATCATCAGCAGTGGATTGCGGGTGCGCGATATATAGTTAGTGCAACTAACTATATATGGAATTTCAATGGTTTTGTGTGAGTAAAATAAGGTTTTCTAAATGCTAATTCCTAACTATATATGGTCTATAACCTATGGTTTTTTCAGTGAATTTTCAAGGTTTTGTAAATGCTAATTCCTAACTATATATGGTCTATAACCTATGGTTTTTTCTGTGAATTTCATTGGTTTTTTAACAGCTAATATCTGTAGCTGTAAAATGTATTCTTCTTTAAATCCAAAAATATATTTTATATGTTTATGAATAATTTTTTTTTTTAATATTTTTTTTTCTTCGTTCCCGCTTCGCGAATCGGGAAGCTTCCCGTTAGCTGACCTTGATGCCGCGAAATAGACCGCGAGCCGGTAAACGTTTCTTTACCGCAAGTGCCGCGTTAGAAAACAACATCGTGACGCCTCCCGTCCGCATGACGTTTCACGTTGTCGCGTGATACGTCATATGACGTGCTACGTTAGCGAACTGGTACGCGAAGCGAGTCGCAAAGCGCAGGTTTCTGGAAGCAAACCGGGAGGCCCTGCAAAGCGCTTAACGTAAACACAGCAAGTCATGTGACTTGGTAATAACACTTTTCATTGGTTCATTTCACTTTTGGTTTCCTAATGATGTAAGACTAGGTCATATAATCTAAAATGAACACTTTTGATTGGTTGAGAACTCTTGTTTTTCCCAAATGATGAAAATCCCTCCTTCTTTCCTCACTCTGACTTTCATCATTGTGAGAGAAAGACCCTTTGTGATCACTGAGCAATGGCTTCTTTAGTAGCTTCAGCTGGTGCTTCCCCACCACCTCCACCACATCCAAGGAAGAGTGGACCACCTGCTCAAGTTGTAATTCAACAAGAAGAAGAAGAAGAGGAACAGGAGGACGAGCACGAAGAGAGGCAGTTTTTGCCTGAGCAGCCCAGGACGTCTCACCGGAAAGAAAACTTCATTTGGCAATTTTTTAAAATTCCCAAAGGTCAGAAAAAAGTAAATGCAAGATACGTAACTTGCCTTATATGTCAAGATAGACTGTCCAGAGGGACCGACAAAAAATACAGTTTCGGAAACTACACAATGCATCGCCATATGACTAGGTGGCATCCTAACAACTACAGTGCTGCACAGTTTCGGAACGACCTAGATAATCTCCCTATTATGGCCAGAAGATCTGTTGTACCGGAAGTAACGGGACCAGAGGGCAGGGAGATGGTGCCAAATATACAAATGAGATTTGGTGATGTAAAACACATCTGCGCATTTTGCGATGGATTCATTTCCTACGGAGAAAAAAGCATCACTCTGATCAACAGAGCTATTGACTATCATATGCAAGTTTGTCCGAAACGCCCAAAATAATAAATACTTCTTTTTTTTGTTTTGTTGCTCCTGTTGAGCCCTTTACAATGAATCGTTTTCATTGCCCCCTCCAAGAAAAACCCAAAAAAATATAAAACTGTTCCGAAAAATTCAAAAACAGTAAAAAAATGTTCAGAAAAATAAAAAAAAAAGTTCTTTTCAGAACTACCTCCCCGTTATTAAAAAATTGGTACAATATTTGGAACTGTGCCAACCTCTATTTCTCTTAGTTCGCTTCCTAGTTCGCTCGCCGGTACGCGAACCGGAAGCGAACCAAAAACAGTAAGTATAAGGGAAGGAAACAGACACTTATGTTAAAAGAAACACAGCTGTAAGGGAGTAAACTAGAGATACCATTACCCGTAATCCACTGCTGATGATGTCACATACTACATCATTCATGACATGCTCAGTGACATCATCAGCAGAGGATTGCGGGTTTGTTGGCAACATGCCTTATCCACGGTTTAATAACGCTGCCTTTTGCTTTATATAAGTTTTCAAATTGTATGAAATATATACCAATAGGTCGTTATGAACCTTTAGGTAGTGCTTTTCTTCATGAGGTCTGGTCGCTTCCATACACATACAGATGTTTCAAAGATGATCAAGAAGTTTATCTGAATGGAGAGGAATGCACTGAGACGCCAGATCATTCACTAATGTGTAGGCACATACAGTTACACGGTTCATGCAACAAACACCGACCAAATATGGCTTGCGTGTTGCAAGGCACGCCAGTTCCTGCTATCATCCCCACGTTCAAGTTGTTGGAAAATGGTAGTTATTTGATGCTCAATAATGAAGATTGTTCTGAGTTAATTAAAAGTATTCCTTTTATCGTAACAGTAAGTGAACGGGTTATTTGCTGCAGAAATGTTCTATTTCCTCCCACACATGAACATAGGGAGTTTTCAATCTGGCCACAAATACCAACCTTGGGACACGTTTCAACGGCATGGCAAGAATAAGAGCTCTTTTGTCTCAGAGAGAGGTGGCCTTGAGTTCGGCCCGTGAAACTTTCGTACTTCACATAGCGAACACCCATACAGAGGTGCACACCCTTTTCAATTAAGATTTGCCTTTCAATTTCAGCAACATGTTTCCGACTATCTTTAACGCATCCTCCACAAAGTCCCTGGCACACTTTTTTAAAGTTGTTACCAGTGGTCTCGTGACTTCATTTGAGAAAATCTTTGGAGTCATCCCTGCTTCCTTTCATTGTATTTTCTGCACTCTGGTTCGTAGATTGGCATTTTTACTTGCATTACCAGCGGACGCTCTTGTGCTTTTTTACATTTTTAAATATGGATGTCCCTCCTATGCAACCTCCGACCCTGCAGCTGCTGACACTGTTCCGCAATCGCATGCTAGAATATTATGGCACAATGCCGTTGGCGATATTAAGCACGGCATATGGATTATCTTTTCGGTTCTCCTACTTCACCTGTGTCCAGCCTGTATTTCACTGCCTGACCTGTGATTTCGATTGGGCCATTGATTTGTGTCTCTGCGGACCGGTTTCTCCTGACGTCGACTTTAATCAGCTGATGACTCCTATCATTACTCACGAGTTGGTTTGTCCTGGCGAAAGGATTATGGCTGTGGCATTGATGCATGGACTACTTGGTCCCTGGAATTTACTGGCGGCAGCACAGTCTTTCTTGGAACAGAGCTTTCTTGAAAACCCACCGAGCTGTCCTCTGATGGTGATAGAGGATCCGGTGCTGGGAGAGCACGTATGTTCTTTTCCGCTTTTAAATTGGATGGCTGAACTGTTTTCGGATGAAGACGGTGACTTCCTATTGGAGGCTGTTGCAGCTTATTTTGCATACACAGTTATGTCATAGACCTTTTTCATGTTTGATATGCTGAGTACTAGCATTTCATTGACAATTCATTGACTTATTTGTCAAGTTTTTATTATTTACCTTGCCTATTGGCTTAAGACTCGATAAAGTACTTGGCTGTTTTATTTTTCTTTAGCATTAAATTTTCCTAGTTTTTAATGCTTTACCTTGCGGACCGTCCACATATAAACTTGCAATCTGCTCTCATGAGATGGCACTTCTATTATCTTATTCAGTTCGTTTCCGGATCATGAGGAGGTGTCATCTAGGTCCTGGATATCTTTACACCGTGTTAAGTTAGCATGGGCTCATTACCGGTTTAAACGCCATTTTTCCTTTTTTGCAACTTCTGCACACGACACTTAGTTGTTGCTTTAGCTTTCCACCTAGTAGTTCATCGTGGTTTACATGAGAATAATATGTTATTGGTCTACTATCTGCTTTACTTGTTAAACTATATCTGTACAGCGAGTGCTAAAGTTTCAAGAACAACACGATACAGAATTGTTATGAGGTCTGATCTCCACGACTTCATACTCATAACATAAGTGCAACTTCTGCCAATTCTGGGCATGAGGCGGGTTTTATATTGCTTTGCCGAACACACATACACAACAGTTGATGCGGTTCACATGAAGAGAGAGCTGGTGTATGCTGATGTGATTCCTTCAAATCTAAGACACTAAAGTATGGGCACGCCCTAAACCAACACAAAGAGACCTTCTTAGCAAATAATATAATATGTGTATTAGGGAGGGTGAGATATAAGCAGCCGCGGGCCGTGGAGGGAGTTACGATGGGGCAGGGGGAGGGGGAGAAGCAGGGTGGAGCCCTCTCTACCTTGCCCCTCCCCCTCCCCGCCTCCCTGCCCCACCGTAACTCCCTCCACGGCCCGCGGCTGCTTATAAGTGTTGCTAACTCTTATTCATTTACAGCATGTTAACATACTGTCACCATTCGCTTTTTATGTACTAGTAACTATGCTGGTAATTTTGCTACTGATAATATGTGTACTTGTATTCTCCACCCTGCTTCTCCCCCTCCCCGCCTCCCTGCCTCACCGTAACTCCCTCCACGGCCCGCGGCTGCTTATAAGTGTTGCTAACTCTTATTCATTTACAGCATGTTAACATACTATCACCATTCACTTTTTATGTACTAGTAACTATGCTGGTAATTTTGCTACTGATAATATGTGTACTTTTATTATCTAAGGTACTACGCCTGAGAAGACGGCATTAGTAAATAAACATTTCAAATACACATCTGTTCTTCTTAACTCCATGTTCTGGTTTCTAAGAAATCTATAACGACCGACTGTTCATGAGTTCCACGTATCCTGAGGTACTATAAGTTCATATTCTGGATTGTCTAAACATTGAGAGTTTGTTATATCCAATGTGACACTGTACCTAGCTTGCTAAGGAGTTTTTGATTACTAACGTGAGTTTTGGGACACCCTAATTCGCCGAGGTTCCAATCCTCTGTCCACAGTTCTGTGTGACAACAGAAACCCTGCGACAGGGGCACCCCCGACCCTTGCTGGAGCTTCATCACACTTGCGATACAACTCCAGCAATGCATTCGCCGAGGTTCCAATCCTCTGTCCACAGTTCTGTGTGAGAACAGAAACCCTGCGACAGGGGCACCCCCGACCCTTGCTGGAGCTTCATCACACTTGCGATACAACTCCAGCAATGCATTCGCCGAGGTTCCAATCCTCTGTCCACAGTTCTGTGTGAGAACAGAAACCCTGCGACAGGGGCACCCCCGACCCTTGCTGGAGCTTCATCACACTTGCGATACAACTCCAGCAATGCGCCACCTTTACGGCACAGATACATCACGCATCTGTGCTGTTTTTGCCCCATGATGCGCCGCATTGTAAATGCAGCACACCATAGGTGACGGAACAGCGGCACAGAATGACTAACACATCCCTGGTGATGCGCCAGTCATCATAAATGTATCCCTATGCTTCTTATCTTGTTAGAGATGAACCGCCATATGTATCATCAAAGTTATTTGCATTTCCTAAATAGCGAACTTTAAGGAATAAATAGCGATTCTTTACCATTCCCAGTTTGCGATGAGCTATTTGCTAATTAGCCGAATGTAGCCCAATGAAGCCCAATGTAGCCCAATGTAGCCCAAAGATGGCCGCCAGACACACAAAAAAACAAATGTAGCCCAAATATCAGCCAGATGTAGCCCAACTATAGCCCAGTGACAGAATGACCAATCAGCTTCGCAAACCTCCGTTACGCGAAGCGGAGCGCTGTTACAGATATATATCTTTTTTTGAACGTTAATTTCTCAAAATCCACTGGAGCACATATATTGAGACCTAGCAAAGGCACATCGGGCTACCAGTCCCTAATATTTTGCCAAGTTTCGTGCAAATCCATTCAGCCGTTCAATTATTATTATTATTTTTTTTTTTTGCCCCGCGGGGCCCTTTTAAAACCTCCACATCAAACCTAGGGGGTCAGCGAGGATCTACTATGCCCCCTTATAGTTATTTCCCCCTTTGTTTTGACCTCCTCTTGTCTCTCGATCCTACCGAGAGACAAGATGGCGGCCGCTACGGACTGTTTGGAATGTTGACAGACGCCGGAGAACCAATCAGCTTCGCTTCACAAAGCTCCGTTGCGCGAAAAGTCCGCGAACCAGTGCGCTGCCCGGTCCGCTGTTACAGATATATATCTTTTTTTAAACGTTAATTTCTCAAAATCCACTGGAGCACATATATTGAGACCTACAAAAGGCACATCGGGCTACCAGTCCCTACAATTTTGCCAAGTTTCGTGCAAATCCATTCAGCCGTTCGGGCTAAAAGTGAGGCCAACCGCCCGATGGAAAACTCAATGTTAAAAACACGTTTTGGGACCCCCCTTTTTTCTCGGCCCCCACTGGACGAACCCCCCCCCAAATTTTCAAGGGCTGCTCAGAAACAAAATGTGCCATTTTCCTGAAAATTTCAGCCAATTCCGTCCACAAACGCCAAAGTTATTAGACATAGAATTTTCAAAAAACCCATAGAGAAAAAATCCTAACTATATATACCTACTGGCGACCGCCAGTAGGTAATATATATATATATATATATATATATATGCATATGGTATATTACCATCATCCAAGGGATTCGCTTTTAAAAGAATATGCTGCTTACTGGCAGGTGAATTCCGATTAACACATTAGTTTTCTTATATAATTTTAGTTAGTTTTAATTGCCAGTAGTAATTCAGACGATAGATAATATACTCTCCTACTCGATAGAGCTTGTCAGTTGTTGGTCTTAGTCCCACACCCTCCTCGTGCTACTAAATTACATATCTCCTTACCCCTTCTGTAACTGCAGAGATCTGGGCGACTACAATATTGTATAAATATGGCTGCATTTGCATTATGAATATAGCTGTACTGTATTTGCATCTAAATAGTGCTTTAGCTTAAGCACAATAATTCTTTACACCTCATTCAAATATGTGGTTTAGCTCATTCACTCTACATTAGGTGTCATGTGCTGTGTATGGAAGCCATTGTTAGGTCGAGGCTACCAAACAGCACAGGCTGTCCTGCTGTAAAAGACTTATTGTCAGCTTAAAGCCCCCTCATCGGTTACGGTGAGCTGGGTTTATTGCCGCTCTCATTTGCTTTCTTTTTGTTCAAAGGCCTGCCCATGGGCGTCCGCAGGGGGGGGCAAGGAGGGGCGCTTGCCCCCCCCTGGAGCACCCCTCCTTGCCCCCCTGCCAGGGCCGGCGCTAGGGCGTGCGATGCTGGCTTCCTGGGGGCTAGTGTTTACAAATTAATTATGATTTTAAAAGCACCTACTGAGCGTTCCTTTCCTCCTACAATTGTGGGGCCTCACAGAAATGTCAAGATAACTCCTGTGATTAATGTTCTTCCTGGTCAGAGATCAGAGTTTTGTGTAGTTGAGGTTTAATTTCGACTTATGTGAAGGTAGCACAGAGGGTTAATATGCCTACTGCAAAGAATATGTACCAAGTAGATTAGAGTTCATTTAATGTAAATAGATCAGCAGGTTACTGCTTTTAAAAGAGCCATCCTTTTGTTACTTGCAATTTATAACGTAAAGTCCTAATATAGAATAGTGAGGTATTAACTTTCACCATAGAAGTGCATACACTCTGCTAAGTACAGAACATTGATTAATGTTGCAAAAATGTTTAATTTGGGTAGAAATTGATTCTTATTATTAATATGCTGCTTCTTTTTCGACTCTGAGTTTGTGCTTCTCCACACCAAGCACTCCTAAACTATACTGCCTACCAGTATGGATGACATATGACTCCTACACTTTTAGTCCTGTGGCTTATGTAACATTTCCTACACACTGATTAACACATGTATGATTGATTGTCTGTGTAATGTGTTTGTGATGCAAAGTGCTCTGACATACTTTAATGGTATGAGTAGCGCTATATAATGAATTCAGTGCATCTGAGAGAGAGTGGTTATGAAGTCTTGGTCACTGTTAAAGGGTGCTAGTGAGAGAATCCGTGGTGGAGGTGGTCATTGGGGGCGCAAAATAACATTGTCCCACTGGGTGCCACTAGCGCTAAAGCCGGCCCTGCTCCCTGTGGTCGCCCATGCCACTATGCATTACACATGGTGCTCCAGACACTGTTCCTTTCCAGCTCGCACTCTTGGTTCTAGTCTGAAGCTCCTCTGCGACTCAGGGCTCAGTAGGACAAGCTTCATTTTCCTGCACCGTCCCTTTGGCACTCTCTTCTAGGTGAACTCCTGTGCATCTCATTGCACGTCACATCTAGACACCACCTGCAGACTCTGCTCTTTTCTAGATCCTTCTGAGTATCCTCTGCCCCCCCCCCATCTTATAATTTAGTCAAATGCACCAGGAGACCTCGGACTTTATAGTGCGCTCTGACACAATAACAAGATTGAGGCAAAGTCTTTTCAAATAATTATTGGATTATAGTGATGGACTGCCTAGAACAGTTGCTGTTAAGTAAATTACTAAGCAGAAAGAAAAGTCACATTTGAATAAAAGAGCATATTTTAAGGGAGACACTGCTCTGACATAAAATGGTGGACATCAATGGATGATTTTTGATTTAATAAGTTGCATTGATCAAGAAAGATAACACAAACAGAAAACGAATGTAAATGAAGTCTTAGACACAAGTCAGTACAGAGGGGGATATCCAGATGGGCTAGGAAGCGTGGATGCTAAGAGTAGAGGGGCTGAGTCCATGTGTAGTCACCACTGTAGTCCAGAGCAGGGAGGAGGCACAACGAGCAGGCATATGTAAGATTTATCCATGAGTAGAAATGATCATACAGCCCTATCGAGTCTTTCTCATTGAGGGTAAGAGCAACTTCAGAGAAGTGAGACCTGTGTCCTAACTCCGCCAGTGAAGACAGCGGGTCCAAAGGAGAAAGAACCAGGCCAGACAGAGTAGGTCCAGGCAGTGTGCACGGAGGCAGGCTCGGTGGGTCCGGAAGAGGGACAGGGCAGGCAGAACAGCTCCAGAGAAGGGCGAGCAGAACCGGACCAGCGCGAGCCGATCCGGACCAGCAGATCCACCCTGAATAGGGAGGCGGCACGATACACAATCAGAATGTAGTGTTCAGCTTTGAGGTTCCAGGGGGTAACTTTAGGGATCAGGGTGGGTGTGGGTTTTAAGGTGCCAGGGAGTAATTTTAAGGTTCACGGTGGGTTAGGGAATGGGGTGCCAGGTGGATAATTTTAGGGTTCAGGGTGGGTATGGGTTTTAGGGTACCAGGGGGTAATTTTAGGGTTCAGTGCGGGTACGGGTTTTGGGTGCAAGGGGGAAATTTTAGGGTTCAGGGCGGGTATTGGATTTGGGGTGCCAGGGGGGTAATTTTAGGGTTCAGGGTGGGTATTGGTTTTGGGGTGACAGGGGGACAATTTTAGGGGTCAGGTTGGGTATGGGTTATGTTTGCCAGGGGGGTAATTTAGGGTTCAGGGCGGGTATGTGTTTTGGGGGGCAGGGGTAATTTTAGGGTTCAGGGTGGGTATGGGTTTTGGGGTGCTAGAGGGTAATTTTAGGGTTCAGGTTGGGTATGGGTTTTGGGGCGCCAGGGGCGTAATTTTAGGGTCCAGGGAGGGTATGAGTTTTGGGGGGGTGGGGTAATTTTAGGGTTCAGGATGGATATGGGTTTTGGGGTGGTAGTGCGTAATTTTAGGGACCAGGGTAGGTATGGATTTTGGGGTGCCACAAAAGAAAGAGATGGCTGTGGCACAACAACCCTATGGTGTATGAGATCATATGCGGCCTGCTTCCTGCCCCCCATGGCTCCTCCTGCGCCCCAGTGTTTCTTGTGCCCCACCTGGCACACATCATGTCGGAGGATGATGATGACATTAACATTTTGCCCCCCCCTGGAAAAAATTCTGCGGACGCCCATGGGCCTGCCGTGTCCTTATTGTATTTGTCCCTCCCCCGGGCCACAGCCTCTTTACTTTTTCCTTCCAATGCTCGCTTTTAGGGAATTCATTTTTTTGTCTTTTTGCTCAATCACTTCACAAGAGTGAATGTGTTTTCCAACTGTCTCCCTCGTGTTTCACACCCCTCTACTGCTCTATGTTGCTCTCTTTCATCCGTGTGCTTTCTTTCCCCCAATCCACCTCTTTGATGCGCTCTCACAAGTGTGCTTCTGTGGCGTTATCCCCTCTAATGCTTCTCCCACTTTCCCTCACCATCTTGAATTGGTACATACAAAAATAAAAATGTAAACTAAATGGCAACTGTTATTCTGCTTGCTCACGTTACTGGAATGAAGTGATGGTGTGCTTTTTTATGCATATTTTTGTGATAATTGCACGGCGTCCCCTTACTGTACAAAAACAGTTGGCAAAGCCAAGAGGTCCTAATGGTTAGAACAGTTGGCTTTATCAATGCTTGTTGTGATATTCATTGTGCATGCTTCCTATTACATACCTGATTTTGGCTGCTGCTTTGGCGAGGGAGCATTGGTGTTAAACTGCAGCAGGTGGAGAACCTCGACAAGCTGGACGTTTTTGCCACAAAAAGATATATACACAAATAGTAATCAACACACTCCTGCCTTTGTATTGGGGAACATAGTATACATGCTGAGTTTGGTCTAGCTTATATATGCTTTAAAGCAAAGAAGAATCAGCTCAGAAGGAAAGTTGTGGGTTTTTATTAATTTGTGTAGGCGTCATTCACTGCACTTTAGGAACACGCTCTCATCCTACCACAAAGACAGAAGGCGTAGACGTTCCATTTCGGGTCATCTTAGTGTGGTTTGGGTGTGAACCCGAAGGTTGCTACACAGGATGCGACACGATCATCAGCTTAAATAAGTTTTAATTTACTTGAAACACACAAGCACAGTAGTTCTGTCTGACACTCATCACGGCAACAAAGTGTCATCTTAAGGATGTTGAGGGCCACAGGAAAAAAGTATTTTAGTGCCCCTCCTCCTAATACATTTGAATTGTGCGACCTATATTCTACTAATTCAAGCCTTTGATGCTATACAATGTTGACTTATGCATAATTGGTTGAGAAAGAAAAAAACAAGTTATGGTGAGACTTAGAAAAAGTGTGTATTCCTGGAAGCGCCTTCGAAGGTGGGATCCTGGTTAACTGTCCACTTTGCCCGGTCCCTAAAATATCTCTGCAGCATCACATAGTATCCAGTGCTTCATATGTAAAAGAATAAGTGTCTGCTTTCACATTTTCTCAAAAGCCCGCTGACTCCGCTGCCAAATGTCGGGGTTGCCGAATACCCAAGCTGTCTATCCTGGATTTCACCTAATGCCTTTATCTTCCATCAACATACTCTTTCTGCCCTTTCCCTAACCCTTTCAGCTTCTTCCTCACCCTTATTTTCTCCCTTAGTCACTGTTTTTCCACTTTGTCCTCTGTACACTCTTACTGACTTTCTTTCTCTTGTTCTGGGTCAAAGTCTGATGGTTAAATATCAACTCCATTCCCAGAAAAGAGTTCTCCTGGACCCCACCTGCAACCACTGGCTCAAATTAAGCAATCATTCGTGTTGGGTTGCGCCAGGGTCCCCATGGGTGATTGCATGGGGAGGCACACTATTGCTTCATTGTGCTCTACAGTTCCTTAAAGATGGGTGGCCTCAGCTGTTTCCTAAGGTGAGGATGTGCTGGGGCAGTTCTGATGGGTGCAGGGACTTGTTCCAGATTCTGGTGTAATAACGTAAATGGTGTATTGCCATGTTTTATCTTTTTCACTTGCTCATCTCCAGTTTGATGGTCTGCTGGTTGAGTTTGGGCCAAGTGCCACCAGCCCTGGTAAGCGAGTCACACAGGTAGGCAGTGATGCTCTTGGTGATGACTTTGTAAATGATGCAGCTGGTTTTGAAGATTTTGCAGGCTGACAAGGGGTGCCAGTGGAGTTCCATCTAGGGTTTGATGGAGAGTATCTTTTCAATTTGCTTTCTTACATTCTGGATAGAGAGGACAAGTGGTGCAGGTCCAACACTGTATAATCTCACAAAAAGCTGATTGAAGAAACTGGACTGCATTACGGATGGACTATTGTAAGACGTACATACACATAATACTCTGACAATACCATGCACTTTTGTTCTGCATTAAGAACATGGTCAGCGACTAGCTGCCGCCTCCCCCCCAATCCGGCACCCAACACCCAGGAACGTGGACACGAGACGTGTTTTACTTTTTGGAAGGCGGGCGCTAGTCGCCCGGCCGTATTTATTAAAGTATGAAATTAAAAAAGGTTTTAATTGCATAATCAACAATGAATACAAAATTCAGCAGGACATTCAGTTATACAATTGTTATCAACAAGTTTGAGAGCCTGACCTTAACAAAACTCTAATACAAATTGTTCCTAGCTTAAACTAAACATCCTACCTTGATTTTTGTACATTTCTGGCCATATGGCAGGGTCACTACCGGTGTCAGGTCCTACAAGCTGCGCCTTCCCCCTAGAAGTGCGCATGCGCAGTGTTACCCCGGGAATTGCCCGGTCTACGCCCCAAACTCCATTTACCCACTAAAGGAGGGCCCTTACTCTGCGCCGGTGGCGTCATGAGTCCACGCGCGCGGGGTGGCTACCAGCCTAAGGAAAGCGTGAACTACTCCTACCCGCGCTCCTTTGCATATTACCTTGCCCCTGGAGTACTGGGAGTGGCCCGCAGGCCCCTCCCCCCGGGCGGGAACCTCCATAGGATGATGCCCGCCCCCTCAGACCTCAAATATGTGCTCACCGATAATGACCTTACCGCATGTCCCATACCTAATAAATACGACGACCTATGGAGAAATTCTAAAGGACAACTACACTGGCTAATAAATAACAGTATCCACGCATAGCTAAAAGGGGAAAAAGGCCTAACGACACATAGCATAACATTACAGTTTGGTTCACTCATGTTACTCAAAATTACAATATCAACGTATAGCTACAAAGGGAAAAAAGGCCTAAAGATACATATCTTCAAATACTGTTCACTTCACACATCACTTTTCTACAAAGGGGAAAAAGTCCTAACAACAGATCACAAAATACAACAACAGCCTACTCTCTACCACGGTCCATACCTTTGAAACTTACCATTAAACCGGACATAATGCTGCTTAAACTTTGTACCAAGGGATGGTGGGTGGGAAACAAAGAAGCCCCGAACGCGGGGCACAGCGTTCAGCGAGGGAGCGTCCAGGGACAAGGGGGTCTCCTGGGCGCTCCCCACCTCTTATTCCCGAGGGGCCGGGTGGCCCCTCCTATCGCCCGCCCCCCCCGACCCGGAACCAGTCCATTGCATCCGGGTCAGGAGGGGCGCCGGCCAATCGGCGGTGGGCCGCGCCCCAGGGCACGCCCCCACCGTCGAAGGACCCGAGGGGGAGAGGAGGTGAGGCGGTCGCCGCGCCGCCATGCGTGCGGGGGGGCCGAGGGCCCCCCCTTTTCACATGGTCAGCGACTAGCTGCCGCCTCCCCCCCAATCCGGCACCCAACACCCAGGAACGTGGACACGAGACGTGTTTTACTTTTTGGAAGGCGGGCGCTAGTCGCCCGGCCGTATTTATTAAAGTATGAAATTAAAAAAGGTTTTAATTGCATAATCAACAATGAATACAAAATTCAGCAGGACATTCAGTTATACAATTGTTATCAACAAGTTTGAGAGCCTGACCTTAACAAAACTCTAATACAAATTGTTCCTAGCTTAAACTAAACATCCTACCTTGATTTTTGTACATTTCTGGCCATATGGCAGGGTCACTACCGGTGTCAGGTCCTACAAGCTGCGCCTTCCCCCTAGAAGTGCGCATGCGCAGTGTTACCCCGGGAATTGCCCGGTCTACGCCCCAAACTCCATTTACCCACTAAAGGAGGGCCCTTACTCTGCGCCGGTGGCGTCATGAGTCCACGCGCGCGGGGTGGCTACCAGCCTAAGGAAAGCGTGAACTACTCCTACCCGCGCTCCTTTGCATATTACCTTGCCCCTGGAGTACTGGGAGTGGCCCGCAGGCCCCTCCCCCCGGGCGGGAACCTCCATAGGATGATGCCCGCCCCCTCAGACCTCAAATATGTGCTCACCGATAATGACCTTACCGCCACAGGCCAGTATTGTTAACCGACGATCTGGCCTCCCCCTCTATCCCCTGCCTAAGGACCCACTCCTCCTATCCCAGCCCTCTAGCCAAGCCCAGATATTGTCAGACCATAGGACATTACCCTCTTCTGTCAAATGAACCCCGTCCTTCAAGTAATACTTGTGACCCCAGATGCACCCATGAGGTATTGACTGTAACACGGGGGTTCGAAACAACCTATCCAACCGTGTGTTGATCCTCTTTACCGAGTGATTCAACGCCCTGACCGAATGACCCCCCCGCCACTGAAGTCGAGGTATGAGTTGTGACCATACTAGCGTGCACCCGGGGCAGGTCCTAGCTATCCAACCCGCTGTTGAGATAATCTCTTCAATCAAGATGCGCCTGCCCAGTGTTGCCAAGTCGTTCTCCCCGAGGTGAAGTATCACCACTGACGGTGGAGACCGCTGGCGTGCTAACAGCCCTTGGAAGAAACCCCTAAACTCGTGAAGACACAACCCACCTCTGGCAAAGAACGTGATATTCAACCCTAGTTGTGCCGCCCTTTCTTTCTTATCACCTGACAGGAATACACATTCCGCTCGCTTCACATATGAATGACCGACAATCCAGACATTGTTCTTTGTTGTTTCCTGTTCGCCGCTCCGTGCCGATGAATCTTGGCGGTGCCCGACGACAAATTCCTCCCCTGCGTAACAGGTCTGAGAAACTGTAAGAGAGCGGAAAGAGACCAAGCGTGAGTGACAAGTAATCATAGCATGTCAATCCGAACATAACGTTTATAGCAGTCTGATGACCACCTTCCAATTGTCTTCACTCTTTCCACCGGGAGGCCCCCCGCCACCGCCTCAGTTGCTGCCCCAATCCTGAAGGAATGAGATCCAAAATCTCTAGGATCAAGACCTGCTTTTGTAACCCCTATTTCGAACACTCTCCTGAATTGATACCTGGTCAAGGGGCTCCCGTCGGCGTGACAGAGCAACGCCCTGCCTGCTGAACCGACCATCCGTCCCATGAGTGCTTCTACGTGCCTCACCGGGCAGCACGGGTTGGCGGGTGCCCGTTGCAGAACTATGGTGTGACCCCTAGCTTCTTGATCGGTCTTTGATTTCTGGATAATCACCCACATGGTGTCACCCCTTATCGTCACCCCAGCCTTCTGCAAGCCACCTAATATGTCAGACTTGGATCCTGCCACAAGTTCACTAATTCTCAGCGCCCCATAAAATGCCAGGGAGAATGCCGCCTTAAAAAGAAGCACTTCCCACTCCGAGTTACAAACAACCTCCAGCGTGCCCAGTAAGGCTGTTAGCCGGGCCAACCCCATGGGCTTCCTCTTATCCTTCTGGTGTCCCTGAATACGGCGCCATCCCCTTAAAGCCTTGCGTATCATAAAGGTATTAGTGGGATCCCTGAAGCCCCTAGCTTGAGCGAAGAATGACACTGCTGCCCTATGTCTGGTCGCCGCTGCCACTGAGCGCCCCTCTTTGTGCATCCATTCTAAATAGGCTGCAAACCCATCCTCCTTCGCCCAAAGCACTTCCCACTGTGGCCCCAAGAAAGAACAATAAGACAGAAACGCCCCTTCGTAAGCCGTCTTGGTCCTGGGGGCTAGGCTAGCGACCACGAGGTCCTGTAATCTGGGGCACCAATCTGCCAAAGTACTGCTGGGAAGTGTGCTGGCGAGGGGTCTGCTGTGGGGAGATGTTCCCTGAAAACCTGCATTTTGAAGCGAGAAAGGGAGTCAGCAGCATTGTTTAAAACACCAGGGACATGTTTGGCTCTAAAATTAGCATTCAGTTTAAGGCACCGCAGAACAATTTCTTTGATCAGACGAAGTATGAAAGGACACCGCGCCCCCTGCTGATTGATACATTCCACCACTGTCATGTTATCTGACCAAAACACCACTGATTGGTTACATAGGTGTTCGGGCCAAACCATCAGTGCCACCCATATTGGAAAAAGTTCCAGGAAGCCAATGTTGCTGAGCAAACCCCATGTGTTCCATTCTTCTGGCCATCGTTGAGCGACCCACCTATTCCCTAGGATGGCACCAAAGCCCACACTACCGGCCGCATCAGTCCATAGACCCAACTCCGCTGATGTCGTGAGCGGGTCGGGCCAGACCACCCTACCGTTAAAATCCTCCAGGAATGCCATCCAAATAAGCATATCCTGGCGAACTTCAGACGATAGGCGCGTGCGGTGGTGCTTTTCCCTCAGCCCCTTCATCGCGTGCGCGATGGAGCGAGAGAAGGGGCGAGCCATTGGGATGATTCTTAGTGCGAAATTCAATTGCCCTACCACCTCCTGTAATTGCTGCAAAGTGACCTTCTCCTTCCGGAGGCATAACTGTAGCGATGTCTTGAATTTGCACACCTTGTCCTTAGGTAGTCTAAAACATCTCTCAATTGAGTCAATCTCGATGCCCAGAAATTCCAAGCAGGTGGTCGGGCCCACCGTCTTCCCAGGCGCAAGCGGGACCCCAAAAGCCCGCATGAGCACGCAAAACTCCTGCAATGCTAGTGCGCACTCCTGAGAACCCGCTGTACCGAGGAAGAGGAAATCATCTAAGTAATGCATGACCCTTTGATGGCCCGTCACTTGTCTCATGGCCCATTCAAGAAAAGAACTAAACATCTCAAAGTAGGCGCAAGAAATAGAACAACCCATAGGCATGCATTTGTCCATGTAGAACCTATCCCTAAAGGTGAAACCTAAAAGATGCTGGTCCGCCGGGTGGACTGGGAGGAGGCGGAAGGCGGACTCTATGTCTGATTTCGCCATCAGCGCCCCGGGTCCAGTGGCCTGCAATAAGGTAACAGCCTGATCAAAAGAGGCGTACTTAACACTACAAATACCTTCGTCAATGGCATCATTCAGTGAGGCCCCCTTTGGCGCTGACAGGTTATGAATCAATCTGAATTGCCCCTTCTCTTTCTTGGGGACAACTCCCAGTGGGGAACACACAAAATTGTGTACTGGTACTGCAGAAAAAGGGCCAGATATCCTGCCTAAGGAAAGCTCCTTGTCAATTTTGGCGGCCACAACAGCCGGATTGTGTGTGACTGATAATTGATTTCTACAGTGCGCACTGCCTGTGTATCCCCCGGCCGGGATCCTAAAACCTTTAGAAAAACCTTCCTGGAGTAGGGTGGCTGCTTTGTGGTCAGGGTATCTGTTCAACAATGGAATCATTGCCACCACATCCACTGGAGTGGGGGGGCGTGACCTGTCTGACTTATAATGGCTTTCCCCTACCCCTCTGTCCTGTGTTACCTTGCTTGGACCTACAGGTAGTTTCTGGATGAGAGGGGTGCCCACAGGAGGCACATGCATGCCTAAACTTACACGCGGCCCTTGTGCAGGTACGCCTATTAAAATCCCAGCACACCCCTTTCTTCTCTGGCCCACCTGCCCTAAATTTCCCAGGTACTTCACTCGTTTGGGGGGGCCGAAAGGGCTGCTGCGGTCTAGTGAACGCCTTGACCGCACCGAACTGAGGGGGCGGTGCAGTGTCAGAGAACTGTTTGTGCCAAGCCATGGAATCTACCGAGTCCCATGGCAATGATCTATTGAATTCCAATGCCTTCCTAAAGTTGACATCATAACCCTTCCATGCTTCCCCAGAATACTGTTGACTCCACCCCACAATCCTGCTCGAGTAGCAAGCCAATGCAGCCTGCAGATCTGGAGGACGCTCAGCCTTAACTGCAGTGAAAACAGCCCATGCTTGCATCCAATTATTGAGATTTTCATCAACCCTGAATCTAGTACACTGCGCCCTCCATTCACTTGGGAGCATCCACTCTTTCAGTGCTTTTGCCTGCTCCATTTCCCTATTATCCAACAATAAAGAATAAATGTACACGTATTTATCAGCCCAAATCATTTCTTTCACAGCTAAAGACACATGCTGAGCTAGATTTTCGCTCCTGGAAGGTATCACACCGTCCCCCAAGAGCGGCAATGCCACTTCCTTACCAAGTGCGGGCACCGGGGGCGGCTGCCCTTTTACTCCGTCCAGCTGGGGAACACTTGGACCTGCAAGGGGAGAAGAAATTGGCAATGCAACACTGTCGGCGACCGGTGCCGATCTGATTTTTTCTACAAACCTTGCCGCCTCTGCCGCATGGTCTGCAGAATTCGGGAAGGCTCCCCCTTTTTGGAGCCATGGCATCATGGCCGTTAACTGAGACAACAATTCGGGTGGCATTGAATCTATATTACCCCCCGGGACAACAGGTACCACTGGGGTTATGCCCAGTGGTCCTGGCACAGCTGGCAGGGCGGGCGCAGGGTGTGGCCCGCCTGTACCCGGGATTGTGGGCACCGGTGCGTGAGCAGACCCAGCGTCTACTGGTTGACCTGCCGGCACCGGCACCTCAGGTGCAGTGGGTGTAGGCACATGCGGGGGTGGGACCACCGCGGGCGGTGCGGTGGGTAACGGATCTACTGGGCCTGGAGTGGGGACCGCCTCCCTGGGTCTTTTGGACCTAGGTTTCCCTTGCGGAGTGACAAATTCCCCTCTTGGCACTGGTGCCACCCTCTTGCGGATCGGTCTCCCGGACGGGCCCGGTGCCTCACTCTCTCTGTCATCCAACCGAGCTTCCCGCTCCTTAATTTGTCCTAGCTGTTGCCTAATGTCGCTCATCTCCCGCATCATAGCCCGCATCATCGCCTCCATGCTGGACCCCCTTTTTCCACCCCTTGGGCCTGGCATGATGCTTACCCCAAAAAACACCCGCTGCCTACTCTCTTAGTTCCCAACAGGTCAACAGTGAGTACCTTGCAGATGGAGGGTCACCAGGGGGCTTTCAGCACCATGCAACGGCGACCGCAACACTAGCGGCTTGTCCGCTTATGTAAGGGGTGAGTAAACCTAATGTAGACACACCCGGCGGCCACCAGGAGCGATGAATGCCAGCCCCCCGTACCCCTCTTACCGATCAGTCCTGCGCACTTGCCGGCGATCTCCTTCTGTAACGATGCCCCACACCAGGGTGCTGACTGACCCCACGTTCTCACGCCTCTCCAGATGAGAATCTGCACGGAATAGCGACGTTAGATGCCTGGAATGGATAGATGTATTAACACCGTGTGATAACAGCAGGATCAGACTTTGGGACACACCAATTTAAAACAGTGGAGGCTTGAACACTCTTCCCACGCCTGCAAAAGGACTGGAAGGGTCTTTACAACAAATTCTCACCCTCAATTGGATGTAATACAGTCCTAGATTAGTAAGTGCAAGACACTCATAAAAACCCAGTTTACTGACTAATACTTGTTTTCCCCCCAAAAAACAAAACAGTCCAACAAACAGTCATCCAATTAACAGTGTGTTAACCTAAGGGGTCTCCCATCCAGGTGCTGCCCTGGTCGACCCTGCTTCACTTCCTGCACCGTATCCTGAATAACACTGCCACAAGCAAGTAAATAAAACGTGCTAAAATACCGTTCCCATTCAGTGTACACGATATAAGACAGCTCTTAAATGCGCATCATTGCCCAGCGCTTATAATAGTCATCCACTTTGAAAAACGCACAATTATTTGGCGCCCTTACACATTCAGTGTACACAATAAGAAACAGCTCTTAGATGAGCATCATTACCCAGCGCTTATAATAATAATCCACTTTGTAAAAGGCTCACGATTTTTTGGCGCCTTTACTGCGCACCGGAGCACCGAAGCACCCCTCCGACCTTCGTTCGGTATGTAGCCCGCTGTCCCTCCCTGTCCCCCGCGCCAACAAATACCTTACGCGGACGCCGTGCACACAGTCAGGTGGCGCGCCGCTTTTGTATAATACTTCCAGGGCTTAGGCGAAAGCCTCCGCTACCGCCGCCTCTGCAGCCGCTTCCTGTTGTCGCTTCGCGTCCCTCGCCGACGGCAGTCACACGCGGCTGGCGGCTGGCTCCACACGGCTGGGGCGGTGATCTCGCGCCGCGTCCAGAAAAACTTTACAAATTCCCTGAAAAGAAATAGACAAAGAAACACTGTCGCCTCGCGTCCCTGCTGACGATCGTTTGGCGATCCCTCAACACGGCTGTCTCCGCGCTGCTGGGCTCCTGCTCCGCTCCTTAACCTGGAAAAGAAAAAGAAAAGTAAAACAAAGAAGCCCCGAACGCGGGGCACAGCGTTCAGCGAGGGAGCGTCCAGGGACAAGGGGGTCTCCTGGGCGCTCCCCACCTCTTATTCCCTATCGCCCGCCCCCCCCGACCCGGAACCAGTCCATTGCATCCGGGTCAGGAGGGGCGCCGGCCAATCGGCGGTGGGCCGCGCCCCAGGGCACGCCCCCACCGTCGAAGGACCCGAGGGGGAGAGGAGGTGAGGCGGTCGCCGCGCCGCCATGCGTGCGGGGGGGCCGAGGGCCCCCCCTTTTCAGAAGAGGCAGTGTCAAAGGGGAAGCCCACATTGGTGTTTAAACAAGTGGGCTTAGTGGAGATCCATGCAGGATGCAGGCACTGTTCCAACTGTTATCAGAGATTAATAGCATCTTCGACCAGATGCCTCTATGTCTCAGGAAGACCGCTTTCCATTCCTGGACTTTACTTTTACATCATTGCTATCAGGTGTGTTGGTGCATTTGGCTGAATTAACCTGAACCATGACTACAACTCCCAAAATGCAATATGCTAAATCAAAATCCAGAACTGGAAAGTTGTGGCCCGGTGGCATGGAGACACTCTACGTCTGATGCCCAACTGCACCAAGACTATTAGACGAACATGACAGGAAATGTTGTAAATAAGCCTGTTTATGTGGTATTCTGTAGGCTTGAGAAAAGTGTAATTTACACTGGTACAATTTGCATAATTTCAGGGATTTCATGTTATGCTTGTTATGTGAAATTCCCAAAATGATGCCACTTCATGGAAAAATGTACTGCAAAAGCGCCATATGTGGCATGAGTTTACACTCCACATGTGGACCACAATGCACAGGGCTCTTGTTCATGGGGCTTTTGTTTCTTTACACTATTTCTAGTGCAAAATGCAGCATTTCACATTATTATGCAAAATTTTATAATTTTGCATAGTTATGCAAAAGCAAATTACATGACCTCCGCACAACTCTAGTATTCAGTCAGGTCTTCTGTCCAGCTTTCTCGATGTTAATTTCTCTGATGTAATTCGTGCTCTACTTACATACTGCTTATTAGAAAGTTTCCTTCCTACTACTGATATATTTTTCTAATGAAGCCAAGGCCCTGTAGTTAATACCCTTCTTGAATATTCATGAACCAGTAAATCGGTAGGTGGCTGGTGGAGTCGCACAGAGTTCAAAGTGTTAAATGTATTCCGGTTGGCATTACCGCATTGGATTTCGGAAATACCCATCAAGCGAACAAGATAATCTCCAGAAGAAACGTACTGTTTGTTCTTACATTATGTAATACAAAATGAAATCATTGACCTAGGCAACTGGCCATGACTTACTGTGAGCGATCAGCGTTCAGCATCGGTGCCACAGCAGCGCGGTGTTACCTTGCTGTTGCACCGTTCATCCTGCGGTCAGCCTGGCTGACCAGCACACAGTGCAGACTCCCAAAAAACAGGCCTGCCTCTGGGTGACTTACCGTTTGCACTTGCTTTATCCAGCAACCAAACAGCAACTGAATGGTTGCACAGTGGGTGTTTCATGAGGTCTCATTTAATCAGTGGTCGTGAGGCTGAAGGGTAAAATGTATATAAAAGTTGCTTTTTAAACTTAGCTGTGAGGCAGTGCAGTGCAGATTGTTTGCCATGCTATTGTGCTATTTGTGTGCTTGTACCCTTCTTGCTGCATATTCTGTAAAGCGCTCTGATACCCTCGGTGGTCATGTTCGCGCTATATAAAACTTTCTAAATAAAATAAATAAATAAATATTGGTATAACTCTCATAATCCACCTTACTATTTTTAGCACCCTCCTCCAGCTTTTATGTTATTTTTCGTCCTTGCATTTCATTTATTTCTATGCAGCGCAATATTAAATTCCCCGAAGAATGAGGTCAAACCCTGCTCACTGTATTGTAATATTAAAAGGAGATAAAGACAGAGAGAGAGTTGAGGTTAAAGACTGTGGTTTGAGAATGTGTGGGGTGTGAACAAGTGCAGGAAGAGAGTAGCTGAAGAGTACCTGAACAAAGACAATGCCCTGTTGGTGATTCTTCCAAATGGGATTCAGGTCACGGAACCATGTGTGGGTGGTCGGTGGCAGCAGGACCGGAATCATATCATGATCTTCAAAGAGGGATCAAAAGACCGCCATGGGAAGGTAGACTTCAACACCATTGATCAGCACGCAAAAAGGACGGTGATGGCATTGTGTTCTAGGGAAGATCAGATAGGTTCATGAGGCTGGGTGGGATAAGTTAAGAGGGTCACCTTTTCTTCTCTGAAGACTTCGCGTGTGAAAAGATGGCATTATCTTTGTAGGGAGATGTGTTATCTTTGAAGTTGATCCAGGTTTCAGCAACTTCGGTGTAGTAAATTGTGGGAGTGACAGTGGAAGTGGCCATTAAAATAAAGAGTCTTCTTTAAACAGAGTGGTCTTTACCCAACCATAACAAGACTGACATTTTAAGATGTGTAGGATTTAGATCTATGCTAGTTGTGAACTTTGGGAGTAGTAATCAGTTTGTGTACCTTTCTCTGACTACTTTTTATATAACTCGCTGTGCTGTCTACTTGATCTACCCTTAGCTGGCAAATTACCACAGTTCTTTACAATTTGTCTCTGTCTTAATACATTAAAGCAAGACAAAAGAGAATGACATTTGCAATCCAATATTTTTAGTTGTTCAAATGAATTTATTTGTAGACTAAAGTTGTAGAGTTTGACTCCTTAGAGAAGAGCATTCTTGAACGTCCAGACATATGGTATACTGACTAGCTCTGTCCAATAGGGACATTGAAATGGAGAAGGAGATAACGTACATTCCAGTTACTCCAAACATAATAGGATTTCATTACCGTGAAGTTCAACTCCAGAAAAGATTCATCAGTAGCTGCACTGATGGAGCACTGGTCCAAAACGGAGCACTGCAGGTCCTTTTTAAGCCAAAACTGGCCTTCTGGTCAAATAAATTACTCACTCTTTATAAGCTTATTTTGTGTAGTAAGGAAGTTCCAGTCTCCTGGAGAGATTCAGTGGTCAACCCGATGTATAAGGGAGGCAGCAAGGTAAAGACTGGCAATTAACGCTCATCAGCACTTATGGATAATGAAGCAAAATACTTTGCAAGCCTCCTACCTCAGGATTTTAAGAGCTGAGCAATGATCAGACGGTGATTCCTTGAAATCAGACAGGGTTCAACTAAGAAATGGGGACCATTAGAAAGTTACTGGCATTATCTATAATCATGGCAGAACCCTTTTGGGTTTGCGCCCTTCGGTAAACTTGCTTTGGTGACTTCAAAGCTGCATTTGATCGTGAACCAAGAGACATCCTAAGGAAAAAGCTTGACACATGGGGAATTCGACCAAGGTTATTAAGGACTTTTATATACCAACACGCGGATGAGCATCAAAATGGACAGCAACGTATGCAGGAAAGTTCGCACAATGGCCGGTTTAAAGCAGGGATACATTTTAGTGCCTGCACTTTTGAATCTGTGTATTGCAGAACTGTCATCCGATCTGGACAAAGTAAATGTACACCCACCAAAACTGAGTGGCAGATTGAAATCAAATTTTCTTTATGCTGATGAGTTAGTGCAATTCAGTCAAACTAAAATTGGTGTATAATGTTGTCAATAAATTGCATGATTCCACTGAATTAAATAAATTAGAGATCAATATGAATAGAACAATAATATTTGTATTCAGTTACAAATTGAAGAAACATGGAAAGTGGAAGATTAATGGCAGCAAACTAGCCCAAAAAAAACGAGTGCAAGTATCTCTGATTCGCAGTCAATTCAAGAGGTGCAATCCTTTCGCATAAACCACTTTCAACACTTTATTTGGGTCATAAAAGGCCATAAAAAGTAAAAATTCATATACAAGTATTGTAATAATAGACAGATCTTAACAATTCATTGAAGGCATATTACATAGTATATCCAAAAGAGATTTTTTTGTTTTGTTTGTCTAATATCTTTACACCGGTTAAAAACAAGGATTATTAAAACCAAATAAAAGATGTTAAAATGTTGAGACTAAAAATGACAAGACTGGGGAGAACATTTGTTACAGTTACACAGATGTGCTAAAAAGTCCCTACGTCTATGCCACACAGAGTTAAGGAAACGGGACACGGCAAAGACTATAGGGAGATGTGTGTCAGATCTTAAAATTCTATACACCTCCAAACACTGTGTACAACCCAAGTTTCTGCATAATGGTATGAGCCAACGACGTCTGGCAGGTTTATAGCCAGGGCAGAAGAAGAGAATATGTATGTCAGTCTCATCAGCGCTATTGTAAGCAGGACAGCCAACAGAGAGATCTTTTATCCATTTATTCATGAAAGCATTACCCGGGAGGGTCCCTGTTCTGAACTGGATATACAGCTTCCTTGCCATGGGGGGCTGTATATCATCCAGAAAAAACTCAAAGCGATACTCTGTTTTTATGTTAAAAAATTCAGCCGTTAAGTGGCCGAGTTTGGTGTTCGCCTGCAGATCGACTAGTTTTAGTGCTCTATAAGCTCCAACAAGTTGTAGTCGAGATATTGTTGGGCATACTTCCTCAGGATTAGTCCACAGGTTGGGCCTATTCTGGCACAAGTTTCTTTAATGTGCTTAAACCATGCAACTTTTTCCACCCCCGGTAGCGCCAGGACCCCCTTGATTTCAGTTTGGTAGATCTTAGTCCAATCTCTTCTGCAATGGGTTTAGTCCCTAAATCCAGCCACAGAGGGATGAGGGGAGTGCTAGACGGTAATCCCATAAGCTTTCTCATAAATTGGTTTCCTATTTTGGCCAGTCCGCGAGAGGGGTGGTGGCCCCATAGTTCTGCCCCGTACATTGCAGCACTCCTTAATTGCACTTTATAGATTTTCGAAAACTGCCCCCAATCTGGGCTGGGAAGTTTATTTTTGTTTCCAGTGATGTTCTAGGATGAAATCCTCAACTTGTGACCAGCGAAAGTATTACCGCCATATGCATCATGACAGTTATTGTTAGGGCTACGGATGACAACTGACCGTGCTGTAGGGATGACTTTAACTTCCTCTATTGTTGGGGCTGAGCTGGGGATAGCATAATCCATAGGAGTTAAGGATGAATTATTATGCATGGCTGGTCCTAACCCATGGTGATTAGGGGCTCCCCTGGGAGATCAGGGTTGCTGAACCCCTGATAAGTTTTCTTTGCTACTGAAGATGTGCTGTGTCAGTTGCCCACTAGTGTTCACCCCTGCTGCCCTCTTGAGCCCTCCCGCCCCAATGTTGGGGTTGAGGCCCCCTTGCGACCCAAGCCAATCCACCTCCTCGAGTGGCCCATATCTATTTACTGCTGGAATGTTAAAAAAGGTCTAAGGGGTTGGTCTGCATTTTAAAATGGCTGGAATCTGTTTGTTGGGACCCTAGGTGCTGGTATCCAGGGTAGTATGTGATTATCTGGGTAGAAAAAGTCCAGAGTATGGGCTCGGACCTCGGTGCATGGTGCATGAGTGCTAACAAACTGGCCTGCAATATTTTGTATGGTCCGGGGATTGCTAAGATTGATGACTATACATCGCCTTGGGTTGTTTTGGGATTTTTGCCCACCCATCCCACTCTTCGGAACATTAAAGTTTCCCCAGCCCTATCCTAGGAGAACTGCTTGTGCCTGGTTAACCAATAAAGACGCTGCGATTCTTTCTGCCCATAGTTGATCTCAGGGACCCCTGTTAGAATGTGACATAAGGGAGTGAAGCAGGGGGTAGGTTTATAGTCGGTGTTGTCAATAGCACTGGTCCTATGTCCTCAGCCTCTGCTGGATATAGCCTTTCCCTGCCTCCCCTCTGCACTGGATGGATAGGCCCTCTTCTAAGTGTAGCCTCCCTAGGGGGGAGGGGTGGAGGGGGAGGGCGAGGCCGGAAGTTGGCCTTGGATTGTGGGAAGGATAAATACCGAGTGTTTCAGAGTGCACCGAGGAGTTAGCAGCTGGCATGGCAGTAAGAGCCTCTGCCCTTCAGTCGCTTGATTGGGCAGCAGAGATTGAAGCCATCATGGGCCCCTTTGCCTTTGTGTCAGTGCAAGATTGGGCAATTCTATCGGTCTGTGAGCTACAATATTTCCTCTTCCCTGAGACAATGGTGGTGCTACAAGGCGGGTTACCCTTGCCGCTCGACCCAGTCTGTTGCCCTGCGTCTAAGTGCTTGAATAAGAGAGCAAGCTCTTCCTTTAAAATAGCTCTCATCTGGTTCCCCAGCTCCCCTATCAAGTTCCTCACCCACAAAGGACAATCAGAAGTTAATGGGGGATTGGTGGGAGGTTCATCGTTCCTGCACTGCTACCTATTTCATCCACCCTGTTTGTTATCGCTGGGTTTTTCCTTCTCTTGGTTCCTGTTCCCTTTCCAGTCTTGTGATTGATATTCTTGAGAGTGGAGGTGATGGTGCCACCTTTACGTGTTTGGCTTCACTGGAAGTTGTCGAGGTGAGGGTGAGGATGACTCTGATGTTCTAGACTGGGATTCTGTTTGTCTCAGTGGGGAACCAGGGGTGTTTGTTTGGGGAATGAGTGATTCAGGCCCTGGTCTAAATAGGTCTGGAGTAAGAGACAGGTGCCTCCCCTTCAGTTCTATTTCAGTTGAGACCACCCCAATAGCATCCTGCCTATTGAGGTTTGGGGCAATGGGGCCGGAATGGGGGCCTGGAGCCCTTTTTTTGCTGCACAAATGCGCCTACCCATGTTCGACTGAAAAAATAGAAGAAAATCACCCCTGGTACAAGCCTATGAGGCGTTGGGCCACCTAGGGCACAGAACCAATGTTATGATTTGAGACGGGAGATTTAGCTACTCGAGCTATATGCCAAAAAAGGAAGACACTAAAATTGGAAGCTAAAAATAATACGGGGTCAGACTGTACGTTTGAAATATAAACAGTTCACCACATTCACTTTGTCGTCTGCTTTTTATGAAGCTCTCCTGATCACTCTAGCGTTCAACTCTGAATCAAATTTAAACAAGCATTAGTAAATGCATTAGATTTCACCTATGTGATTAGAAATAAGCTGTTTGTAGCTTGCTGAGTAGTTGTACAATATAAGTTACAGAAATTCTGTTAAGTGTTATGACTTATTTATGTGCTAAAAGGCAATATATTGTGTTGTTACTGGTGGTAATTTGCAGGTAAGTAAAGCAACATTTTAGAAAATAAGATGAAAGAGGGAAATAATATAATTAATTTCTGTAACAGCAATATGATGTGTTTAGAGGAGTTCTGACAACTTTTGGACCTGGTGCCACCGCATCTGCTGCCCCATTCAAATCATGTCCCTAGTGCCTGCAAGATAACTGCGTTCGCAACTGCCTGTTTAGTAGTAAAATATAGCAATATTTCTTGTTTAGAGGAGTAATGACAACTTTTAGCCTCGGTGTCACTGCACCTGCTGCACCATTCAAATCATGACCCTATTGCCTGTACGGTAACTGCACTTGTTAATGCCTGTTTAGTAGTAAAGCATTGCGATATTTGGGGTTTAGAGGGGTTTCTAGAGCTTTGAGCACTGATGTCACTGCACCTGCTGCACCTTTCAAATCCTGACCCTAGTGCCTGCAAAGTAGCTGCACTTGTGACTGCTTTTTTAGTAGTTAGAAAAATCAATATGTGGTGTTTAGAAGAGCTCTGACAACTTTTGGCCCCAGGGCCATTGCACCTGAAGCATCATTTAAAGCATTGTCCCAGTGCCTGCTAGATAACTGCACTTGATTGCCTGTTTAGTAGTAAAATTTAGCACTCTGCGTTGATTTGGGTCCCTAAAGCTTTTGGCCCAGGTGCCTCTGGGCCTGCTGCATGATTCAAATCATGACCCTGTTGTCTGCAAGGTAGTTGCTCTAATGACTGACTGTGTAATAGTAAAATATAGCAATTTTAGGTGTTTAGGAGGTGCTTAGAGCTTTTGGTCCTGGTGTCACTGCACCATTGGATTCATGACCCTGTTGTCTGCAAGGTAACTACACTTGTCAAAGACTGCCTGTTTAGTTTAAGATTTTAGCAATAGTCTGGGTTTAGTGGGGTCCCTGAAGCTTTGGACCTCAGTGCCACTGTACCTACTGCACAATTCAAATCAAGTCCCTTTTAACTGCAAGGTCACTGCAATTGTGACTGCCTGTTTAGTAATCAAATATAGCAATATTATGTGTTTAGAGGAGTTCTGACAACTTATTGGCTACTGAATCTGCTGTATCGTTCAAATCATGACCTGGTTGTCTGCAAGGTAACTTCACTTGTGGCTTCCTGTTTAGTAGTAACATGCAGCATAGCTCTTGTAATTATAGCTTTATTTTTAACACGCAATGTTTATTACAACATTTAGAATTTGATCATAATGACCAAATGGGGTAAGTTGAAAAAATCAATCCGATAATGCCGACTAAGTGCAAAGAAAGGTACTGAAGAAGGAATAGGAAATGCAACAAACGTTCTAAGGCTAACACATCTGCTTTACACAACTAAGTAATAAAAGGCAAGCATTCCAGCAAACTGTTAGAAGCTGTCTGTCTTTTTTGTGGGAAGAGATCTTATCTTGACAGTGAATGTGGCTCGAAAGTGTGAATAACTTTAGTAGGAGTATCGTAAATGTGTGCGGCCAGGGTAAGTTAACAATACCAAAAAACTCACACAAAAGCAGACATAGTAATTCGGCAAAGGGAACTGATAAAAGCCCCCTTTTAAGATATATTAGATACAAGAGCTTTCACAAGCACAACACAAGCGCTGTGCAGGCGAAACCTAAAAATCATAGGCACGAAGCTGCTTCCTACAATATCTTTTGGCAGTGAAATATTAAACGATAAAGTTAACAAACTCCTTGACATTTTAACTGCTAGAACATTTAGCCTGCTTAAACAGTCCTCTCAGGTGCCCATGTACAGCTCAAATTTAGCATTGCTAAAGAAATACTGGCAAAACAAGGGTCCTTTCTGAAGATCTGCTACAGAATGAGGACATCAAAGGACGATGCATTAAATCAGCGGTTATCGGGTGGAAATTGCCAACTGAAACATGAAAACCACTACCCATTTTTACATGGAGGAATCTCCAAACACCTTGCAAGTAAGCGATCTTTGGAATTTGCTCATCACCCAGTCTGTATTTTAGAGTCCTCATTCGTAAATTATCCAGGATTGAGGACAAAAATGAACTGGCATGGCGTTCCCATGCTTCGATGATAATGATCGCTTACACTAGGCCAAAAAAGCAATCATATCTGTAAATTTACAACTTCAAATTTGCAAAACGAAAGCTGGTGATGCATTGCTTTGGAGGACTACCTATGCTGGACTTTGACCCACACTGACTAAAACGTACTGCAATAATACATGTAGATTGTGTGGGGATGCACCCGAAACAATCATACAGACTGTTGTGTGTGGCTTTCAAACACCTGGGCATTCAAACATGTAGGCGAGCTGTGAACAAGGATCTAGATCTGAAAAATGTAGCCCTGAATAGTCAGTTACTAAATATTCCTGGCTCTTGCCGAGAAAAACGTTTTCCAACCCATCACAGACAAGAATCCAGACTGGAAACATACAAACGAATGACTGGGTTTTCTAAAGAAATTTAGATCTCTATTTGAGTTGTATATACTTTTTAATCACTCAAAATGCTGGGTTTTAACATCTGCATTTTGTTTTACGACACTGCTCTAATTATTTAGGACACTTTTGAAATGTATAACACCACTCAAGCTTTGTCCATTTCAAATAGTTTAAAATGTTTGGTTTCAATATTTGTATTCCTAATCATGAAATGGCTTTAATTGTGAAGGAAATTATTTGGCTCAAATGATTCATTGCTCAATCTGAAAAGTTGTTTTTTAATTTAAGTTCACATTTATACATGCACTGATTTTAATTAATCGCACATGATATAAATACAATTGAAAATTTGTATGCCGACAATAATAATGTTCTTAAGATTTTTAAATGCTTACAAATGTCTCCGGGTTTGAGGCATATCATTATCAAACCCAAATTCTGACAATATCAGACAAGGTAATTTTGGTATTAAGGGAAATAAAAATACAAGAATATTGACATTGGCAAAGAATTACAAAATGAGCTGGGGGTTTATACAACACATTTAAATCGTTATTTGTATTCATGTAGCACTTACTACTAAATAAGAAATTGCATTCTGTAACTTTAAGGGGTGAATTAACTTAAGAACATTGCATCTTTTAAAGTCATCTAAAGTAGCCAAATATCGATTATAAGAATGAGAATTCCTCTGAACCTTTAACAGTTTCTAAAAATGTCCTGGAATTAATCACGCATTATTTATAAGAATCCACAATTACTATAGGAAACTTAAGTGGGATGGTAATGTACAGAAATGTAAATTGGAGGGCGTGGGGGGAATACCTTGATAAAAATGTTTTAAAAATAACAATTGCTCCTGAAGACCACATCACACTTCTACCTGTGACCTTCCCCTTTATTATTTATTTGCCACTGTGGTTGTAAGTCAGTAGGAGCCAAGGCCTCACGCACTCACCTAATCCAAGGAAAGCTGACCTGAGCCATTTTCACATAGCATTCACTGTACTGTATAGTGATTTCTACACATGACATTAGTACAGTTTACATAAACAATCTGATCAGAATGATATGATTATTTTTCATGTTGTTGCAAGTTGGGTACAGTCAAAGGGAGTTTACTTGTAAAGGCAATGAGTAAATCATTGACAAATAATTCATACACAGTCTGTAAATAGTATTCTAAAAATTAGTGTATTATTTAATAAACATATATAATTACTTCAGCTCCTCCAAACCCTACATATATAATTATTGAGCAGTTGTTTCAAAATAATCTTTATTCATATCCTAATACTCATAATAGACTAAATCAATAGTTTGATAAGTGTAAATTCAGATTGTCTCTTTGTTTTAAATATTTCCTTTTCTCCAGCAGAGCACAAATGAAAACGGACATCGAACTGCATTTCGTTCTTTCCTGTTTGTTGCTTTTTTTCTACACACATATCTATACCGCATGACATATGGCTTTTGAATGTGTACACGAAGAAGGGTGTAGAGTACACAAATAAAGGCCATAAGACAAACGCAGGAAAATCCATAAATTGGAAAAAACTGCCCTCACTCACATACCGAAGTATGTGACATGCTTCATCATTGGGCCTGCTTACAATACGCCCTGGTGTAGCCACACTCAGGGCAGAGCATAAGGCAGGGGAAAAATAATAAATTCCACACAACATTACAAGTAACCAAAAAACACAAACAACACGTAACATATAATGTGATGAAGCCTGTGCAAATCACCCTGTGATTGAAATAAATAGTGCGACAAAAGTGCAGTTAATAGGAAGTGCTAAAGCTGATTCAGGGTGGCAACTGAAAGAATTACTTTATTAGACTTTACTTGGAACCCATATCAGGATTAAAACGTGGAAGAATAGGATGGGAAATGTCTTGCTAGAGACTGAAGGATCTCTCAAGACTTCCCTCCAAACACTGCTGTGGTCAACATGTTTCGACCGATTTAATCGTGCCAAAAGTGGTCACCCCGGTCTTCGTCAGGACTGTCGCCTATTATTTCACCTATGGCCCTACCGTAATCCGGTTTTGTGGGCCCCCAGATGTGAGCCGGTCAATCTAGATCCGTGCCCTTCTCGTTCCGTGTTGAGGCTTGTCCCAAAGTACGGGAACACATTCACTGAGGGAAAAAAGAAAATGTCGTGGTGTAATATTATCCCACAAACACCCTCTCCTTCCCCCAATTTCCTCTGTCTGCCATCTCATTCTGTGCTATGGTCTCTGTGGTCACATTCCTTCTACTTGACTTATGACCCAGGGCTATCGGCAGGACTCTGCTCGATAGCCAGAATCTGTACACTAGTCTACTGCAGTTCGCCAGCGTACATAACATTAGAACTGACTTTATAACATCCACACCTACACAAACATATCCCCGTGATAACCTACTGTGAACTCTGGTCAGTTTACTTAGAAAATTACACGTGAGCGTATAAATGGAGTTGCTTATTATATTACTCACCGAGTCCATGTCATTTATGAACTCGAACTGGTGCCCGGCGGGAGGGTCCCCCGAGAACACAACCTATACGCACATGGTGGGGGGAAATAAAAGAGAAAAAAGGAGTGTTCGCTTTACGTCTCCCTCTCCCCTACATCAGATTAGTTGACAGTTGATGTATCGATCAAGTTGCCTGCCCAGTCTCTAAGCGGGACGGCGACCTCGTAATTCAGTCTCTACCCCCCATAAGTCGACCCCCCCGCTCCTTACTGTGGGAGGCGTCCTTCCTCTAGCCCCGCTTTCCGTAACACCGTGCAGTTGAAGTGTCCGGTATTAGTGCAGGTTTAAAGGAAAAGGAGGGCGTTTCCTGTGTTCTACGTGCTCGCGTCCCACGTGGTGCAACGTGGAGGTGCGTCACTCTGTGACTTCTGCTACATGTTCCAGCAGCGTATCCTGGGAATTGTAGTCAGATCTTCACCCCCCACGTCGGAGAATGTGTATTGGTGATAACTACCACAATTATTCCATAACGGGGTGTTCCTTATCCCCGAATTAGGGGAAGGAAGCAGTGGCATCCCAGTTCTTGCATCGTAATGGGGAATTATTATGTGATGTTACCGATCTGTGTGACAGTGATACTGGGGTTCTATTAACTTGGTTCTGCCCAGTTATCCGATGTCTCCAGTAATTACTAGGGGTCCCAGTATAATTTTCAGCGTGATTCGGGGACAAAAGCAATAAATTGCGTTATTAAAAGAAACTTGCAATCAATGAAAAAAATAAGCTAAGAACAGGTAGACCCATCTCCCCGATTGCAGGGAGACACTACCAACTGCCTTAGATGTAGCAAGATTCACAAATCCAATTACTAAATCAAATCATACATCAAATATTATCCTGTGATCTTATCAAGCCGAATCTATGAGAGCCTAATAACTGTCAGATGGGTACCCATGGGTCTATTGTCTAGCCAGAGCCTGCCATGGTATATCATCGTTCAATCCAAGTTGATGGCTCTTAAGACGGTAGACCCATCTTTGTTCAAATTGTAACAGGATTCTCTGTTCATCCCTTTGGTTCCTGGCTGCTGGTACTTTTTCTATGATAGTCCACGTGAGGTCCTCAACACTGTGGCCTTGTTCCAAAAAGTGTGCGGTATGTTTGGTGTTTGATTTCCCGCACCTTATTGTAATACAGTGTTCTGTTATTCTCACACACACCTTTCTGCTCGTCATTCCCACATACATTTTTCTACAGGGGCACATTAGCAAGTAAATCACCCCCTGAGAGTTGCAATTCATATGTGACCTGTGCTCCCATGGTGTTTGAAGTCCCAGATCTATGGAATGTGTATTCTTCGTGAGGTGACGTATGCTGCATGATCTACATCGTTTGTGGCCTGTGTATGTGGGTAAGCCTGTCACTGTAGTCGTGGACCCTGGTAGCCCTAAGTTCTAAGTATTAACAGATCTTTTAGATTATTACTCCGTCTGAATGAGAAGAGAGGTGTCTCTATATTCATCCCCCTGAATTCAAGATCTTCCCATTTTTTAATACAAGGTGTTTCACCTGCTGTGAAGCCGTATTAAATGTAGATACAAACACTGTTTTTTTGGTTAGGGGTCTGATAGTCTTCGAGAGTAATACGTCCCGATTAGTATTGAAGGCTCTTTTTTTGGCTCTATTTATAACCTTGTTGGGATACCCTCGCTGATGTAATTTTCGTGTCAGATTGTCGGATTCCATCAAAAAATCTGATTTGTCCGAGCAGTTCCGACATAGTCGGAAAAACTGGCCAACTGGCAAGTTCTCCCGTAATGAGCGGGGATGAAAACTCTCAAACGCTAATAAGGCGTTCTTGTCAGTAGGCTTGTGGAATACCTTGGTTTTTAAGGCCCCCCCACATGGCTCTATGACTAGATCTAGGAATGGAAAACTCTCCTTTGCTACAGTTGAGGTAAAGTGGAGGAAAGTATTCTGTGCATTTAGCCATTCTAGAAAAAAATCTACTGATGTTCTATCACCCCTCCAAATCACCAAGACGTCATCACTGTAACGTCGCCATAGCTTTAGGTGGGTGGCCCAAGGTCCATTTGTGTCTAGGATAGTCAGCTTCTTGAATGCACCCACATAAAGTCCAGCTAGGCTGGGGGCCTTTACACTCCCAATAGAAGTTCCATGGGTTTGGAGATATAGGCCCCCTTCGAACTCGAAGAAATTCTTTGTCACGGCTATTTCAGCTAAATGTAGGATGAATGCTTGTGGTGTTTGGTACAGCCATTGACTGTAAAAAAGTAATGTCTCCAATACTCTAAGAGTCTCTAACTGTGGAATATTAGTATAAAGGGCTTCAATGTCAAGCCCTATAAGAAATTCCGTATTAGGATCGAATGAGACATCCTTCAGCAAGTTAAGGATGTCCAATGTGTCTCTTAGATATGTAGGCAGTTGTTGGACCATCGGTTTGAGGAAGAAATCGCAGAATTGCAATAGGGGTTCTAGTAAAGACCCCATCCCGGAGACAATAGGTCTACTGGGATATGGCTTTTGAACTCTGCTGGGCCCTGACAGATCATTCATCTTGGGACCATCCAGGTGAAAATAACACCGTCCTTTTGGGCAGGGTATTAACTAGGCCCTGTATGTGGCACTTAACTAATTGTTCAATTAATGAAGAATTGCTAGTGCCCATAATATATTTCTAGCAAAATCTACTATTGGTTAATGTCCCATGAGCAGGGGTTAATATGTTCAGAAACCAGGGGGAGAATCCTGGTCAGTTCCATAGAGATGAATATTGGGACTGCTCGTGGGCAGAGCTAAATATGCATTTAGGTGCAGTGTTGAAAATAGATGAATTACATGATTTTTCGTAGGTAGGGCATTTGCAATAAGAAAAGTATTGTGCCGAGCCCACAAGAACAAAAAGACTGCATGTTTGCTACATTTAATGTAGTGTTGACCAAGGTTAAGGCCATACTGATTGGAGAAAACATAGTTGGAGATTACAGGTCTCAGTCTACCAACCAACCTAACATTTTGCATTCCATACATTATACCACTTTATACATATGTTTGAGAAAACTATACTGGTTCATTAGGGAAGGTAGGTGGTATTTATACGATGTGAATCTAGCAAAAAGGCAGAAGAGTGCTATGTAGTGTCAATGCTGACATCTGTAAAACAATACACAGAATTATTGACTCAAATCAGAGCCTTCAGCAATGTCATGTGCGACTGAGAAATAGGTAAAAATGCACACATTTTGAAATAGTCATGATCCAGAGAGAAATACATAGAATGTATACATTTAAAATGTGCATCATCATTTACTGATAACATTAAAATATGAGGCTATAGACAATATGTTTTCCATACACTAGGCCTCCAGTGATCAGATCCTTAGACTCCTACCCATACACATGGTTTGGTTATGAATTCATTTTTCAATGCATAACTCAATATGATTACAGAGGAGGAATTCCGGATCAAATGACCTACTCATATATGGGATTATTAACTTTAAATACATAATGCATTGCTTTACATACTGGAAACGTCATAATCTGACGGCACACCTCTGCCATACAGCGTAAACTCAAAAACTGAGGAATTAAAGCAATTTCCATACCATGAGCTTAATATCATACTCAACTGTGACTTCAGTCATTTGCTTAGCTCTCTCAAGTAGTTATTTATTTTCACTGATGAGATCAGTTACAATGTATTTGAAAAAAAAGTGCTAGTTACTTCTCTACTAAGGTCTGTCAAACAGAGCTGACATTGAACTTCTTCCTCTGAACTTCTTTTACATTTGGTAGAGGAGGTCTTCTGTCCATTTCTCTGCCATTTTGAATTTCTCATTGAAGCAATTGTTAATCTAACTCTGCATCTCACGTTGATATATAGCTCACTTTCTAGCAACAGTTGTGCAAAGTTTTAAAAATTGCAAGGAAATGTAATAATCACAGCTTCGAGACACTTTAATTGTTTTATATCGGAGCCAGGACAGGCTTTAGCTCTTGTGGCGCCCAGTGCCACAGTCTTTGTGGGTTCCCGCCTAAGACCACCTTTATCCACAGATTGCCTCATTACCACCCCTCATCTCTCCATCGTCTCTCTCTCATGCGTACTGATCATTACTCAAACAAATGTAGTGTGTCAGAACACTTTATATCACACACACATTGTTGGACCTGGGGTTACCAGTCCACATAGGGTAGCCTGGCACAGAGTGAAAAGACCTATCCCAAAGGCAATTGTGTTATGCTTGCGTCACACTCTTCACAGCAACCCAGCGCCCATCCACTAAAAATGACACTACACCAGTTTAGAAAAGAATACGGAGTGCTTTATAAAAATGCTTTAAGCCATCTTATTCCGTTAGTCATGTATTGCTTCCATACATCAAGCACTACCACAGTTGATTGCCTGCATCAGTGAGACTTTAACATTACATTTCGTTCACGAACCCTGTTCTTCAGAGAAATTGACTACAATAATTTCAATCCTGGCTCTAGATTTACAGGTTGAACTCTTGCAGTTTAAATACGTCTTAGTAGGAAGAAAAACACATTAAATATCTCCAGCAACGCAACATTAGACATAATCACCGCATGGTAATCCTTCTGCACATCCTCTTAAATAGAAATTACATTATGCGTTGTTTAAGAACATGACAGAGTGGTTTTCCCATTGTCAAATTGGGATGAGCATTAATTTCAGTCAATAACCCGCCTTCGCTTTGGTAACTTAAGGTATTCTTGGCTTCTGCTTAACTTTTATCAGGCCAACAGCAGTTCAACAAATGGCAGTTTCCTAGCTCCAATAGGAAAGTTCCACCAGTCTAGACTCCCCTGGCATACACGGACTCTGTGTGTGGAATTCTGAAGAACTTGCCCTCTGTTAGGCCCCTTTGGGATCTCTCTAGCTTCGTATCCCACAACAGCCCCCAGGTCCAGGCTTACTTGTAGCAAGAAGTTGTTTGGCTCAAATTAAGCCATCAGAGGCACCCAGAAGGCTACCAGCGAAGCGCACACTCCCCCCCCCCCCCACCTCCCCTCCCCTCCCCAGGCAAGGCCGTATTACTGTGCTGGGAAAGACACGCCTCCACTGTCAGGCCTCCGGTGGACTAGTTCTTCTCTTCAGAGCCGCTGCGGTTCAATGGGCCTGCGCAGGAGAGGAGCGTCTGAGACTCGGCGGCGCCCCTTCAGGGAAGCCTGCAGGACCTCCTCTGGGCCTGCGCCATGGGGGAAACACCTTCTGGCGGCGCCGCCCCCTCAGATAAGCCTCCGCAGCGACGGGCAGCCGGACCGCTCTCAGTTCGACTCCCGGCTCCTCACCTCCGGACGGAGTCGCCTCACCCACTGATGAATAACTCTTCTCGCGGGGCCCCCACCTGATGTTGTAATCCACGCTACCCCCTCCCCCACGCCACAGCAGAGTCTCTGCAGTTCTCTCCGGGGGAAGGAACCAAAGGGAGCGTCCCACCTCACCACCAGTGAGTCTGTCAGAGTTCTCGCGCTTTCACCCCTCAGGGGCGCTGTCACTAGGGCGGACACAGAAGGAAAAGGAAGGGGGGGCAGGGGGGTTCGTTTCTTAGCTGGCCCTCAGGACAGTTCACACTCCCACAGGGCCGCGATGCAGCTCGTGTCAAGCTGCGTGGGCCCCACAGTTACTCTGGGTTAGATTGAGGGGGGTGATATCTCCTTCCTTGATATAGATGAACACCAGGACAAAGTCCTTCAAGATGATAACCTGGCAGGGTCAGGTCTTGAGATAGAGGGCAGTAACAGCAGTAGGGAAGCAACCCCAAGGAGAAGTCAGCCCTTCTAGTGCCCTAACCCCCTGATGCCACAGCCTGCACTCCAGCCAGCTCTTGGGTGACAAAATGGCCGCCCAGGTTCTGACCTTATATACCCTAGGTTCAGTTCACTGGAATGGGCCAGAAGGTTCTAGATCCCCCTCACTATTTTATGGGCCAGTCCCTGAGGTAAAATTCTTCGACAGTTGGCAGGCCACCATTTTGTGAAGGTACCTGCCCTACCTCCATTTTATAGGAGCACCTGCGCTTCATTACTAATAAGTACTAATGAGGCGCCCAGAGACCTAGGGTCAACATCAAAAAAAATGTAGTGGACACATTTATAAAAAAAATAGAAGGCAAAAAGGGGAGAAAAATTAGGCGGGACCACCCAAAGGGCTGACAGGTCTAACACGTGTCCCCCCAGCTGAAAGTGGGGGGTGCTACCCAACCCCTTGGGAGTTCTCAACACTAAGTCAGAAGTACCTTGAGAGACCGTCTGCCTTGGCATGGTCCACTCCAGGCCGATGTTCCACCCTGAAGTCCATTCACTGTAGGGAGATGGACCATCTCAACAGCTTGGGATTCTCGCCCTTCATTTGCATCAGCCAACGAAGGGGTCGGTGGTCGGTCTGAACAAGGAAGTGCGAGCCAAACAGGTATGGCCGCAGCTTCTTCAGAGCCCATACCACCGCAAAGGCTTCCCGCTCTATCGCACTCCACTTCTGTTCCCGGGGAAGTAGTCTCCTTGATAGAAAGACAACAGGTTGGTCCAGGCCCTCTTCATACAGTTGCGATAACACTGCCCCAATGCCATGCTCCGATGCATCCGTCTGGACAATGAACTCCTTGGAAAAATCAGGGGCCTTTAAGACAGGAGCAACACACATTGCTTGTTTCAGAGTGTCAAAGGCTTGCTGACACGCCTCAGTCCAGACTACCTGTCGAGGTTGTTTCTTTGATGTGAGTTCAGTAAGGGGTGCCACAATGCTGCCATACCCCTTTACAAAGCGACGGTAGTACCATGTGAGGCCAAGAAAAGCTCGGACCTCCGTCTGAGTCTTGGGGGGTTCCCAGGCCATGATCGTCTCAATCTTAGCCTGGAGGGGCTGCACCTTCCCCCTGCCCACCAAGTGGCCTAGGCACACCACCGACCCCTGCCCGATCTGGCATTTGCTGGCCTTGATTGTCAAACCAGCTTGTTTCAGGGCTTGGAGAACAGCCTGTAAGTGACACAAGTGGTCCTCCCAGCTGCTGCAGAAGACGGCAATGTCATCTAGATGAGCAGCAGAGAAGGCCTCCATCCCGGAGAGGACCTGGTTCACCAGCCGCTGAAAAGTGGCAGGAGCGTTCTTGAGCCCAAAGGGCATCACACAGAACTGGTAGTGGCCCTCAGGCGTGGAGAAGGCTGACCTTTCCCTTGTTCCATCTGTAAGGGAGATCTGCCAGTACCCTGAGGTGAGGTCAAAAGTACTCAGCTCCCAGCCGGTCAATGAGCTCATCTGCCCTAGGGATTGGATGAGCATCAGTTTTTGTCACTGAATTCAGTCCCCGGTAGTCCACACAGAACCTGAGTTCCGGAGTGGTGCCCGACGTGGCAGCTTTTGGTACCAGAACCACCGGACTGGACCAGGGGCTACTTGAAGGTTCAATCACTCCTAGCTCCAGCATCTTAGTGACTTCACTATGAAAACTGGCCTTCACCTTATCTGACAGCCGGTAGGTCTTAGACTTCATAGGTGGGCTGTCTCCTGTGTCACATCATGGGTACACAGGTGGGTCTTTCCTGAGATAAGGGAGAACAGCGAGGAATTTTGCAGTCCCTCCGCTGTTCAGGAGTTAGGGATGGCGAGAGAATCGCTCCCTCCACAGACCCATCCTTCTCTTGGGACAAAAATAAATCAGGGAGAGGCTCACTTTCCTCTTCCTCCGCTCCATCAGTCACCATCATCAAGACAACCTCGGGCCTCTCATGGTGGGGTTTGAGGCAGTTGACATGGAGCACCCGATGGGGCTGCCGGGGGGGGTCTTAAGTTCCACTAAGTAAGTAGCCTTGCCTTTCTTCTCAATCACCTCAAAGGGGCCTGTCCGGCGATCCTGGAGGGCACTAAGCTCTCCAGGCTCCATCACCCACACTTTCTGGCCAGGCTCCAACTCCACAGGGTGAGCTTTGTGGTCATACCACTCTTTCATAACTGCCTGGCTGGCTTCCAAGTTGTCAGAAGCTTGCTTCCACAACTTAGCCATTTGGCTCCGGAAGGCCAGCATATAGCTCAACACATCCTGGGTAAGCTTCTTGGGAGTCTTTTCCCATCCGTCTTTCACCAGTCTGAGAGGTCCTCTGACAGGGTGCCCATACAGAAGTTCGAAGGGGCTCAAGCCCACTCCTTTCTGTGGCACTTCCCTGTATGAGAACAACAGACGAGGTAGGAGGACATCCCATTTCCTCCGCAGGCTTTCAGGCAGACTTCTGATCATGCCTTTCAAGGTTTTATTGAACCTTTCCACCAGACCATTGGTCTGGGGGTGGTAAGGGGTGGAGAACCGATAGGTAACCCCATATTCCTTCCACATAGCCCGCATATAGGCTGACAGGAATTTGGTCCCCCTATCAGACACAACTTCCTTGGGGAAACCCCCTCGGGTAAAAATCCCCATCAGGGCCCGAGCCACTGCAGGAGCAGTAACGGTCCTCAAAGGAATTGTCTCTGGGTACGGAGTGGCGTGATCCACCAGAACAAGGATAAACCTGTGACCAGAGGAAGTGGGTGGATCCAATGGCCCAACAATGTCGATGCCCACCCTTTCAAAGGGGGTGCTAACGACAGGTAGTGGTTCCAGGGGAGCTTTCAGCTTAACCCCTGTCTTCCCACTGGCTTGGCAAGACACACACGTCCTACAGAAAGTGTCGGACGCCACCCTCATTTGAGGCCAGTAGAAATGGGGAACAAGCCGGGCAAAGGTCTTATCCTGACCCAGGTGTCCTGCCAAGGGTATTTCGTGAGCCAATTCTAAGAGAAAGGCTCTATAACGTTGAGGGACTACCAAGGCCCGTGACGAACCGTGCACCGGAGCCTTGGGTTCACTGTAGAGAAGACCATCCTCCCAGTAAATGTGGAAGTTCCCTGCAATGTTACCTGCTGCCTGGGCTTCGGCCTGTCGCCTCAGACCTTCAAGGGTAGGGCACTCCTTCTGGCCCTGGCAAAACTCTTCCCTGGTAGACCCCCCCTCCACATGCCATTCGGCAGGGATAGGTAGGTCCTCTAGGGAGACAACATCCCCCTCCGTGGACTCCGGATCCACCACCTCAGGTGTCCCATCCGACTCACGGTTGTGGATCCCGAGGCAGGTGTCTCCTGTCCCCAGATCTTCCCCTTTTTGGCAGCTGGCTGTGCCTTTGTTCCAGGCTCCAGCCCTTGCAAACTCCCTCTCTGGGTAGTCGCGGACTGTGTGCTTGCACAATCCCAATCAGGTGTACCCAGCATCTCCGAATGAGTCCGGTATTCCACCTCCTTCCAAGCATTGTGCTCCATATCATTCCCCAACAGACAATCGACCGGCACGGCAGGGCTTACGGCAACTCGAAGAGAACCTGCGACCCCTTCCCACTCAAAGGGAACTTCAGCCACAGGGTAGTGACCTAGTCTGCCGTGAGCCATCGCGGAGGGGTGGAGTACATTTGGGATCACCTGCTTTGGGGACACCAGATGACTCCTTACCATAGTCACACTGGCACCTGTGTCCCTCAGAGCTTCCCCTCTTTGGCCATTAATGGTGACCCACTGCCCACACTTGGTAGTATTTGGGGGCACCTGGATCTTGGGAACCATCTCTTTGTCTCCCAGGGACACTAAGGTTATTCCCGCCCACTCCCCTCCCTTATCCAAGGGCAACTCCTCCCCGAGCACTACACCAGCCACTCCCGGGGTTTTTCCTCCAGTGGGAGGGGGTGGTCTCTTTGGGCACTTGACATCTCCTTTATAGTGCCCAACCCCACCACATTCATAACAGCGGACAACCCTTGGCTGCTGACTATGGTCAGAAAGAGGGTTTTTCTGTGGGTTGGATCTAGGTGTGAAACCTGATCCCCTTCCTTGGAAATTGTTTTGGGGTCCTTTTGAGAACTCACTCTTCTTATCTCCCCCCTCTTTCTTCTGGGGAGCACCCTGACCAGTCCTTTGGGAATTCCCTCCAGTCCCCTTGGAGGACACCCGGGTACTAGCCCAGATGTCCGCCTCCTCTGCAAGCTTCCTGGGGCTGGTCAGCTTGCTGTCCACCAGGTGTTGACGCAGCTCTGGAAAACATTTCTCGAGTAGGTGCTCATTCAATACCAGGTCATACAACCCCTCGTAGTCCACTACCTCGCTGCCTTGCACCCACCCCTCTAGGGCCTTCTTGGCATAGTCTAGGAAATCCACCCAGTTCTGTGTAGTCAGTTTGTGGCTGCTCCTGAATTTCTGTCTGTATTTCTCAGGGGTCAGCCCAAACTTCCTGATCAGTGCCACTTTCATGGTGGGGTAATTAGTCTGTTCCTCCTGCTCTAGGGCTAGAAGGGCATCCCTCCCTACAGGAGGCATATATTTGTACAAACCCCCCCCACCCCCAGTGACGCTCTGCTATCCCATGGGCCCTTAGCGAGACCTCATAGGCAGACAACCATTTGGCAATGTCGTCCCCTACACTGAAACTGGCGACTACGTCTTTGGGCAAATAGGGTCTGGGTTCCCTGGTTGTTTCTCTGGGTACACTGCCACCATTAGGAGTACTGGAGGTCCCTACCTGTAGGGCTTTGAGGTCTAACTCCTTTAAGCTAAGCTCATGAGCGAGCCTCGCCTCCTCCCTCTCCTTTTCCAACCTAGCTAACTCCCATTTTAATTGTCTTTCCTCCCTCCTGTCAGCTAACTCTGCTGCAGTCAGGCTCCTTCCAGATATACTACTGCCCGCCCTCGAAGGTGTCCTAGGACCTGGTAATAAATTCCCCCCTTCGGTTTGGTACAACATTTCCGCTTCAATGACGGTGTCACGATCCTCCTCTTCCTCCTCCTTTCTCCCATCTGGGTGAGCTGCCATCCATGCTCTTAAGCTGGTTTGAAGTTCCACCTTCTTTGCCCCACGCTTAAAGAACACCCCCTTTTCCTGGCAAAATTCCTTGAGCTGGGTCACTGTATAGGTCTCCAACTCATCTAACTCAAACTCCATTTTGCTAAGCGGGGCCTATTTTGGAGAATTCAAGCAAGAGGCGTTAACTAAGGGCTACTCCCACCCACCACCAGAGAGGAATTTGGAAAAAAAAAACAACTTCAAATTAGGGAGTCCGCCAGGAGAAAACTCCAGGTGTAGGTACGTGCTGCACACTAAGCCACTGCCAAGTGGACGCAAGCACAAGCTCTGATCCCACCACTAATCACCAATTATGTTGGACCTGGGGTTACCAGTCCACATAGGGTAGCCTGGCACAGAGTGAAAAGACCTATCCCAAAGGCAATTGTGTTATGCTTGCGTCACACTCTAAACAGCAACCCAGCGCCCATCCACTAAAAATGACACTTCACCAGTTTAGAAAAGAATACGGAGTGCTTTATAAAAATGCTTTAAGTCATCTTATTCCATTAGTCATGTATTGCTTCCATACATCAAGCACTACCACAGTTGATTGCCTGCATCAGTGAGACTTTAACATTACATTTAGTTCACGAACCCTGTTCGTCAGAGAAATTGACTACAATAATTTCAATCCTGGCTCTAGATTTACAGGTCGAACTCTTGCAGTTTAAATACGTCTTAGTAGTAAGAAAAACACATTAAATATCTCCAGCAATGCAACATTAGACATAATCACGTCATGGTAATCCTTCTGCATATCCTCTTAAATAGAAATTACATTATGCGTTGTTTAACCGCTTCCGTGCGGCGCCGATTCCGCCCCTGTGCTGGACATTCCAGAACAGGGCGCGGCCGTGACGGAACCGTTCCGTCATCAGCACAGCTCAGCCGTGACTGATGACGGAACGGTTCCGTCACAAGCATGGAAGGGGTTAAGCACATGACAGAGTGGTTTTCCCCTTGTCAAATTGGGATGAGCATTAATTTCAGTCAATAACCCGCCTTCGCTTTGGTAACTTAAGGTATTCTTGACTTCTGCTTAACTTTTATCAGGCCAACAGCAGTTCAACAAATGGCAGTTTCCTAGCTCCAATAGGAAAGTTCCACCAGTCTAGACTCCCCTGGCATACACGGACTCTGTGACTGGAATTCTGAAGAACTTGCCCTCTGTTAGGCCCCGTGGGGATCTCTCTAGCTTCGCATCCCACACCAGCCCCCAGGTCCCGGCTTACTTGTAGCAAGATGTTGTTTGGCTCGAATTCAGCAGTCAGAGACAGCAAGAAGGCTACCAGCGAAGTGCACACTCCATCCCCCCCTCCCCCCTGGCAAGGCCATATCACTCACTAGGCCTGCGCTGGGAAAGAGACGCCTCCGCTGTCAGGCGATGCAAGGCCCTGCTGAGGCCTCCGGTGGACTAGTTCTTCTCTTCAGAGCCGCCGCGGTTCAATGGGCCTGCGCAGGAGAGGAGCGTCTGAGACTCGGCGCCGCCCCTTCAGGGAAGCCTACAGGACCTCCTCTGGGCCTGCGCCAAGCGGGAAACATCTTCTGGCGGCACCGCCCCCTCAGAGAAGCCTCCGCAGTGACGGGCAGCTGGACCGCTCTCAGTTCGACTCCGGGCTCCTCACCTCCGGATGGAGTCGCCTCACCCACTGACGAATAACTCTTCTCGCGGGGCCCCCACCTGATGCTGTAATCCACGCTACCCCTTCCCCCGCGCCACAGCAGAGTCTCCGCAGTTCTCTCCGGGGGAAGGAACCAAAGGGAGCGTCCCGCCTCACCACCAGTAAGTCGGTCAGAGTTCTCGCGCTTTCACCCCTCAGGGGCGCTGTCACTAGGGCGGACACAAAAGGAAAAGGAAGGGGGTAAGGGGGGTTAATTTCTTAGCCGGCCCTCAGGACAGTTCACACTCCTACAGGGACGCGGTGCAGCTCGTGTAAAGCCGCGCGGGCCCCACAGTTACTCTGGGTTAGATTGAGGGGGGGTGATATCTCCTTCCTTGATATAGATGAACACCAGGACAAAGTCCTTCAAGATGATAACCTGGCAGGGTCAGGTCTTGAGATAGAGGGCAGTAACAGCAGTAGGGAAGCAACCCCAAGGAGAAGTCAGCCCTTCTACGGCCCTAACCCCCTGATGCCACAGGTTTACATAAAAGGGGTGACCCTGTGTCCCTCAGAACCTGGGTAAGCGTGGTTGAATACAAAGTGGTTCTGTCGGGTAGCGAGAAATTGCTTTAAGGAATGGTTAATTCAGTTCAATCTATACGTAAAGTAAACCCTCTCGGAACAATCCAATCCAAAAAATATATAGTCTTTATATTCACAATTATTCACGATACACAGGAATTACTTCATTCTGTGATAACACAATTTTCAATAAATGGTAAAATCATTACAAAAAACATGTGGTGCACGTGACTATCAGTGAACAAAGTGATCAGTGCATTCAATCCAGTGACACATATATACAATATATACAGTGAAAATGGAAAAAGGGGGGGGGGGGGAAAGGGGCCAGTATGTTCAATTCGTCCTCCAAGGAGACAGGGGGTAATTGTACAAGCTCATGGAGTAATCTTGACCGGTGGTGAGCGTCGACGTTTCGACCCTAAAGCGCCCCAGTTGGTGGTCGCGGCGGGTCTTTATCAAGACAGGGACCGTCTGAAAAAAGAGGGTACGGAGGGTTTACAAAGGATTATTTAAAAGGGCGTCTGGGTTGACGTGTGTGAGAGCCAGATACTCACATGTAAGGCAGATCCAAATATCACTGCTTGGTGGGTGGCCAAATGGTCCGACCCCTGGAAGTAGCAAAACGCGGAGTGAGTCCGTTCGTCTGTGCGCGAGTACTGCCAGCATTGAAAAAAAGAAGTCAGCCCTTCTAGTGCCCTAACCCCCTGATGCCACAGCCTGCTCTCCAGCCAGCTCTTGGGTGACAAAATGGCCGCCCAGGTTCTGACCTTATATACCCTAGGTTCAGTTCACTGGAATGGGCCAGAAGGTTCTAGATCCCCCTCACTATTCTATAGGCCAGTCCCTGAGGTAAAATTCTTCGACAGTTGGCAGGCCACCATTTTGTGAAGGTACCTGCCCTACCTCCATTTTATAGGAGCACCTGCGCTTCATTACTAATAAATACTAATGAGGCGCCCAGAGACCTAGGGTCAACATCAAAAAAAATGTAGTGGACACATTTATAAAAAAAAATAGAAGGCAAAAAGGGGAGAAAAATTAGGCGGGACCAGCCAAAGGGCTGACAGGTCTAACACCCCTCATGAAGATACAATGAATCATACAAAAGTGTATACATCAATGTATAGGAAATGTTAATTAACACTGAGTACTACAAGCTGTAGGAGTCAGATGTTGTCCATACTAGTAGGCCGTTTATTTTAGGAATGCTTGGTCTGGAGAAGCACAGACTCTGGATCTAATACATAACACAGTGGTAGGAGTTTGCTTTTCTAATAAGAATGTATTCCTACCAAAAGGAACCATTTTTAGTGACATTAGGATAGTTAAAGACTAGGGGAAGTATAGCATTCTAAACCTTGGCCTTGCAGTTTGCAGACCGCTTTTTGATGTTAGTTTGTAGCTCAATATACAATATTGGATCAATTGCAACTTATGAACTGCACTTAACCCTTTGTGGCACTTTATGATGTGTCAAACCTACCATTAGACAAAACTCAAATGTACAGGATTTACAGTAATTACCAGAGTTATCTTGAAATTGTTATTTGCTGAAATTTGCTGGTCACATAAAGAAATCGGCAGCAGGTGTTTTAACTCCATAAGGTATTTCAAAATTCCGCCCCCTGAGGTCAGTGCCCAATGCTGCAGCACTGGTTGCACCGCTCAAAGCCACCTCTAAGCTAAGCTTACATTTTGTTGAGGTGCTGATTTTAAAGTCGTCAGTGGATCTGGACACCTACCCGATTGAGACACTATCTTGTTCTTCTCTTCCACAACTGTATTGCATGCGAATGCTTAAAAGCAGAATATCCTGAATCCAATCCAAGCAAAATTCGGGCCTGGTAGGAACACTGAAACTACAGTTCTCTTGGCAATAGCTGACTGAGACTGAGACTGGAGACAAATGAGTGCAACATACCCAACCTCATCATAATTAGATTTTTGTGCAGCATTTGCTGCAAAAAGATCTAATCGGATTATGTGTCAAGCATCTTCTCCCACTAGAGTGCTCACAGAGGTATGGCATGAGCTGGATCTCAATCAGTGGTTCTCTTCACTTTTAAGGCTACCTCTAATCCTGTGCATATGGAGCAATCCAGAACGTGTTAATTTCAAACACTTTGTAAGACCATTTAATATATACCTATTCATGTTTGTGTGGGGAGGGCATATTTTTCACTTTCTTAGCTTGTTTTGCCTCTCAAAAACAAGTCAAATATAGCCTCTTTCAAATCTGTTCTTTTTTTTACGGTATTGTAGTAGTTAATGTTGGAGAACTTTCTCAAGCATAAATCTATGTAATCAGAAATTGCATAGATCTGTCGACCCTCATTTTGGGAAAACTGCAATCTGGCCACTTAATAGGTGATCAATTAAATCTCCCACAATTGAGACTAGGATCGAGGCTGAAGTCCATTGCTTGCATGTTTCTGAAAAACTATTTTGATGACTTTAACAATTGAAAGATATTCTTCCTTTTCTCACATTTTCCCAGCAAGCTACCAAATTAAATGTTTCTGCGTGGCTATGCCTTGATTGTGGATATGCCATGTTGCGTGATCTTCCCTGCTGTATCAAGTGTGTTGAAAGTGTTCATAATTCAGGTACAAGAGTTGTCTTCAAGTTAAAAATGTTTAGGTCTGGGTTGACAGAATAGCAACCTGCTTGGCCATTTGTTGCAAATGCTTAAAAATATACGTAGAATTTGCTTTAGCTCCTCCTTCTCTCTTAACACTTACTCTTAGCGGTTTGATGCATCATTCACCTGCCCATGCGAGTACTTGCATTGCAATATGTGAGATACTATTTTAAATATCAAAAGTACAGTTGATCATCATAAAATATATTTTCAGACCATTTTTGGAAAGTAATCTGGTCAACGTTTGGTTTTAACTGGAAAAGACTATTTTAATGCTTTAGTCAGAACTCAAAATGCAAACCAGGCAAATTGGCTTTTCCAGTGTTTGTTTTAACGTGTTTCCACACCATTACATTAGCTCTTTTGGCTTCTGGTGCGGAAGTGATTTATGCAAAACTCTCTCTGTCTGATCTCTCTGCACATCAAACTACAGAAATATCAACTGGCACTAGTTGTACATTGTTCACCTGCTAATAGCCCCTTTCTTTGAATTGGTACAGCTTGTGGGGAAATATTTTTGAGTTATCCTCCAAATAAAGTTTTGTTTAAGTTGATTGATGAGGAAAGGCATCCATAAAGTTCATAAAGGAGCTAGAAACATGTTTTTTTTCTCTTTGTAACACTGCAAGACCAGCACATCAAGCATACACCTTCTCTGTGATAGGACAAAGACATCAGCTTGGCGTTAACGCAATATATGCATAGAGAACGCTTCGAAAATAACACATCCACGACTTCTATTTTAGATTGTATGTATGAATGAGATGGTGAATATTCTTATTTCACAAGAAAACAATAACAATTATTTAAAAAATTAATAATGGCATCTTCTGCTAAGTATGTCATAATTTGGACAAGTGAAAAAGGTGATTTAGTAGTTATAATGGTTTGTAGCAGAAACTCGCACTAAAACTGTTGCTACAATATAAATAAACATCTGCATTTAGTTTATCAAAATTATGAAAATACCATCTCCAGGTATAAATGTCTTCCATATGCATAATTACATTGCCTTGGTTTATTGAATATTAATGCCACAACAAGATATTAAGGAGGAAAAAATATTAATTGCAATATAAATAAAGTTTGAATACTGCCCATTAAATATTACTTTGCATTTGCCAGGACTTTACTTCCTTCTAAAGTCACTTATAGGGCAAAACAATAACAGGTGGCTGCCCACTGAGCAGACAATAGTGGGAACACTGGTGTCACTCCAAGCAGCAACAATGACTCTATTGCCAGATTAATCAATGTTAACATTCAAATCCATATAATGCAACACAACTTCTTGCCTATCTGGGTTTCCGGTTGATCTTTTGTTGCCCCCTCGTACGATGCTGTGAATCAGGAGTAGACCCCCATGGAAGATGTAAGTGGTGAAGGGGCTCTGATCCTCCTTGATCTGACTACATAATTTGGCACTGTTAGTAATACCATGCTGGCAATACTCTTGGTTGATTAAACTCTGGATTGAATGTTCCAGTATTGTATTACTTTCTTCTCCAAAAGTACACAAACATGCCTGATGTGTTACAAGGTTGATGAGAAAAGTCTCTTCTGTAAAGTTATTCCAGGCGCTGCCGCCCATATTTCATTAATATCTGTTAATCCTTTGGCCCAATGAATTAGGCAGTGTGGTCTGTGCTTCTTTTACTAAACAGATGATGTGCCTTTTTTTCTTTCACATGGATGCATGCAATCCATCTGCTAGCAATTAGTTAAGATCCTACCTCTGCACAGTTTTGCAGTTGATTCAAAAGAACTTCCTCAAATTAAACTGTACTGGAACAGAACTCATCCTATTTGAAGATCTCGCTTGATGTTGAACTGTTGGCCCACTCTGTAGTAGCTCACCAGTGCTTTCTGCAGTAGTGAGGAACCTTGGAGTCCTATTGGAAGGCCCGCACAGTAACAATTCCCAGATTAATGCAGTGGTATAAACGACCGCTTTCACCTTTATGTATACAGACTTTCATAACCATCTCTGTCTTGGTATGCTGCTTAAGCTACAGACTAAGTTTAAGCATCTCCTGAATATACCAGCCAACATTGTGGTCTCAATCTCCTTCACATTTGTTAAAGATAAGGTCCTGCGCTATGGTTATTATGTCCTTCCGGGTAGATCGATCTCAGCAATATGTACTGACTCAGCCTTTGGGTCAATATATGAGCTCCTATTGGTGGTTCAAAGGTTTGCCAAATTAGGAACAGAGGGGATTAGCCTCCATTGTGCAAGTGGCTATCCTAAGTAGTTTTAACTGTATGGAATTTTAGAGGGTGCCCAATCTCTTAACATTCCTCAGAGTTATGAAAACCTGTTTTTTTTTACAATACTAAGTTAGGTGGTCTTTTGATTGCTTGATTTGCTTAATCCTGGTCACAAAGAGAATTTATGTGGCAATTGTGTGTTGTATAAATAAATAAAATGCACTCTGCTGGACAAAGAATTAGCAGTAACTCTTGTAACCCACTACATTCCATTGAGGTTGCCTACAAAATCAGGTATTTCTACAAGGTAACAGACCATCTCCACTTGCTCTCATCTTCTTTGTCCATTGTACACTTACTTTCTGCACCCGTACTCCTTTAATCTGTTTTAGAGCATAAACCTTCAGAGGGGCAATGTTGTATGTTTAATTAATCAGCGGTAAGAAGAAGATGGCTGCATATGGCTTTGTTTCAGCGAATGCCAAATTGAATCACTTGCCTTTGTCTTCGAACTCTTACAGACTGTGGTGTAGGTCCTTGTTAACCAGACGCGCAGGTTTAGTGCCTACTCTTTGTTGATCTTCATCCAAGAGGCCCAAGATTGCCTACCAGCCTCTGCTTTCGCTATAGCAAGGTGCAGTGTTCAAATAAAAAACAAATGTCATGGGTGAAGGCTGAGACCATATCAAAGCCATGAGGACCATCTCACACCATCAACAAGAGAAAGAGCGAGTTGGCCATATTCCGTTTTCAGCTATCAAAATTAAGAGAATTTTCACATAGAGAAAAGTAAGTTATCCAAGATTAAATGAGCTAGAGTTTTAGGGTAACAGGTGTTACTTGCAAAATTAGCATGATCCATTCATAGTTACGTGGGGAACATTGGTGGTAGCCAAGTGCTGTACATTATTGGATGATGGAGATGCCAGATCCCCAGGATAAGTCAGAGATCTGATGAGGGTGAATCATCTCATATTTGAATACATAATGGTGCTTAATTTGAGCCGGTGGTTTACGGTGTTAGTCACCAGCATTTAATTGTTAACACCAGTGCTTGTGACAGTCTGCCACAAGGCGGGGCTGTCTCAGATAACCACGGAAACAGTCACTTATTAATTCATTATACATTAAAAATTACTATTACCTGCCACCCCAAGTAATTCTTATAGTTAGTAGTTGTTGTGTTTCTATCACTGGAAGCATGGCAGTGGCGCTGTGTGGTGCAAGCTGCATAGGTCTCCTAACAGGAGCCCTGGCACTTATTTATTTACAAATTAAGCACTGGACGCATTGCATGTTATGTATTTAAATTCCTGGTACTCCAAGGTAGTTCAGTCCCTAAATATTGTTTACTAACTGTGCATTGAACAACACACATTATTTAGTTTCGTTGAAAAGTGGAAATCTGATTTGAAATGTAAAACACCTCGAAGTCTAGGCACAAAAAATAAGATTTTGGGAAAGCTCTAATCACCTGAAAGTTCCAATTATGTAATGCAACCTTTACCACATACAAGGCTTATTGTTATTGCTCAGACAGATTCGATTGCAAAGCATTAAAATACACATTTAAGATCAAAAACTGAAATTATGTTCTTTGCAAAAGCCTAACTCGTTAGCCAAAAACTGGCATGATTTAGTTTACGGAGAAGCTGCAGTGGGTTCAGGCGACTGCATTTTTTTTCGGTTTCAACATCTTGTTCCCCATCTAGGGCTGGCGAGTGAACAGAAAAGCACATTCTCTTGGGAGAGAATGTTTTGCATGTGCCAGGAACCCCTTGAACTAAAAATGTAACGCTGGAACCAGAAAACCGTTTGGCAATTGAGTTCATATTTGAAACCATTACAAAATGCAATCATTTTTAATTGACAAACAAAAATACAAATACATTTGCAGGCTAATCACAGCAAAGTCATTTTCCATAAAATGCTAAACATTTTAACATGTTGGAATTAGTTTTTTCTCCTTTTTGATAGTCCGAACCTGAAAAGTAGAACATGTCTATTGCTACATTTAAAATAATTGTTTATATTGTTTAAATGTTTCTCGCATAGCTGCATAAGGCATTTGGATTACATTATAGGGGCCTTCTGCTCTAAGTTTTGATGTATGTGTTTCACGTAAGCCTAGGTACCTCAGCAAGGCTGATCACTTTTTGAGGGTACTGTGCAAAGCCTTCGGATACTGAGATGTCAGCTGTGTTTTATAGGGGGTGACATGGCACTAGACCCTCAATTACAAGTCAGTGCATGTATCTGGGTGTGGTGTGTTTCGTTCAGGTATACTTTCCCTATGCTGCTAACAGGGTTTCAGTGTTGTGCCTTTAAGCAGTTGACTGTCATGCTCTGGGTTTTCAATTAGTCAACCACAGGCATTTGACTGTTGTGCTACTGGAATTTGATACGTCTGCGGTGGGTATTTGATTATTCTGGGCATTTGATCAGTCTACCACAGTCATCTGACTGTTCTGCAACTGGCATTTGATTGGTCTGCTGTAGGTATGACTGTTTTGCTATCGGTAATTCATTACTCTGCTATAGTTCCAACTCCACTCTTTATTACCTGGGGCTACAAACAGTCACTCTGCTTTTAATGTGTGGGGTGATGTTGTTGTCGGTTTTATGTATGTTTCATGCATTTTTTATCCTTTGTATTCTAAGCAGGGATTGAAAAGTTAAGTTTCCCAAGTTTGGCATTGGACACCCTTTGTGGTTTTCCTTTTAGCTGAAGGCTTGCATTACTGTGTAGTGTGTTGAGTCTCGTAAGCGCTGTGTTCGGATAGGTATGTACTGGGGGTTATTTTGGTTGTAGTTACCATTGCAGTTGTGTTTGGCTCATAAAATACTAGCCAGTTTATTTATGTATTTATTGTTCTTGTACCAATTGCAAATCAAAATGAATTGCCTTTCTATAGCTATGTGCAAGTATTTCAGAATATATCAGACTTAAGAGAACAAATCAAGCACATTTTTTGTTAATTCTGAAGTGTGTTGGAAACAAATACTTAAATATGAGCAAAACAAATCATTACACTCAGTTATTCCATTTCCACACATTGTTTGTGCAATGTGTGTGTAGTTTCATTAGTAAAACTGATGGCTGTGCAAATGTAATGATCTTTTCAAATGAAAATGTACTGTTTGTAATGCCAGCGTTCTAACACGCCAGGCATACTCCGCTCTGCGGCACGCCACTCTACTCTACAACACTCTACTTTAAACTACTCCACACCACTGCACTCTGCGCCACTGCGTTCTACTGCACTCTACACCACTACTCTACATCACTGCACTCTATGCCTCTCTAATCTATACCATTCTACTCTTTGACAATGCACTCTATGCCACTCTGCTCTACACCACTGCACTCTAAGCCACTGCAGCACACACCACTCCAGTCTAGGCCACTCCAGTCTTCTCTGCACAACTCCACTCCACTTTAAGATGTGTTTTAATTTTCCCATCTAGATATTCTTTGATGGTTTGAGACCTGTTAGTTAAAATGCCTAACACCCAAAGGGCTACTGTGCATGTGATGGATCCTCATGAATAGGCTCGCTTACCTGGGCCCTTTGTTTTCGAGCAGGCACTCTGGCACTTTGTGGATCAGGGTCCTTAGAGGTTTTTTATGAACTGTGCAAAAGATTTATATATTTTGTTACTTATCCAGCTGCAGCACGCATGCACCTTATCTCTGATGGATACTAATAAGGACTCTCCTACTGATACCTGATTGACTTAGCATGTTATAGACCACTTCAAAGACTCCATAACATCAGCCAGGATAAACTGCACCCCACATTTAATGGAAAGCTCAGTACTTAACACAGTCAGGAAAATTAGTTGCACAGCAAGGTATGCACACCTTTTATGGCACTTTGTATATGACTATTTTTATGGCCATTCATCAGTACTGCTGGCATTTCATGTCTTGAGTAAGAATTTGTCAACTAAATAGACTTTAATGATAATTTCATTTCTGTTCATTTTTACCTTTGATGTTGTAGAATGTGTTTAATAATGATTTTTATAACACATTTTATACCGTTTTAGCATACCTTTTTGTGAAGATTTTAAATATTCATGCAATAACTCTTATACCATGCCAGTCTATGCCACTCTACTCCACTCTGCAACACTGCACTCTGCCAATACACTCTATGCCAATGCACTTTACTCTGTAACACTCAAATCTACTTCTCTGCACTCTACGCCACTCTAATCTACTCTGCACCACTACACTCAATGCCACTGCACTCTACACCACTTTACTCAACACCATTATAATGTACACCACTCTAATCCACTTCACTCAACGCCAATGCACTCTACACAACTGAACTCTACTCTGCACCACTGTATTCTATGCCACTGCTCTTTGTGCCACTTTCCTCTATGCCACTCTACACCACTGCACTCTGAAACTTTATTCTGCACTATTACTCTGTATGTCAATGCACTCTACACCACTCTACTCTGCATCACCACACTCTAGGCTTCTGCACTCTGCATTACTCCACTCTAAGTCACTGCAATATATGCCACTTCACTCTGCACTCTACACATTCTACTCTACACCACCACACTTAATGCAACTCTACTCTGCACCACTGCACTCTACTATGCACCACTCTAATCCATGCTGCTGCATTTTATGCCAATGAATTACTCACCACTGCACTCTAGGGCACTATATTCTACTCTGCACCACTCTGTGCCACTCTACTCTACACCACTGCACCCTACTCTGTACCACTGCACTCCACTCTGCACCACTCCACTCTGCACCTCTACACTCTACTTTGCAACCCTCTAATCTGCGCCACTGCATTTTACATCGGCTGCAGTGTACACCACTGAATCCTGTACCGCTGCACTCTACACCACTGAACTTTACACCACTAGAGTCTGTAACACTCTATGCCAATGCACTGTACACTAGTCTTCTGTACTTTATACCACTCCACTGTACAACACTCACTGCAACTCCACTCTATGCCGCTCTAAAACATGAAACCTGTGGACCAGATCACTGCATGGCAAATAGCACGCTTTGTATGTTTAAGAAGAGCAAACTGCGTTGGTGGGATGTCTCCATTGTCTTGTTTTGCTGTCAAAACATGTCTTTGTGGGCTTCATTCACGGACTCCAGTTGGCTTGTTCTCTGGTACAAGATTACTGTGAAGCGTTCAAGAATTCTGAAGCTGTCACTCTGAATGTTCACTGCTATGAATGGATTGCTGGCAATGTTGGTGAAGGCTGCTATAACTTCCGAATAAGATTTCCAGGCCTTCCAAACTGATTACTTCCCTTTCCCAAGGAATGCTGATACAGTGCTGTAGCCAGTTAAGCTGTGAAACACCCTCAAGATTGTAGAAATTCTCCTTTCCCAAGCTCTGAGCAATGACATTAATGTGGATGTAGGAAACGTTCCTTCCTATACCGAAGGCTGCCCAGATAATGGCCTTGGGACACAAGTCTTTTAGCTGGTAAAACTTTCCTGTCAGACTCCTTATGACATTGGTGCCCACAGTGCAGACTAAACCAGACACATAGCTTTGTTGGAGGGCAAGCAACAAAGAATGGTGAGATTGTACCACAAATTTTGTTGTCTTCTGGCAGTTGAAGAGGATTGCTTGGGATATAGAAAAAGTTTGCAGGTATTCGTGTGCGAATCAGCTGTTGATGCCAGACCCATTCAACAACATTGAAACGAGCATTTTCATTGTCATTGGTACATAGTTATTTTGACAGTTTGGTGGGAAGGTGGCATCAAAGTGAAATCCATTAGATCCCAAGATGTCTTTGTGAATGATATTGGCGGCTTGTGCCGATATGGCTGCATTTTCTTCATAATCTGTAAAAGCATGTTTCAGCATTTGCTTTATGCCCTGGTCAAAACTAAGTGCAACATGCTTTCCATCATTCTGCACTTGGCCCTGTGGAAAGTAGCAAATAACTTTTTCCTTGAAGTGAACTTTGTTGACCTCCCTCTGAACTCCAAGTGCCATAAGACGATTTGCATGCTTGTGACTCATATCAGACAGCATGATGCAGAAAACTCTTCTTCTACTGAGTTTTCTATGAAGTTGATAAGTTCTCTTTCAGTGGTTTTTCTTTTTCTCATGAGTGATCATTGACGATTCTGCAATACAGTGACACAACTCGGGTGGTACATGCCATCTCTTGCTGCAAAATCTGCAGCAGCTATTCTCACTACAACAGCAGTATCTTGTAGGCCAGTGGCCAATGTGTCTGATATCGTTATCAACATCAAGTGTCATGAACTCATGAAGGTAACCCTCACTTGCTGTGCAGAAGATGCAGATCTTCTTTGTCTGTGCCAGGTGATCCCTTCATCGCTTTCCTTCTGCAGCTTCTTTGGATGGTACTGCTTCTTCCAAGAATTTTTTTTCAGAGCTCTTATCAACTTGTACTTGTGGAATTTTCTGTGACAGGATTTATGCCAATTAGCTTTCTGCTTGATTAAATCCTTAACAGTTGTGACTTCTTCAAAGTAGAGAGCCATTGAGAGTCTGTTCAATTTGGGAAATTCGCTGTCTGTGTGTGGAAAGTTCTTATATGGCTAAATGTATCTACAGGTCCTACTTGCATGCAAGAGACACTGCAGCCCTTCAGTAGTTCTTTGTCTGCAAATAATACAGGACTGTCCGTCCATGTCTTCATCTATAGAAGGTGAAACCAAAAGCATACAGAATGTAAAGGTAATGTTAGTTTTCTGGAGAACAACTGCTTTACATGAATACCAGTTGCATTATACACGCATTCATTTTGTTAGTCACGGGGAGATTAAGTGATTAGTCCAGAATCACAGGATGTTTAGCGTCCCTACTGTGAGAAAGTGGCTCTATATATACTGGACTAGAATGAAGTACAGTGTGTATAGAGTCCACCAACCCCAGAGGTATAACAGAGGTAAAAGTCAGAACTGACCTTACTCTCCAAAGTGGTAGATTGGTTGAGCAGTTAGGCAGTACCAGAGGACAGTGTAAAGCATTTGTTGTACACACTCAGTCAGCAAAAGGTTTCACACACTCAAGGACTGAACTCCAGGCCAATTGTTTTTATATCCACAGATATAGTTGTTTTATTTTTAGAACCAACAGTTCTAAAAATATACTTTTCTCGTTATGAGTACTCTCATGTAAATACTTTGCAAAGGAGTAATAAAGTTTGTGCACACAATTAATACAGTATTGACAGTAAGCAACACAATCCTAAAACACACTATAGCATTGAGCTCAATGAGTGACGAAAAACCATCTTTAAATACCAACAGGATTATTCTGTGTATAACATATATATCAATGAGATATCTATCTAAATGAATATTTTTTATCCTCTTTTAAATCAATTATCATGTCATGAATCGTTTCATGATATTATTTTATCAAATGTATTGAAATGTTTTTTCTATATCGTTGTAAGTGCTTTATCATTATCAATTAGTATAGCTTTACTTTTTAATTGTACCAGTCCTTGTGTATTGCCTGGGTGTTATATATTTTCAAGAAAAGCTCAATGAGTTTTCCACATGTAAGTACAGTTGATTACTATACAGATTACTTTAGTAGTCCCAGGACCAGATCCTAGATTCAGTCCTGGGCTCTAAGCTGAAACCAAATTAGCAAAAACTTTCTAGTTACTGTAGTGAATTTTCATGAATATAAAGCTGTTTTAAAAGTTCACACTTAGAAACTTTTCAATGTAAATCTGACAATGTTATTCAATGGGAGAAAATTCAGGTTGCAGGTAAAGTACGATCGCGTTACTTTTGTAATCCAGCACTGGTCTCCTGTGGCCAGCACTGGGGTCTTAACATAAAACAGGTAGGTAATTGCGTTTCAGTATTTCGTATGATTTTTAAAGAATATTTCAAGTTTTCAAAAGTAGACACTAGAAATTTCATAGAAAAACAGACAATGGGTTCCTATGGAGAAAATACAGATTACTAGTAAACCCGGTATGGATTACTTTTACGGTTCAGTATTGGGCTGAAAGGTACAGTACTGACTTCTCACCTGATCACAGGTGAGTATTTCGGAATTCGGCTGATTTTATATGAATATTTTCAGTTTTCAAAACTTCACACCTAGAAGAAATTTCATAGAAAAACAGCAATGGTTTCCTATGGCAGAAATTTAGATTACTAGCGAACACGGGTGTGATTACTTTTGCGGTCCAGTACTGGGCTACAAGGTACAGTACTGGCTTCTCTCCTGATCACAGGTGAGTAATTCGAAATTCGTTATTCGGCTGATTTTAGATGAATATTTTAGAGTTTCAAAACTTCACACAGAAGATTTTTCGAGTGAAACCAGTCAATGTTATCCAATGGCAGGAAAGTGAGTCATCGGTTTTCAGGTGAGTACTCGACTGGTGAAGTTAAGGTTCTGGGCTTAGGCTCAGGGGTCCCCCAGGGTCAGGTAGGTACAGATAGTACACCCTCAGCGGCACAGGGGTGGCCGGGTGCAAAGGTAGTTAGGCCCAATGTTATCCAATGAGAGGCAGGGGGCCTTCGGTTGGTGGCTGCTGGCTAGCAGGCCACGCGGCTGTGGGAGCTGGGCCCCTGGACACTTGCTCAGGGCAAATGGGGAAGTAGAATAGGGTACAGGTTGCACTGCCAGGGGCACTCGGGCGGCTGGGTGCAGGGTGCTTTTGAGCCATCGAGCGCTCAATGTTATCCAATGAGGATATTGAAAAGGGAACAAAGGGTGCAGGCTCGGGGACGGTGGATCTTCAGGAGCGACCAACACTTCGAGAGGGTAAGTTGGGATCTTGGAGGATAGGTAGGCACCCAGGAGTTGGGCACAGGGGGCTGTGGGGCGCCGGGTGCAGGGGTGTCTTTTGAGGTCGGGAAATATTACCCCCTGCTGGTCGCGGTCGGAGGGGTCCTTTGTCCTGATGCTGCAGGCGTCGCTGGGGTCGTCAAGGAGGGTCCTTGGGCACTGGATTCCGAGTCAGAATCACCGGTGGGATGTCCTCAGGGTCTTGGTTCACTCCAGCACAGGTCAGGCTTGGCGGGTGCAGAGTGTGCAGGGTTTGCGGTTCCGGGCTGATGCCAGGGCTTGTTACTTGCTTTGAGCTGTACCACTGCTTGTGGGAGACTCAGGTAGTCAGAGTCACAAGGCAGTCAGGTCCTCCGGGGTTTTTGAGGTTGCTGACCACTGGAGATGCTGGGGTTTAGCAGGAGCAGGTTCGAGGGTTGACAGGCCGGTAGGGCTGGGGCCAAGTCAGTTGGTGTCTTGCTCTTCTTAGCAGCTGCACAGCAGGTCTTCTTGTTTCTTGTTCTTCTTTCTTGTTTTGGTATCTGGATCTGAGGAAGGAAGGTTCAGGGAGCCCCTAAATACTAAATTTAGGGGCGTTACAGGTAGGGCAAGGGCAGGACCAATGGGTCCCTGTCCTGGGGTGAGTACACCCCCTAGCCTGCGCCTCTCCTGTGGGAGGGGGGCAGGAGCCTAGCTGGGATTGGGCAGGGCTCCCCATCTACAATATGGCCGGAGCCCGGGGTCGTGCTTCACATCGCCTCCTCCACCTGAGGGGTAGAGTTGGCAAAGGTTGGCACCCCCCTTCCTGACGTAGTTTTTCCCGCCAGTCTTCCCGCCAGAGGGGGGGTAGAACAGGTGGGGGCCAGTTGCTGGGTACAGCAAATGGTCTGGAGAAGCTCTCAGAGGGGGCATGCCTTTGAAGCTTCCCCCTGTCCATCCTGGGGGAGGAGACATAGCACCTCGCCCAGGATGTGCATTGTTGCAGGCTCAGGGGAGCAGGCTCTCCACCCAGTGGTCCAGCAACATGTCTGCAGCCACTCAGCCCAGACGTGGATTGTAGGTTAGGTTTCAGGGAGCATCCCTAAGATGCCCTCTGTAGTGCATTTTACATTAAAACCCACACTGGCATCAGTGTGGGTTTAATGTGCTGAGAAGTTTGATCTCAAACTTGTCAGAGTTCAGTGTAGCCATTATGGTGCTGTGGAGTTCGTAATGACAACCTCCCAGCACCATATACTCTTAATGGCATCACTGTACTTACAATGCCCAGGAATGGCCCTGGGTACTGTAGGGGCACAGGGCTCATGCACCCGTGCCCACACCACTGCCATAGGGCACCCAGCTAGAGGGGTGGCTGATCTATGCTAGGGCAGTGGGGTTGTGGGCATCCCTGTGTGCCATGTCGACTCTTTGTTTAGTTCTGCGCCTAGACACTCAGCCTGCAAAGGCAGCGTGTGGGTGTCAGGGTACAGGGCCCCTAAGGGTGGCACAATAAGTGCTGCAGCCCTTAGGGGTCTTCTCAGGCCACAATGCCCTGGGTACCTAGGGTACCATTTACTAGGGGCTGATATGTGGCCAGAGATGCCAATTGGGTTTAAGCTTTAGTATAGTTTTTAGAGAAGAAACACAGGCCCTGGGTACCTGATTAGATGGGACCCAGGGCACACCTAGGAAAAGTGCATCAGGTATCAGGCAAAAAGTGGGGGGGTACTGCAACAGGAACTCACTTTCTCACACCTACCGGGACTCAAACCTGGTACCTGGTACCCCAGCTTCAAGGTCAACAGCTCTAGCTGTTATGTCACATCCTCTCCCTATCTTGTACTCGTCCCCAGAAGATTAGTCTTCCAGCGCTCTCCTATGCTTTACTTCGGGCCCGTCCATTACTGGGATCTGATCTTATTGGGGCAGTGCATAGCTTCAACTTCTGGATTAGCCATGGGGTTAGTTCTACTGCCAAACCAGTTGCTAGTGGCAAACAGCACTCTCCACCCTTAAAGCCCTGGTTTTCAAATGCTTTGATAGAAGTGAAACGGGGCTGCAAAAAATAGGAGCGCGGCTGGAGTATTGCCCCTCAGCCAAGTTGGCACTTCGTACTGCTCAGAGGGAATACTATTCTGCCATTAGGAAAGCTAAAAGTCCCTACAGTAGCTCTCCCCGGTGAGACAACTGGGGCTGCGAGCTGTGCCAGAATCCCAGAATTTTTGTCGATCTTGAGAAAGTCTGAAATAGCGCGTTTTTATTAGATAAATTGCAGCCAACGTTTTTATCGCTATATTGTTATTTGTGTGCTTCATTTCTGGGGGGCTCACCTGAGTTAAGGGGAAATTGTAAACAGGTACTCTGACACCACTGACACACACCTTAAGAGCATTTCATTGTTTTTTACTACCGCTTTGCCGAATCTCGGCGACGGTGGGCGCCATCTTGAGGGAGGCAGGGAGAGCGCTCTAGTCGCGCCATACTCCCGCCCCCTTGGAATATTTAATCCTCCTCTTCCCCGCGCCCGGTGCCCTACAGTAGCTCTCCCCGGTGAGACAACTGGGGCTGCGAGCTGTGCCAGAATCCCAGAATTTTTGTCGATCTTGAGAAAGTCTGAAATAGCGCGTTTTTATTAGACAAATTGCAGCCAACGTTTTTATCGCTATATTGTTATTTGTGTGCTTCATTTCTGGGGGGCTCACCTGAGTTAAGGGGAAATTGTAAACAGGTACTCTGACACCACTGACACACACCTTAAGAGCATTTCATTGTTTTTTACTACCGCTTTGCCGAATCTCGGCGACGGTGGGCGCCATCTTGAGGGAGGCAGGGAGAGCGCTCTAGTCGCGCCATACTCCCGCCCCCTTGGAATATTTAATCCTCCTCTTCCCCGCGCCCGGTGCCCTACAGTAGCTCTCCCCGGTGAGACAACTGGGGCTGCGAGCTGTGCCAGAATCCCAGAATTTTTGTCGATCTTGAGAAAGTCTGAAATAGCGCGTTTTTATTAGATAAATTGCAGCCAACGTTTTTATCACTATATTGTTATTTGTGTGCTTCATTTCTGGGGGGCTCACCTGAGTTAAGGGGAAATTGTAAACAGGTACTCTGACACCACTGACACACACCTTAAGAGCATTTCATTGTTTTTTACTACCGCTTTGCCGAATCTCGGCGACGGTGGGCGCCATCTTGAGGGAGGCAGGGAGAGCGCTCTAGTCGCGCCATACTCCCACCCCCTTTTCCTCCTATATCATGTGTAGAGCGGCCAGACGGCGCAGCGGGCTGGCGCAGCGGGCGCGCCGGACGCGCGCCGAAGCCGCGCCTAAGCCAAGCCCGTCTGCGCCCGTCCGCGACCGGACCGCGCCGGGCGCTGGGCACGCTGCCGGGTTGAAACCCATCATCAGGTACGACCCTAATCACTTACTGTCCCTACGCCGCCCACTCGGTTCCCACCTTTCTGATTGCCCTCATATTGACCCCCTGTCTAGCCCCCTTGTATGCCTTCGTTGTAAATGGACTCCTCCCCTGCCCATAAACGACGCAGCCGACACGTCTGCCCCCTCGAAATGTTATTCCACCAACTTCAAGGGAGGTCTTGTGAATGCCAGGTCTCTAGCCTGCCATTGCCAGGACGTGCACGACTTAATATCAAACCATGAACTAGATGCCCTGTTCATTACTGAAAGTTGGCTCAACGACTCCTCGAACCCTGATTTGGCTATTGCCCTCCCTCCTGGTTTCACCATCTTCAGGAGGGATAGACCTTCTGGTCGAGGTGGCGGGGTAGCACTTATCATTAAGGAAACATTTCCCTGTCACACATTCGACGTATGTCACCTTAAGGACACGGAAAGCTTGGGTTTCTCTATTAAAATTAACGCCTCATTCTCCCTATCGGGAGGGCTCCTATATCGCCCGCCGGGCAATCCCACCTCCTTTCTTAACTCCCTGGATGAGGCACTTGGAGCGCTCATGTTACAATACCCTAATTTCACGCTCATTGGTGACATGAACCTACATATGGAATCACTTGTAGACCCCCACACTATTTCCTTCCTACAGTCCCTGAACATCTTTGGACTCTCCCAACGCATCAATACAGCCACTCACAGTGCTGGCCACACTATTGATGGCATATGCTCCAATCTTTCAACCCTTTCCACTTCCCCCCCGTTACCCCAAATCTGGACCGACCACTACTTTATCCCTTTTAACATTATGACACCTCTTACCACCCGTTCCAGCCCTAGGCATGCCCAAGCCTCCTTCTCAGTTAACTGAAAGAAAGTGGCCGAACGAATTAAACTAGAGTCAAAACCGGTGCCCCCATCCCCCATTGGAACTGGTGATGTCGAAATCGACTCCCGCAACTTTCATACCTGGATGAGCCAAATTGTCGCGGCTAATTCTGAGCCCAATAACCATCAAGAAAAGGGCCCTAAGAAGAAAAAGCCAAATGCCCCCTGGTACACTCAGACCCTAGCAGAGAGTCATCTTCTTTGTCGGAGACTAGAGAGACTCTGGAGACAAGCATATGATACGGTTTCCAGAACAAGTTATGTCCAACAGAGGAAATCATATCTCTCTGACATAAAAATAGCCAAAAAGGAATACTACACCAAGCTTATAATGGAAGCACACCAAAACCAAAAAACTATTTTTACCATAGTTAAGTCTTTCACTCACCCGAAAGTCCTCACCACTGACATACCTCCCTCAGAGAGTCTCTGCAATCAAATTGCAGATTATTTTGTCGACAAAATAGTCAATATTCAGAAAGATTTTCCCCTTCCTCCGACAACCCCCTTAGAGGCAACAATCAATTACCCCCTTCTTTCCACTTTTAAATCTGTCTCCCTGCAACAGACTAGCAAGGCAATCCGGGCCTGTAAATCAGGAGCGCCTACCGATTCCTGTCCCCCCATCATCCTTCATCACCTGATCGACACAGTCAATCCCTACATTAATGTTATCATCAATGAATCCCTTGAATCCGGACTTGTACCTACTGAATGGAAGAAGGCTACAGTAAAACCCCTGTTGAAAAAACAGAATAAATCGCCAACAGATTTGACGAATATGCGTCCCATCTCCCTACTTCCTATTCTTGGCAAAGTCACGGAGCATCTAGTGCATGAGGAGCTAAAAACTTTTGTAGAGGCCCACAACATCTTACACCCTCAGCAATCTGGCTTCCGCTCCGGTCACTCCACTGAAACAGCGCTGATCGAACTAGCTGATTCCATCAAGTTCCTGCAGGATGAGGGCAAGCAGGCTGTCCTCATCCTGTTGGATCTCTCAGCAGCATTCGACACCATCTCGCATGTCATCCTAATTAATCGAATGCGAGAGATAGGCGTGACTGACACAGCCTTAGCCTGGATTTCATCGTTTCTATCAAACAGGTCTCAGACTGTGTCCCTTGGACCCCACCTTTCCTGCGAAAAACTCATTACATCTGGAGTGCCCCAGGGGTCCATATTGAGTCCTTTGTTTTTTAACATTTACATGGCACCTCTTTTAGCTGTGATAGAATCACATGGGATTCTTGTCACGTCTTACGCTGACGACACTCAATTGGTCGTCACAATTGACAAGCAGCGGACCGACACTGATCTCCGGTTCAAAGACTGCCTTTCTGATGTCTTTAAGTGGTTAAACATTAACCATCTGAAATGCAACAGTGCTAAGACGGAAATCATCCCATTGGGTAAAAACCTTTCTTTCTGCCCGAAAGATTGGTGGCCCCTTGGATCAGAGGCCCCCCCAAGTGCAGTTCCATCAGCCAGAAACCTAGGCGTTCAATTTGACTCATCTCTTTCCTTTGATGACCACGTCAAGACTACTGCCGGTCGCTGCTTTGGATTAATAAAATCTCTGAAAAATGTTTTCGATTTCCTCCCAATTGCAGCTAGAAAGTCAGTCGCAGTAGCCCTTATACTCTCCCGACTTGACTACTGCAATGGCCTTATGGCCGGAGTGAAAAAATCTACTCTCAGAAAGCTGCAGAGCATCCAACATGCTGCAGCTCGACTGGTCTTACAACTCCCCAGAAGGTCATCAGCGTCTGCAGCACTAAATTCGCTGCACTGGATGCCATTGCATAAAAGAATTCTCTTTAAACTACTACTTACAGTTTTCAAAACAATGCAAAATACAGGGCCCCGCTACTTTGCAAAGCGTTTCATGCGCTACAACCCCCCACGCTGCTTGAGATCTTCTGGGACAAATCTGGTCCTAATCCCCAGATTTAAATATAAGACCAAGGGTGGGAAATCCTTCAATGTTCTGGCCGCCAAAGCCTGGAACAATTTGCCTGTCAGTCTCAGATCCATAGATAATGAAAACAATTTTAGAAAACTTCTCAAGACATGGGTCTACCAACAACCAGACTCCTCCGTCCTGGCAGCCATCTAGTCTTTTCCATTCCAAATCCATCCTCTGTTATTCTCCGCAGCTTGCTCAGCGCCATGATGCTCCCCTGGGAGCGAACGTTAGCGCTATACAAATGCACATAAATATCAAATATCAAATAAAGTAATTACTTTGCTGGGAGTATCACTAAGGCTAATAACAGCAAGGAGATTTTTGCCATTGTTAAGAGCTTCCTTTCCTCGGTTCAGTGGAGTGAGGTCTTGTCTTCCTTTTTTATTGACAAAATAGCTAGGATTCAGGACAGCCTGGGTGCTGCTCTTTCAGAAGAGTGCTTCCCCGGCATTCCCGCTGACCCGTAGCCCTGCGGCCAATCAGTTCAGGCATTTTTATTGCCGGCTGAGCCTGATATTCTAGCTGTTTTGAAATCATTGAAGTCTGGCTCACCCACTGATCCATGCCCGGCTCGAATTTTGGCTGGGGTAGCAGAGGTGGTTAGCTCAGAGGTAACCAAGATCATTAATCTCTCCCTTCAGACGGTCACTGTTTCTACGTGCTGGAAGCAGGCCAAACTTTTACCCCTTCTTAAAAAATCGGGGCTTGATCCCTCGGTTCCATCTAACTATCGTCCCATCTCTCTCTTGCCAGCGTTGGCAAAAGTTTATGAGAAGGTGGTATTTCGTCAGCTGGAGGATTTTGTGGAAACATCCAATGCTTTGCACCCGGCTCAATCTGGGTTTCGAGCCTCATACAGCACTGAGGCGGCGCTGGTCGAAATGACTGAGGCTATCAGGGAGTGCCTAGATGGAGGCGGCAGGGCGGCTCTGATTTTGTTGGACCTCTCAGCCGCCTTCGATACGGTGCCCCATCAACAACTCCTTGCCCGGCTGTCATACAGTGGTATTACCGGCCCTGCTCTGGAATGGATAGCATCGTTCCTGGACAACCGTACTCAGCAGGTCTAGGTGCCCCCCTATTCGTCCTCTGTCAGGAAACTTTCCACTGGAGTACCTCAGGGCTCAACTCTAAGCCCTCTGCTGTTCAACATCTCTCTGACCCCCCTGATATTTTTAGCGGAGGAACTGGGTGAGAATATTATAGCCTACGCGGATGACACCCAGTTGTTATTTACTTGGCGGGGCCCGGATCTGGATACCAAGACCGCTCAGACCTGCCTCTCATTGGTTTTCCGCTGGCTTGCACATGCCCAACTTAAGTGTAATTGCCAATGAGGAAAAATCAGAGGTACTCCTCTATGGTCAGTTCCCCTCCACTTTTAGAGAATCATTGGGGCCTCCCAATGTGCCTTGTCCCCGCTCTGTGGGGGATCCGGCAAAAAACCTGGGGGTTTGGTTTGGGGAAAATTTATGCTTTGAAGAGCACATTAAAAAACACACTGGAGTCTGCTTTGGTACCCTCAAGGCCCTACAAAGGTTTTTCCCTTGGCTTCTGAGGGAGGTCAAAGAAATGGTAGCACGTGGTCTCATCCTTTCCCGCCTTGATTATGCCAATGCTTTGTTCATTGGCATTCCGGCTTATCTGGTTAAGCGACTCCAGTTCATACAGAGCGCCGTGGCTAGACTCCTGTTCAACATCTCGCGGAGATCTAATGCACCGCAACATTTGCGTGATCTGCACTGGCTACCAGTGGCCCAGCGGGTGCAATTTAAGGCCCTCGTTTTTTCTCTCAGGGCCATTCATGGTCAAGGGCCAGCGTATCTGAGGAGACGCTTTTTCCTGTATACTCCGAACCGCGCCCTTCGTTCTACCACTCAGCGTCGGCTGGTCATCCCATCGTTGGGTAGGGCACGTTTAGGTGGCCAGTTCATCTCTGTGAAAGCAGCTGCTCCCTGGAACACCCTTCCTGTGGAGCTTCAGCATACTCAGAACTTCAAGCTTTTTAAAAAAACACTAAAAACTTACCTCTTCAAAATGGTAAAGTAATTTTTTACTGCCCACTCTCTCACTGTATGTGCACGCGCCAGGGCACTCTAGAGTATTAGAGCGCGCTACAAAACCCTGTATAACATAACATCTATATAATATACCCAATTGACCCCTATATTATGCACTTTACTTAAATAACACTTAAATAACATAAGAGTAGTCTGTGGTAATCCAGGTATTGTTATTTGTAATATGGCACTATCTGACAGCAGCACACTGTCGACCAACACGTTCAAGTGAAATATAACTCGTGATCCATTGTCTTGATTACCAAAAATCGAAAGTGTTAGCAATAGAGATCACATACAAAATATGGTGCTTTTGTCCGACTTGTCACCATCCAATTACATTTTTGGTCTAATAGGCTGTACTACTCTACGGAAGAATAGCAAAGTGCAAGTGTTTGAAATGGCAATCACAATGCTGTGGGGGAATGGATTCAACCTAAAAATCTATATACACACTCTATCTTCTCTAATGGCTTTTCCTAATATTCAATAGAATGAATAAATATACCCAAACTAGTTTATAGTGAGGAATGAACATTCTAATTCACAATAAATGTCTTGAGAGTTATGAAAATAGTTGATGTAACCCTATTATAAATGGGGATTATGTGTCATTGGGAAGAGCAAGTGTCTAACATTTTCTGTTTTTAAGGAACTCTTTTTAAGGTGTATGGGTAGATGTGCAAGGACAAAATGCAGTCACTCAAAATAAAAGCATTCAATGGCTGGAGTGGGTTGGTCTGTTGATCTGCACCGTTTGCAGGGATGGGAGGAAGTATAATTTGGCCGACATGTCAACAGTCCAATGATGAATTGGAATCCACTCCATATGTATGCATTTTCTGTATGATATTGTTTTGGAAAACATGAGACTGGCAAGACAGCTGAAGCTGCCTTGAGACCAGATCTAAAAACTAACAAATGAACAGCAAATCATGGTCAACATACATATGGTCATATAGTGACCCAGGATGAAGTGTCACTCTTCCTATACCAACCACAGCTGATGTTCTGCAATCCTACTACTGGAATCTACTCAAAAGAACAGTATAAACAGAGGTACAAGCTAAACAAATATACAGAAAACAAATTGATAACAAAAGTAGAACAAATAGGAATTTAATCTGCCTTAATATCGCAGGTACAGGCTTGCAATATAAAATAAGCAAAATATTAAACATCACAGTTAGTGGCTATCTTGGGATGGTATTGTACACCGTGTATCAGTATTTTAAAGTTCCAACCTGGTTGCTATGTTTAGAAGCAATGTATTAGCCTACTTGAAATTGTAAAAAAAAATTATTTAGTATGCAAAATATGTATATAGATTGCTGCCCAGTAAATATAGCACTGGGCCACCTTCTTAGAACGGAATTGTCAATAGCGTAATTATTGTTGTACTTATCCAAGATGGCCACCATGTTTTTTTAAACATGGTAGTCAGTTTCAAAAGTGAAAGTCATGATACACTACGGACAATAACATTCCAAGATGGAAGTGGGCTTGTTAGCTCAGTGAACTAATGCATTGACTCCAAAAACCTATATTTGACCTTATGACCATAGATGCACTCAGCCTTTCATATTTCAGAGGTCAATAAAATGAGTACCACTGAGCTGGTTAAGAATAAACTTCTGGTATTCCGTCAAGGTGCCGCAAATGGAGAATGTGTTCTTTATAAATGCACATATTGTGTGAATATGGTTATCTTGGGAAGAAGCTGTGGTCAATGAGGGTGAGGTGCACTACAGATGAAATGAGCAGTAAATAAGTAGGCTTGTAGCAGTACCTGCATAGCTGTCAGACACTCTAATGAAAACAAATTGTGAGAATTGAAATTCCCTTAAAAAAGAAGAAAATGGAAACTAAAGAACCAGCTCACTAGCCAGGCATGCAATACACACTAATGTTTGGGTGATGTGCATGTGTGATCAGGCATATAACAACATTCTTAGTGCAATAAAGCCAGTGGTTGAAATGGGCTGATCCATTGTCCCATGTTATATGCTGTAATGTGCTGAAGCATAATGTGAATGACATTGGTTCACCCCTTGAGCCATGTCCCCCTGTGATGCTAGCATTGGCGGTAGAGGTAATCAATCCGGTGATAAACAAGGTATTTAATCTTTCATTATCAATTGGTCAATTGGTCATGTGGAAGCTGGCCAAAATTATTCCTCTCCTCAAGAAACCATCGTTAGACCCCAATATTTTCAGTAATTGTAGACCCATTTCCTTGCTTCTGGCCTTTACCAAGATGTTGGAAAAATTGGTTAATACCCAACTATCTGAATACCTTGAGCAGGGCAAGTTTCTGCATCCCTGTCTATCAGGGTTGCGGCCTTGCCACTGGACTGAGACAGCATTATCCGAGGTATCAGACCACATTAAGATATGCCTGAATGAAGGTAAAAATACTGCACTGATTCTACTTGATCTTTCAACAGCATTCCATACCATCTCACATGCTAACCTTTTGCAATGTCTCACTAACCTGAGAGTTGAGGTACAGAACTACACTGGGTGAAATTGTTCCTTGATTCCAGAGGGCAGTCGGTCTGGTTGGTGCCCTTTACATCCACTGTCAAATTCATTAAGCAGGGGGTGCCACAAGGCTCCTCGCAGAGCCGTACTCCTTTTAACGTCTTTACGGCTCCATTTGCAGTGCTGGTAATATCATTTGGATGTAAAATCATCTTGTACGCAGATTACATTCAGCTGTTCTTTGCCCTTGAGTGCGCCTTCACATTTGTGAATAAGGTATTTAAATATTATTTAAATATTGCATACATGTGGCTTTTGACTGGATGAATACCTACCAGGTGAAATGCAGCTAGCATAAGACAGACATTCTTAATTTTGACTCCCATCAAGTCAATTGGTGTGAGGTGGGCTGGCCTTCTTATCTGCCAGTTCCCCACCTCCATCTTTAGTGGCAAAACGTCTGAAAGTCAAATTCAATAAACAACTCTCTTTTCAGCCACAGGTTTTGGTTGCCATATATTTTGGGCTGCTGTGAACGTTTAAGAAATTTCTGTATATGGTATATCTACAATGCAGGAAAACGGCGATCCATGCGCTGGTCATGTCTTGGCTGGATTATGCTAATGTCCCCTACCTGGAGATGCCAGAAGCTTTGCTTGGACAGGTCCAGGTTGTTCAGAATGCTGCTGCTCGCCTTATACTCAAACTGCCAAAACGGGCATCAATCGCCCCTTAACTAAGATCTCTCCACCAGCTACTGATTAAGAAGTGGGTCCTTTTTAAATTTGCCTTGGCCCATTGGGCACTTTTTCTGGCCAACCCTAGCTACATTGAGGACAGATTTTTCCCCTACTGTCCTGTCAGAGCTCTGGGCTTGGCATTGTTGATAGCGCCTTGAATCAGGTGCTCAAAGAGGGGAGGGCAGCCCTTCACTTTTCTGGATGATAAGGTGTGGAACCAATTTACTAGAACTCCTGTCTCTGCTTTCAGAGTCTTTTCTTTGCTTAAAACTGAAAACTTGGCTTTTTTCTTCTGCTTGACAGTAGGTTTTAGATTAGGTCTTTTTTCCTAGTGTCTGGGCACTCGGACGAGTAGCCACACACAGTACAAAATCCTTTCATACATTCCTACATTAGAACAGATAAGTGGTTGAAGAGATCTAATCCAAGGCTCCTCCATATATATATATATAATCTTCCCACTGAGAACTTACCTGCTGCTTGGGGTCCTTCTTTCTATATGGTGTGGAATCGCCGAGGAAACAGGAATTGCTACAATATATATATATATATATATCGTAGCAATTCCTGTTTCCTCGGCGATTCCACACCAAATAGAAAGAAGGACCCCAAGCAGCAGGTAAGTTCTCAGTGGGAAGATTTATTTGCTCTCAAAAAATGGTATTCCAGGCATGACGCGTTTCGGTTAACCAGTAACCTTGATCACATAGCGACACTGCAGTTTGTTACATTCTTAAATACTCATTTTTTCAAACATTTCAGTCATGTGATGACAAACAGTGAAAAAATACTTCTGTTGACGCTAAGTCATTATATATCAATAGCGACCAGCTTAAACATTGGATAGGTTCTGGTATATGATGTTGTATACATATTTCTGCATGAATGCATTATATAACTTTTTGTCAGACTGCACCACGGGGCCACTAAGGTATCGACTGGAGACACAGGTTTGTTCGAAATATTCAGCTCAGTGGTGGCCTCGTGACACTTTTTAATGTGCAACATTGCGCAATAAATAACTAAAAAATATATATATGTATGTATAGAGACTTAATTCTCATTTTCATTATCTTTGCATCATTACATTTAAGCGCAGTATTCCTTTGGAAAAGTGATTGCGTTCACTTCTTGTCCTAATTATCATACCGCATTATTGGTGACCACTCTAAAATAATGCATTTTCAAGAGTTTTTGGGAATTTTTTTTATACATTTTTATAAATTTTTATTTATATATAAATGATAGTAACAGCATGAATGCCTAAAATTAGTATGTGCAATATGACGCATAGGTTATGTAAACATCTCATATTAAAAACTTTATAAAAATATTCAATATGGAGTTAAAACATATCGGCATGAATGCCTATAAAACCAATATGTGCAAAATTACGCTTTTTAGTGCAAATCATGTTTCTGTGCAAATGCTGCAGCTAATTAAATTAGTAACTAACAAATCATTTTTATCAGAACCGTATTCTCCATGTAAACTGTAATAATCATTCCCTATGAGCTGAAATTGGGTTACATGGTATTAAAAATCCAAGCCTGGATATCCAAAAACCACCCCCCTTAAAAGCTCATAAGATATTAAAAATCATTCAGTCAACAGAAAGTGCATAGTGCTGTGCAAAATTAAAAAATAAGTGCATTTTTTAAAAGTGGCTGAAGAGATCTAATCCAAGGCTCCTATATATATATATATATATATATATATATATATATATATATATATATATATACTTTTTTTTAAATCTAATCCAAGGCTCATATATATATATATATATATATATATATATATATATATATATATATATATATATATATATATATATATATATATATATATATATACTTTTTTTAAATACATTTTTGTGTTATAAGGGCCTGGCAGACACCCTAAGATTTCAGAACCGACCTAAAAAGTTCTTTAATACACATGTAGCTAAATAGTGAGCAAACATTAAGAAATACATACAAAATGACAGTCAGAAAAAATATATACTCGCTAAGGAGACATCAAGGAAGGAATATCGCAGGGCAGATCTTCAACCCTTATTGTTTGTTGGAGAGACAGGGGTAACAAAAAAAGGAAACAGTAAGAGAGAAGGTGCAATAGATTAGGAGGTAGTCAGACAAGGTAAATTCTCAAGGGGATCAGCATGAGTACAATAAACCCAGATGAAAATGTATCTCCGAGTACCTCCTTCACTCCTAGTCCCTTTAAGGATATAAACCCCACTTTTGAAACTCTGAAGATAATATTTTTTAATTTTCCTCCAAACAGTAGTAGTAGTGTTGTTGCATGTACTTCAACCAGTGCCGAAGATTGTGTCCTCATGTCATGCAACTGGTGCTATGTAAAGCGCTCTGATACACGATTCGGGTCAAGTTTGCGCTATATAAACTCAGTTAAAGATTCTTATTTGAGATCTAAAAACAAAAGGTTTGTACAAGTTTGGATCTCTTGCACCGAGTAGTCTCATTTTGCTCCTATCTAAAAAGATCCATGCACCAACAGATCATAAATTTAGGTCCAGCCCGGGCTACCACACATTGCACTTATGCATATTGAGGAAATGCTGATGGAATAATTCTGATTTAGGCCGTGGAAAGTACATAACACTATTAATCTGATGTTAAACTTTTTTTTATGTATGCCTCACAGCAGGATCAGGGGGTTTCTTATCATAAGAGAGGGCTTAATCACAATACACCCTTTGGTGTAGTACTTTAAGGAGTTTCAAGAAACTGCCACAAAACTGTAATATATTGTTATCGAGAATACTACTTGTGATCTGTCCTGTCATTACTGGAGAAGCAACTACACACCACAGTATCACTATTTCTGTATTCCCTTTCAGAAACATAAAACGTTTGACCAAATCCTCCAACATTCTCCACTCTCCATCTCTCAGAGCTAAAACTCCATTTGTAGACCTGCTCTTTACATGCTTTTATTTGCTCCAAAGTGAAGTTTTCAGACCCGGGCATTGATGACCTTCTAGAGATGCAATAACAACATGTCCTTTGTCTCGCGATGTGATGTGTAACAGTACTTTACACTTTCAGGAATTAGACATGCACATGATTATTACTGAAGGGTTGAGCACCAGGGAGGGGAGGAGATGTGGCCTAGCTGCAACCTTGGATCCATGGAACTAAGTTCAAATCCCGGCCTTGACTTGACATCCTGTGGTTTGGGGCAAGTCACTTAGGGCCAGAAGAACAAAGCATTTTTCAGGTCGCAAACGGCCCAATTCACAGAATCGGGCCATTTGTGACCGCAAACGTTTTTTGTAATGTACTAAGCCCTATTTGCGATTCAGTAACTTATTAAAGAATCAAGGAAGGGGCGTGTTTAGGATATCCATTCCTAATAACGAATCGCAGTAGTATGTGTGGATGGTTTGCGGACAAAATGAGGTCACAAAATATTCGATTTTACAACCTATTTCAAGTAGGTGTTAACCCATTCTCAAATGAGAAGGGGCCCCCAAAGGACCCCTTCCCCTTTGTGAATGTTTGTAAACACATTAATAAAGAGCAGGCAGTGACCCAATGGGTTACTGCCAGCTCTTAAGAACTGAAAAGAAAAGTTTTCATTTTCTTTTTGAAACACATCCCTTTATTCTTTAAGGAAAGTGGGATGCATTGAAAAAAAAGGGAGATTGCTTTATTTAAAAGCAATCACAGGCATGGTGGTCTGCTGACACCATCCTGTGATTTTTGTGATTCCCAATGGGTCACAAACTGAGACCTACCGCATTAATATACATGAGTTATGTCTATTTGAGACCCGCTGGGAATCGCATAAAGCATAAAGCACATTTTCTTACATAGGTGTTTGCGATTACCAAATAGCGAATCGAAAACATTCGCTATTTGGTAATCGCAAACCCTCATCTATGAGAACGCTCTGGGTCATTTCTTCCAATTTGACTCGGTTCAATAGACCTTTAGTAGTAGCCTGAGAGGAAAAGGGTTTAACAACAGTTTAAATCTCAAAGTACAGTGTGATCTTTAAGGACACACAATAAAAGTCTGAGTAAGTAACTTGAAGTTAAAAGATTTATTGCAAACTTAAAGCCAGACTGATAAAAAACAATCTTAACCACATGGATGCTGCACATATTCCTCTGCTGTGCTGGACAGCAATAAAAACAGGTGTGGTCATGACGAGCTGAGCTCGTCATGAGCACAGGAGCACTGTAGTGCATGACGAGCTGAGCTCGTCATGAGCATGGAAGGGGTTATGAACATGTAACAAAAGTACAAAATGATCATAGGGAGACCAAAGCGGCATATAATATCAGTCCTCAGCAACAAAGAGCATATGAGGGTTTCTGTTGCAGAGATACAAAAAATAAGGAAAATAATTTGATAACTAGACAAATAGTTTCGATCCTTCTCCCCCTACAGGGAAAAGATTCACAGCATCTACTAGACACTGCACTAACCTAAGGATAGCGAAACCCCATTGAATCTAGGAAGAAATAAGGGTGGCCAAATTAGAACCTCTGAAGAAGTTCTATTGGTAAGGAGTCATGTATAGCATGAAGCCACACAATCACAGATGTCAAGAGAGATCTGTACCTCTCCAAGTCTAAAGGGAATCTGACAACCCCCAAGGTTACATTTCTGTGATGGAAAGTTCTGACATCTATGAGGAATCACAAACTTCCATCTACCCAGCATTCCCCCAAGTCTCCCGATAAAAATGGTACATCCCTTGTATGGGTATGCCTAGTGCCCACGACAGGAAATAGCCCAGAATGCAACGTGGATGCATCTCATTTTTCCACCGAAAACGGACCCTCTCTGTGAGGAAAAACCCTAGAATCTGGGAGCAGTCTAAAATTTCTCACCAGCGGTACAAAAGGGGGTGGTGATGGATGGAGCATCTGAACCAATCAAACACTCACACCCAGTCAAAAGATCAGGGTGTAATCCATCACCGTTCTTTAGCCCACTCTGCGACCCCAGTTCAGACATGGCTATATGCAAATCAGTCTGACCCTGTGCCTCATGGGAACAGTCCAACCCGAACTGCCAAGCCATGCCTTCCCTGGACCGGAAACAAGCTTCCGAGGACCGGTTTCTGGCATTGCAGCCGTCTTCAGCCCGGCTTGCTTGAATCCAGTGGCAAAGTGAGCAAGAGACTCACGTCTGAGCATACCCTGCCACACTTATGGCGGCCAAAAGCGGTACAAAAGGGGGTGGTGATGGACGGAGCATCTGAACCAATCAAACACTCACACCCAGTCAAAAGATCAGGGTTTAATCCATCACCGTTCTTTAGCCCACTCTGCCACCCCAGTTCAGACATGGCTATATGCAAATCAGTCTGACCCTGTGCCTCATGGGAACAGTCCAGCCCGAACTGCCAAGCCATGCCTTCCCTGGACCGGAAACAAGCTTCCGAGGACCGGTTTCTGGCATTGCAGCCGTCTTCAGCCCAGCTTGCTTGAATCCAGTGGCAAAGTGAGCAAGGGACTCACGTCTGAGCATACCCTGTCACACTTATGGTGGCCAAAAGCGGTACAAAAGGGGGTGGTGATGGACGGAGCATCTGAACCAATCAAACACTCACATCCAGTCAAAAGATCAGGGTTTAATCCATCACCGTTCTTTATCCCACTCTGCCACCCCAGTTCAGACATGGCTATATGCAAATCAGTGTGACCCTGTGCCTCATGGGAACAGTCAGCCCGAACTGCCAAGCCATGCCATCCCTGGACCGGAAACAAGCTTCCCAGGACCGGTTTCTGGCATTGCAGCCGTCTTCAGCCCGGCTTGCTTGAATCCAGTGGCAAAGTGAGCAAGGGACTCACGTCTGAGCATACCCTGTCACACTTATGGTGGCCAAAAGCGGTACAAAAGGGGGTGGTGATGGACGGAGCATCTGAACCAATCAAACACTCACATCCAGTCAAAAGATCAGGGTTTAATCCATCACCGTTCTTTATCCCACTCTGCCACCCCAGTTCAGACATGGCTATATGCAAATCATTCTGACCCTGTGCCTCATGGGAACAGTCCAGCCCGAACTGCCAAGCCATGCCTTCTCCACACCACTGGAGTCAAGCTATCCAGGCTGATGAAGGCTGATAGCCAGAAACCGGTCCTTGGATGCTTGATTCCGGTCTGGGAAAGACATGGCTTGGTAGTTCGGACTGGACTGTTCCCATGAGGCACAGGGTTAGAGCTGATTTGCATATAGCCAGTGTCTAACCCAGGGTGGTGTGGAGTGAAAAAAAACGTCGCCCGAGAAAAACGGTGCTACACGAAAGGGTGCCAAATGCAACATAGGCCCATCACATTTTTCCACTGAAAAATGATGTGGCTTGTCCAATGTGAGTAGCTGTGTATTATGGGCCCCAGGTAAGTTGGCACCTTGAGAAACCTACCAAACCAGCAAATTTTTTAAAACTAGACAACCAGGGTAGTTCAGGGTGGGGTGACTTGCGTGACTCTCGACATCTTATTTTTTTTACCCAGAATTCCCTGCAATGCTCAACCTTTCCATAATAGCACATTTTCCTTGCATTTCTGTGAAGAAAAGTCCTGGAATCTGCAGTCAGCCACATAATTCCTAACACCCAATGCCCCCCTCGGTCTCTCAATAAAAATAATATCTCACTTGTGTGGTTGGGCCAAGTGCCTGCGACAGGGAAGGGCCAAAAACGTATAGAGATCGAGGGGGAAACAAAACTGGTCCAAAAGGGCAGGGTTTTTTTAAAAATAAGATTTTAGGTGGACTCTTGCTTCCCTGTCGCGGGGACTTGGTCAACCCACACAAGTGAGGTAGCATTTGTATCAGGAGATCTGGGGATTGCTTGGTGGTAGGACATTTTCGGTGATCCCACAACTTTCCCACACAGAAATGTGAGGAAAATGCCATTGTCTAGTTTTCAGAAAGGCCTGGGTTTGGAAGGTTTCCCTAGATGGCCACCGAGCCTGGGACCAAAAACACTGGTGCCCCCCTTGCAAACCCCGGTCATTATGAGATAGATAATTATGATGTCGTCACAACACATTTGGGCCCTTCCCATTTGTGGGCACTTAACCCACCCACACAAGTGAGGTAGCATTTTTATTGTGAGACCTGGGGGAGCGCGGGTTGGTAGGAAATGTGCGCCGCCCAGTGTTCTCACAACTTTCCCGCACAGAAATGTGAGAAAAATGTAATTGTTTTAGCTCAATGTGAGGTATGCAGGGGATTCTAGGTAAGAAAATGTTGAAGGATCCATGCAAGCCATACCACCCTGTGCTCCCCGGGTGTCTAGTTGTCAAAAATGTCTGGGTTTGGTAGGTTTCCCAAGATGTCCATGTAGCCCAGGACCAAATACCCAGGTGCCCCCCTTGCAAAACCAAGGTGTTTGTGAGAGATAATTCTGATGTCTCCACAACAGATTTTGGGCCCTTCTCTTTTGTGGGAACTTGGCGCCCCACACGAGTGAAGTAGCATTTTTATCGGGGGACTTAGTGGAATGCTGGGGGGCAGGAAATGTGTGCAGGCCTGGAGATCCCACAGCTTTCCCACACAGAAATGTGAAGAACATGTGATTTTCTAGCTAAATTTGAGGTTTACAGGGGATTCTGGGTAAGAAAATGTTGGGGTATCCACTAAGGCCAACCCTCCCTGGACTCCCCAGGTGTCTAGTTTACATCAATGTCTGGGGTTGGTAGGTTTCTATAGATGACCGCCGAGCCCGGGACCAAAAACGCAAGTGCCCCCTTGCAAAACCAGTTTGTTTTGTGATAGATAATATTGATGTCTCCACAATATGTTTTGGGCCCTTTCCAGTCGCAGGCACTTGGCCCACCCACACAAGTGAGGTAGAATTCTAATCAGGATACCTGGAGGAATGCTGGGTGGTAGGAAATTTGTGGTTTCTTTCTGATTCTGGAAGAATATGGCACAGAAATACAAGGAAAATATGTGCATTTAGTCACATTTTGAGGTTTGCAGGGCATTGTAGGTAAGAAACCTTGTTGGGGTCCATGAGAGGCACACTACCCTGTAATCCCCTGGGTGTGTAGTTTATGGAAATATCTAGAGTTGGTACACCTTGGCAGAGAAAGACAAGACAAATATTACTGCACATCCATCTATTCCTCAAGAACACACACATACTGGTTGGATTTGGGACGGGCATTGAGTGAAAGGTTCAGAATGAATATTTTATTAACAAGAGATTTCACAAAAATGAAATATAATGTTAATAATTGAAAGGTCAAAAATCGGAACCAATGACTCGCAGCTCTTGAGCTGTAAAGTTGCAACAAGGCAAAAACCGCTTTACAGACCATTCGTACACGTTTCATAAGTGACACACCCAAGACCATTTACACTACCAGTCACGTGCCCATCGTATTACAACACTCACATCAACAGACAATGTAGAGACAATGTACACCCTGGCAGAAAAAGACAAAAAAGACAAATATTACTTACACATTATGTTTTATTACTGATGAATTATACTGTTAATGTGCTGTTTTTTTTGTCTAGTGTTTTTTGTATTTTTTGTGCTGTACTTTTATGATTTTAATTAATCGAATAAAGTGGATTGACTGACTGATAAATATTACTTAAGTATTTAATCCTGAGTGAAGGTTCCGAACATAACATTTTATTAACAAGAGATTTCACAAAAATGAAATGTGCTGTTAATAATTAAAAGTTAAAAAAACTGAACCAATGACTCACAGCTTGTGAGCTGTAAAAGCCATGACAAGGCACCAACCGCTTTGCAGGCCATTCACACACTTTTCCAACATGATACACACAAGACCATTCACAATTTCAACTGCAGGCCCAGCATGTTAAAACACTCACATCAACAGACAACACCATTCATGGGCCCATCACTTTCATATGCCCACATGACTGACACAGCAATCACACCGGCTGGTGGCTGATGGAGTGTGTGGACTGGCACTTGGCTAGCAGTGTGTGTAGTGACCAGCAGCAAGTCACTATTCACACACTTCCAATCAAATGCCAGCTCACACACGCCACCAGCTAAGTGCCAGTCCACACTCACCACCAGCCAAGTGCCAGTCCACGCACATCGCCATCACATTTATTTTGGCAAAAGTGAAAACACAAACCAATTGGAAGAAGAAACAAAACTATAACTAAAAACACAGGAGTTCTAACCAAATACATCACACTAATGCTAACCGTGAAATCTGAACAAAAAATATAAAATGATACAAACCAGTCAGTTTACTTTTACGTTCATGGTTGCTCCCAATAACTCCATTGGGTATGGTACAATTTAAAACGTGGGCACACACAGCTCAGGTTTAGAAGGACAATCGGGGCAGTACATATGATTCTCCTTCCGCACACCTCTTCAGATAGAGACTCTACATCTCCTACGGGGAAGTATTTTTGGGACATGGAGGAATGTGATCAGGAAAGTAGTGATCTGTAGATCTAACCTCATCGTCCATCACTCCAACTCTAGGAACTCTTGCCTTTTCCACTATAACAAGGCTACCTATCACAGACTCCTGAAACTGAACAAATGTCATTTTTGACACTGAAGTACAATCCATGTGTACAATAAAATCATTGATGGTTGCTAAATAGAATAAATAGATAGCAAACATCTAATCCCAAATGTAAGCCTTATAAACAGCAGTGTAAGGTTCCAAACTCTGATCTACGCTATCTAGACCACCCATGTGCTTATTGTAGTCTAAAATGAAGACAGGTTTACACACTTCTGCAACCTGACCCCAAACAGTCACAGGTGAAGTACTTTCATCATGGATGGTGGTCTGCACGTAGACATCTCTTCTGTATGAAAATTTCACAGCTAGTAGTTCCTCACTATGCAAGGCACTGAACTGTCCCCTCTAACGTATTTTACAAACAAGCTCTTTCGGGTAACCTTTATGATTAGAAAGGATCATGCCACAAGCAACAGTGTCTACTTTGAACAATTCTTTGAACAATTGCACACCTGTGTGCAAGTTATTTACAAACAAATGGTAACCTTTGTTAAAAAGTCTTCCACCAAGTTACCACACAGTTTTCTCCCTAACTCCGAAAGTGGACGTACAACTAGGGGGGTCAACACTGGAATCGCTACCAGTGTACACCCTGAAATTAAAGACATATCCAGTACTATTCCGACAGTATATACATCTAATTCTATAATGTTCCCTCTTGCTAGGAATGTACTGCCCAGCCTAAAAACAAAACAGCCCTTGAACAGGCCCAAAGGCTTACCCACAGCTATTTGCTTCCTTGGAACATAAATCTCTGAAAATTGATCTACAAAGTCATCAAGGATAGGCATTATCAACAAAATGCAGCATCCAAAAAATAAGCAAATTCCGATAACGACTTATGGTTGCAAGAAATATAACCACTGCCATCAAAGGACTAGTAGTCCAATATATAGGCAAAATGTTTTCAGTATTCACTCAACACCCTGCGACACCACTAAAGGCTGGCTGCACCATGTTTGGGGCAACCCAGAGTTCAGCTCTTTCAATGAGAAGGCTTTCAGGCCCAGGTTGCAATCAAGATGCCTCTTGCTGCACTATTGGTACATTAGTGTCCTCCTCTAAAAGATCTAAAGTTTAACAGAAGCATGGAAGAAACAGAATTAAACTGTTCTTTATTATTCTGTTATAAATAATGTTTTTAAATAATTTTTCTTTTTCTCACACAAAATGTACAATATGGCAACAGAAAATACTACTACATTTGCAAAATCAATTAACAGTAGTATATGTGGAGAAGTGTGGCTCAGGGGTTAGAGGCAGCAGACCCGGAAGCTGAGATCGGTCCTGGACCAGGGTTCAATTCCCCGTCTCAGCGGGTCTTGGGCTAAAAATTCCACGGACTCGATAATTCTCGCCCCGGTGCCTCCTCGACTCACGGGCTCACACTCTGCGACTCTGGGCAATAGCTTGCTTAATCTCCACAACGGCCCCTCGCGGCGGGATGCCTGACTTTCACCTTGTGGATACCCTGCTATCTCACAGGGGAATACCAGGACGGGTTCCCTAAGCAAGCGCCGGGAAACCCACTGCGGGTAGCTGTGCGCTATATAAGCTCAACTACATTTACATTTACAGTATATGACAACTTTTGCTAATAACATGGGGAAAACCGATGCCATGTTCTGGAAATTACTTTTCATGATACAATCAATAGAAATTCAAATGATGATACATCCATAAGCAAAAAGATGTCAAGCGTCGACGTTTCGGTCCCCGTTGGTTTAAATAACCCATAGGACCATCATCAGGACCATACGTAGCACATATAAATCTAAAAGTAAATATACATATAAATATAATATAATGGTCTCCTTGCAAAACCAGTATCGTCTACTTATGCCAAGGAAACTATTTACATACGCATGACGCCAATGTAGTATGTAAATGTAGTAGTATTTTCTGTTGCCATATTGTACATTGTGTGTGAGAAAAAGGAAAATTATCCAAAAACATTATTTATAACAGAATAATAAAGAACAGTTTAATTCTGTTTCTTCCTTGCTTCTGTTAAACTTTAAATCGCTTAGGTGACTAACTAATAATTTAAACATTAATGGTGTAATAATTCCTACAGGGACATTTTGTATTTTGTTATTTAATATACCCAGTCCCTTTGGGAATATTGGGTGGCTCTGTTTTGTATAACACTCCTCTGAAAGAGGCACTTCCTCCACACTAAGACAGGCTTCATCGTCAGATTTCTTTCTCTCAGACAGAAAATTCACTGCCAGAATCCTGGACTACCTCCTCTGCCTCAGATGCAGTGTCAGTCTCATAATTATGGTCAGAGTAAGACCTGAAAACCATACCAACAACCTGCTGAGCAGTCCTACTATGGCTAGCCATTACACGTACTAAGAAAAGTAACTTGACAAATAAGTCAGAAATACTCAACACTGTAAAATAAGTAATAAACAAAGTGTGGCTTTATCAAACAAAAAGTAAAACTACTGGCATATAGCACTTGAAAGGTAAAGTCAATCAAAACAAAGGACACAAACACCTATATTCTGTACAACAACACTCCTTACTTGCCAGAGACAGCTAGATTCACCAGCACCTATTCTGCACAGACACAGCAAGCACCAAAGATATCCCACTAGAAAAGGAAAAACAAATGAAAACTACACACAACACAGTACAATACACATTGTGCACAAATCCCAGGAGAAGTTCACACACAATCATACAGAAGCTAACAATGCTGATGTTATTACATAATTTCCAAAAACGCATTCATGCAGGGCAATGATACTCATTTGGAGAAAACAGTACAAAAAATGTTTTCTTACCAAAGACATGCAACTATACAAACTGCAGATCTACCAGTCCAGAAACAGCAAGCAGTAGTCACAGCAAAGGCAAACAAAAGCTTTAGACTAGAATAAAAAAGAGAAATTAAATATTAAGATCACAAATGACAGAAATAATTCAGATAACATTATAAAACTCTATGAAGTCCCCCATCAACATTCAAATGCCAGCCACACACATTGTCAGCCAAATGCCAGTCCACAAACTACTCCAGCCAAGCACCAGCCCACAAACACCACCAGCCAAGTGCCAGTCCACGCACAGCACCTGCCAAGTGCCACTTCATGCACTCTGCCAGCTAAGTGCCACTTCACGAACAATGTCAGCCAAGCGCCAGTCCACGCACACTGCCAGCTAAGTGCCAGTCCACACACACCGCCAGCCAAGCACCAGTCCACACACACCACTAGCCAAATGCCAGTCTACACAAACCACCAGGCAGGCACCAGTCTAAACACTCTGCCGGCCAAGCGCTAGCAAACACACACCAAGTACATGCAGTCCGTTAGTCAAACTCCAGTTCACACACACAGAGAAACTTTCCCTGGTGTCTAGTTGGGGACAGATGGGCCTAAACATATGGCTGATCTGCCCCCTTGTCTTGCCAAAGGGACCACTCTCCAACATATAAATAAAAAACTAACATCCCTGGTGTCTAGTGGCTTTCTGCCAAAAAACAAACAGCCAAACATTTCCCTCACCCTGGTAAACACCCCCCTCCAGATGGCAGATTGGCCTAAAAACCACCAATGTGCAATTTGGGGGGTGGGGGGGGGGGGGGGGGGCTTGGGCATAATTCCTCGAAGAATTTCCCTAAACGGAGCAACCCTTGACCAAAAGGCCGGTCCCGTAATCATCATAATAAAATATTCCCTGGCTGTCAGTGGGCTTCGACCCCCTGGGGGCTGATCAGCCTAAAACAGGACAGAATCAGCCTCCCTGGGGGTTGGAGGGGGTGGACAAAACATAGATAAAACAAGCATTAGAAATGCAATCGGGCTCGGATTTATTTGAGTTTGAGCTAATGGCATTGTAAATGCCAATGTCTTTTTGCCATGTGTTATGGAGTGTGTGCATGTGGTGTGTAGTGGAAGTATGTTTGTTGAATTGTAATTTTACCAATGGTGGCATGCTGTGCTTTATATGAATATGTTTAAAAGTAAAGTGTACCATACTGCGATTGCTTGGTGGAAAAGTGCACTGCCGGCTGGAGGTGTGTGTGCCTGGTGGAAGGGTGCACTGACGGCTGGTGGGTGTGTGCTTGGTAAAAGCGTGCACAGATGGATGATGGTTGTTGGTGTTTGTGCATGGTGAAAGCATTCATTGACGGCTGGGGGTGTGTTGTTGTGTGTGTTGTTTTCTGTGTGCTGGTGAGTGTGTGGTGGTGAGTCTGTGGGGGTGAGCCTGGGGAGTGAGTGTGGTGGTGAGTGTGTTGTGTTGAGTGGTGACAAGTGTGTGGTGTTGAGAGACTGAGGTGTGTGGTTTGTGTGTGCGTTATGTGTGTGTGGTGTATGTGTGTGTGGTGTTTTCTGCACACTCACACACTGCCCCGTAACATTCACACACTGCTCACCCGCACACTCCTAATGTCACCCTGCATAGTCACACACTCACACACTGTTTACCCTGCACACTCATTCTGCACACTCACACAATGTGCACCCTGACACACTGTCTCTGCAGTCACTCTGCACTCACTGTCACTCTGCACTCACTGTCACTCTGCACTCACTGTCACTCTGCACTCGCTGTCACTCTGCACTCACTGTCACTCTGCACTCACTGTCACTCTGCACTCTGCTGTCACTCTGCACTCTGCTGTCACTCTGCACTCTGCAGTCACTCTGCACTCTGCTGTCACTCTGCACTCTACAGTCACTCTGCACTCTACAGTCACTCTGCACTCTACAGTCACTCTGCACTCTACAGTCACTCTGCACTCTACAGTCACTCTGCACTCACTGTCACTCTGCACTCACGGTCACTCTGCTGTCACTCTGCACTCACTGTCACTCTGCTGTCACTCTGCACTCACTGTCACTCTGCTGTCACTCTGCACTCACTGTCACTCTGCACTCACTGTCACTCTGCACTCACTGTCACTCTGCACTCACTGTCACTCTGCACTCACTGTCACTCTGCACTCACTGTCACTCTGCACTCACCGCCACTCTGCACCGCCACTCTGCAACGCCACTCTGCACCGCCACTCTGCACCGCCACTCTGCACCGCCACTCTGCACTCTGCACCGCCACTCTGCACTCTGCACCGCCACTCTGCACCGCCACTCTGCACCGCCACTCTGCACCGCCACTCTGCACCGCCACTCTGCACTCTGCACCGCCACTCTGCACCGCCACTCTGCACCGCCGCACCGCCACTCTGCACCGCCACTCTGCACCGCCACTCTGCACCGCCACTCTGCACCGCCACTCTGCACCACCAATCTGCACTCTGCACCGCCACTCTGCACCGCCACTTTGCACCGCCACTCTGCACCGCCACTCTGCACCGCCACTCTGCACCCCCACTCTGCACCCCCACTCTGCACCCCCACTCTGCACTCTGCACCGCCACTCTGCACCGCCACTCTGCACTCTGCACCGCCACTCTGCACTCTGCACCGCCACTCTGCACCGCCACTCTGCACCGCCACTCTGCACCGCCACTCTGCACTCTGCACCGCCACTCTGCACCGCCGCACCGCCACTCTGCACCGCCACTCTGCACCGCCACTCTGCACCGCCACTCTGCACCGCCACTCTGCACCGCCACTCTGCACTCTGCACCGCCACTCTGCACCGCCACTTTGCACCGCCACTCTGCACCGCCACTCTGCACTCTGCACCGCCACTCTGCACCGCCACTCTGCACTCTGCACCGCCACTCTGCACCGCCACTCTGCATTCTGCACCGCCACTCTGCACCGCCACTCTGCACCGCCACTCTGCACCGCCACTCTGCACTCTGCACCGCCACTCTGCACCGCCACTCTGCACCCCCGCACCGCCACTCTGCACCGCCACTCTGCACCGCCACTCTGCACCGCCATTCTGCACCACTGCACCGCCACTTTGCACCGCCACTCTGCACCGCCACTTTGCACCGCCACTCTGCACCGCCACTCTGCACTCTGCACCGCCACTCTGCACCGCCACTCTGCACCCCCACTCTGCACCCCCACTCTGCACTCTGCACCGCCACTCTGCACCGCCACTCTGCACTCTGCACCGCCACTCTGCACTCTGCACCGCCACTCTGCACCACCACTCTGCACCGCCGCACCGCCACTCTGCACCGCCACTCTGCACCGCCACTCTGCACCGCCACTCTGCACCGCCACTCTGCACCGCCACTCTGCACTCTGCACCGCCACTCTGCACCGCCACTTTGCACCGCCACTCTGCACCGCCACTCTGCACCGCCACTCTGCACTCTGCACCGCCACTCTGCACCGCCACTCTGCACTCTGCACCGCCACTCTGCACCGCCACTCTGCACCGCCACTCTGCACTCTGCACCGCCACTCTGCACCGCCACTCTGCACCGCCGCACCGCCACTCTGCACCGCCATTCTGCACCGCTGCACCGCCACTCTGCACCGCCACTCTGCACCGCCACTCTGCACCACCACTCTGCACCGCCACTCTGCACCGCCACTCTGCACTCTGCACCGCCACTCTGCACCGCCACTCTGCGCCGCCACTCTGCGCCGCCACTCTGCGCCGCCACTCTGCACCGCCACTCTGCACCGCCACTCTGCACCGCCACTCTGCACCCCCACTCTGCACCGCCACTCTGCACCGCCACTCTGCACTCTGCACCGCCACTCTGCACCGCCACTCTGCACTCTGCACCGCCACTCTGCACCGCCACTCTGCACTCTGCACCGCCACTCTGCACCGCCACTCTGCACCGCCGCACCGCCACTCTGCACCGCCACTCTGCACCGCCACTCTGCACCGCCACTCTGCACTCTGCACCCCCACTCTGCACCCCCACTCTGCACTCTGCACCGCCACTCTGCACTCTGCACCGCCACTCTGCACTCTGCACCGCCACTCTGCACTCTGCACCGCCACTCTGCACTCTGCACCGCCACTCTGCACCGCCACTCTGCACCGCCACTCTGCACCGCCACTCTGCACCGCCACTCTGCACTCTGCACCCCCACTCTGCACCCCCACTCTGCACCCCCACTCTGCACTCTGCACCGCCACTCTGCACCGCCACTCTGCACTCTGCACCGCCACTCTGCACCGCCACTCTGCACCGCCACTCTGCACCGCCACTCTGCACTCTGCACCGCCACTCTGCACCGCCACTCTGCACCGCCGCACCGCCACTCTGCACCGCCACTCTGCACCGCCACTCTGCACCGCCACTCTGCACCGCCACTCTGCACTCTGCACCGCCACTCTGCACCGCCACTTTGCACCGCCACTCTGCACTCTGCACCGCCACTCTGCACCGCCACTCTGCACTCTGCACCAGCACTCTGCACCGCCACTCTGCACTCTGCACCGCCACTCTGCACCGCCACTCTGCACCGCCACTCTGCACCGCCACTCTGCACCGCCACTCTGCACCGCCACTCTGCACTCTGCACCGCCACTCTGCACCGCCACTCTGCACCGCCGCAACGCCACTCTGCACCGCCACTCTGCACCGCCACTCTGCACCGCCGCAATGCCACTCTGCACCGCCACTCTGCACCGCCACTCTGCACCGCCACTCTGCACCGCTGCACTGCCACTCTGCACCGCCACTCTGCACCGCCACTCTGCACCGCCACTCTGCACCACCACTCTGCACCGCCACTCTGCACCGCCACTCTGCACCGCCACTCTGCACCGCCACTCTGCACTCTGCACCGCCACTCTGCACCGCAGCACCGCCACTCTGCACAGCCACTCTGCACCGCCACTCTGCGCCGCCACTCTGCACCGCCACTCTGCGCCGCCACTCTGCGCCGCCACTCTGCACCGCCACTCTGCACCGCCACTCTGCACCGCCACTCTGCACCGCCACTCTGCACTCTGCACCGCCACTCTGCACCGCCACTCTGCACTCTGCACCGCCACTCTGCACCGCCACTCTGCACCGCCACTCTGCACTCTGCACCGCCACTCTGCACCGCCACTCTGCACTCTGCACTGCCACTCCGCACTCTGCACCGCCACTCTGCACCGCCACTCTGCACTCTGCACCGCCACTCTGCACTCTCAAACTGCACTCTCAAACTGCACTCTCAACTCTCAATCTCCACTCTGCACTCTCAAACACCACTCTCAATCTGCACTCTCATACTGCACTCTCATACTGCACTCTCATACTGCACTCTCAAACTGCACTCTCAAACTGCACTCTCAAACTGCACTCTCAAACTACACTCTCAAACTGCACTCTCAAACTGCACTCTCAATCTGCACTCTCAATCTGCACTCTCAACTCTCAATCTGCACTCTCAACTCTCAAACTGCACTCTCACAATTGTCATATACACGTATGTGAGTGTGACAGGAGCAAGGCGGTCATGTTTTCTGCCCCCAAGACCACTGTAATCAGATGCTTTACTGTCTGCTAGAATAGTGCAACTACTCCATATAAACAGTCATGAAGAATTCCAGTTAGACTTCTGAAAGCGGAAACCTGTTGACAGACAGCCTTTAGAGCGAAAGACAGTTCCCCCCAGCTTATCCCAGATTTGCTGCTTTTATGAACACTACACATAAACTTTGAGAATGCTATTAGGCTTTCAACGTCTTGCCCCTTATTAAAAAAATATTATAGTATGCCACTTGTAGTATGTCATTGCTCTGCATAGTGCTGCTTTGGCATTTCATCTTGAAAAAATACTTTTAGATTGTCTTAAGATATGTAAAAAAAAAATACACAAACCTTGAACACCTAAAGAGTGATATTTAAAGAGGAATGAAAGTGAATCTCTGAACTATATGAAACAAGTCAAAAGGTTCCTATCTCCCACTTCCGATAGATGCTTGCTTTTAGAAAAAAGATTTTGTTAAACATTGTCAGGAGTCTCAAACAGAAAGCAAACAGTTCTAAAAGGCGCTGCCTGCCAGCTTGCTATTCATTACCTCAGCTCCGAAAACAAAAGCTGCTGCAAAGAAACACATAATAAACTCGAGAGAACAATTCCATTCACACCGGCCACGGACCATTCCAGAAAAAAATTAAACTGAGATTAAAAGAACAGCCCATGACAGAACGTCAGACTCTTGTTCTTGAACTAATGAAGCCCTTTCCCGGCCTGGCATGGAGCAGCTGCGCGCTGAGCGCTGCTGAATGGTGAACGCGCCCGGCCATCTGGATTCACTTACGGAGGCACCCTGACAGCTCCTAATTATAATTAATGTACTTCTTTGCGCGCACACGAACGAAAAATGCCCAACATGGCGGAGGATAACTACATTTACCCTATCACTTCAAGCCTATTAAAACGACACCACAACGAAGACGAATCACTGGCCAGATGAGATACCAGACTAAGGAATGTGTGGAATGTGTCTCGCCAAAGCCCTAGGAGATACTTTTTTTTTTCCTTTAACATTAGGATCTCGAAACTCCTCCCACTTTCAGTGGGCGGAGGCCGAGCCCTAAAAAGACAAGCCAAAACCATGGTGGTTCAGTGGTGTGGATTCCTGCTCTACAATTCACAGCCCCACCCACAATTGTGGATCAGAAATTCACTCTATACAGGCAAATGTGAAAGTCCTTTCCCCTATGTATGTAAACCTGAACCCACCCACACCCCCTGAGAATGACTCACCAAGAATATGTCCTTTCTCTGCAAGTAAATGGCTTCCAGTGCATTTGCATTTGATGATGTTGGCGGGCTCACAGTTAACAGATAGCCGATGGGTGTGTTGGGGGTGGCAGCGGAAACGCTTGCGCTGCCATCCCTGGTGCGGGGGTGAAAATGGGTGGCCCACGGAGGATCGCCAGCGATTCCCCCATAGGTATTTGCAAGGACGGAACAGTTCCGCCCTCAGCACACAAACACTGTGACTGAGGACTGAACCATTCTTTCCTCAGCACAGAAAGGATTAAGAGTTAAATACCTCAGTGCTTAAATTCTGAAACTCTGTGACCCAGATGGGTCATACATCTGAGTGGAGCACTGCTCTTTATCAGCCTCTACTATTTGCAGCTTGATAATAAAGTAAAATAAACATAGCCTTTCCTTAACTTTAAAAGGAAAATGCAACACTTATTTATTGCAGTTCTTAGTTAAAATTAACTCTAGGTTAGGAGATACTCTGAATGTTATTGACAGCTACTGGTAGCTGGTGGTCAGCTGGTTGGAGACACCAGAACTTATACATTTGTTATTAAATGAAAGTGACAGCTGGTCACTATTTATAAGGTAAACATTGGACACATATGATTCATTTTCTCTAATTCCTAGTTAATGCACTGCATTAAATACATTTCAGCGCGCCACCTTATAATATAAACTTATAGAAGATTAATATCAGCAATCCAGTGGACATTTTACTGAAAAGTAAAAAGGGTAAAATGCACAGACACATATATCTAAAACCACATAGTGAATACGCTTTCTATACCTTCAGTGCACCACATCTCATTGCCCTTAGTGCACTGCACGAATACATAAGGCCAAATGTAAAGAGATATATGGCCAAGCGAAGCATAAAATGGTGGAGCCAAAACTATGCAACTCCACCTAAATACATATGGCCCTAAATCTCTTCGTGCCTAAAAAGAATGTGTGAGGTAATTATCTGGTTCACTTGTGAAGCTTCTGAAAACCTCTGGCCGAGCTCGCGCGATATAAAGCTGCAAAAAAAGTGAGCTGTTTCTGCTGCACACACAGTATTTCGTTTCCACTACTTTTTTCTGCCCTATTAAACGAACCTAGAAATGGGAGCGATTGAGGAAAGGGCATTTGCATGTCGCTTATGGCAACGGGCACCATAACAGGAGCTGCAATTTCTGAAAACAAAAAAACAGCAATTTTAGAAAACCATGGCAGAAGTGAGGAAAATGTGAAGCTGTACTTAGGGAGACAGACGTGCCTGTCGCGTCCTCATCTGTTAATATTTCAGAGAACGCGTCGCCGTCTGCAGTGTGATGAGCAACTCTCTGGCGCGTGAGTCATTCCAGCAGATGTCTGCTGTGCTGATAGGTGTGATGCAGCAGGATGCTGTCAGGCCTTTATGGCCTGTCACGCGCCAGGTCCCGCGCTCATTTCGACCATGACATCAACACATAATCAGTGCACGTGTAGATGGACTTGCCAGACAGGCAGGGTTTGCCTTTTGCACCCTTGCCTCCTCTGTTCTTCCCATTGTAGTCAAATAATTAATAAAGATCAGGCTCTGTTTGTTGAACCCCCTCCCCCTAGCCCTCCCTTCTCTGACCAGCTTTGCTGTGAGTCCTGCTGTGTCAATTAAAGGAAATTTACTCCGTGTAGGGAGGTCCATTGGGGAAAGGGCTGAGAAGCAGTGTGAGTGATCTCCTGGAACTTTGAGAAAATTGGCAAACGCTTGTCTCAGACTGAAGGAGTCAGTAGTGCTTATTACACTGGGTGGATACATGACTAGCAAGCATTTTCCATATTTCATTATAACAAAGTGATACCACCTGTGCTCTCAGCAGTAGTAACAAAATGATGTCCTTGAAACGGCCCTGTTGCAGATTTGGACTGAACAAACCCCACCTGAGAAATCTGGAAGTGCGCCTGCTGAGGACATCCAGAGCTCGACGAGTAGCTGCTGGAGTGTGGGAACTCATTTTTTTGTACAAAAGCAGGTTATGCAGAATTCGGCCTTTTATGAGACCTATTGAACATCTAAGAGACCAAGACGGCATATGTCGCGCTTACCGTAGTAGCTTGTCTCACATAGCAGCACCATATTGTAACGTTCTCATGATGCTTCTCAACTATACTTCCATTGTTTTCTTACCTGATACACTCACAAAGGCCAATGTAGGCAGTTTACAAAGGCATGTAAATATGCAAATGGTCTTTAAACACTTGTGAAAAACTCGGGGGTGCCGGAGATAAGACTCCAGACACTGCCCAGCTGAGCCCCCAGCAGCTCGAGTTTCACTGCAGCAGCCCGGGTGACACACAGGACAGGGGAAGAGGGGGCCTAAAGCCCTTGGGCCTAGGCAGAAGTGTGACTGTGAATGTGCGACCCCCTTTGCATCGCTCCACGGACCCCCTGGGGGTTGCACCCCACAGTTTGAAGACCCCTGTTCTATGGTTACCCCTTAGAACATTCAACTTTGAGATATTCTTGCTTGTCAGGGCTGGAATGAAGGAGAATAGATCTCAACATAATGAAGATTACTGGAAAGTAATTTGAGCATTACCGCTGTGTCCCTGTTACTTGTCCCTGTCCTAATCAATGAGGATGTGACAAGCTGGCTCAAATGGCATTAATGTACCATAAAAAAAACAAGCTGGCATGCAACAGATATGAACATTGTAACCATAAATCAATGGAAACATGTAACAAATTACATATTCACCAACTCAGAACTGCTAAAGCAAATGCCTCGCCTTTATCCAACAGCTGCATACTACAGTGTTGTGCAGAACTGTTAAGAGATGTCAAAGTCGCCGCCCAAAAGACATCAAGTATCACATTTTCGAAAGTTTAAGCCAAAAAAGTTAATATTTGTGACATGAAGCAGGAGCTGGAAATGGAAACCCCAGCCTAATCATATGTGGTGCAGGTTGACCTGCAAGTTCTGTGACTAAGGATAGAGACAGAAGGCATCTTACCCTGACTGCTCTGAAGGTGACCAAAAGGTCAAAAAAATTCCAGATATGCTCTGTATGTACACCTTAAGAGCTCATCCAACAGTCAAAGCATGTAAAGCACATTCATTAGTCGATTTCAGAGGACTCAAATGTAGGAGAAAGTCGGCATAATTCTTGTGCAGTAAATCAGGAAAGAGATGCAACATCAACCCTTCTGGCTAAACCTAAAGAAAATGTTAAAAGGAAAGAAGAGCTTAAATCTCACTGTATCTCTGAGCTGGAGCATTGGGCACCATAAACACTATCTTTGCTGAACGAATCTTTTGGGTAACCTCATCCAAATATTCAAAAGGGGCATATTGAAGGGCCATGAGAACCAAAGGAAGATTCTTGGACAGGGACAGAGATCAAACCCTGGGTGTGGTAAATCAAAACTCTACCGAAGAAAAGGAACTCATTTGGACAAGGAGTTGAGATTACCCCAGGGAGGACAAAAAGCATAAAAAGCAGCCAATGATGCTGCAGAGAATGTAAACGACAATGAAAATCCTCCCCCAAAAAATCCAGAAAATAAAAAGGATCACACAAGAGGGGGGAGGGGGGTCCAAATGCTTAGAAGAACACAAATGGCCAAAGGAAGCCTACTAATTATTGTAAGCATGAAAGGTGGATGACCTATGTTGAATGGCTAATGCTACCTCGAGAGAAACACTCAAATTGCAGAGTCCTAATGTTTGAAGTGCCTAACCATCAACCTGAGGTGGAGAAGGGATTGAAGCATAAGAGAAGGCCACTGAAAAGTGGACGGAAAGGCAGATTCCAATCTAACCCCAACAGAAGATTGTTTTACAAATAGGGGCTGGGGCTGAGATTGAACAAAGTCAAACCCCCTCCCTCTGAATTCAGAGAAATGCCCTCCGTAAAAGTGGAAAAAAAGGAAAGTCAAAAAAGAAATCAAGAGGCCTAGAAGATAATAGCGCACCTACTCTCAATGTCATGTGATCGTTTCCCCAAGAGCAGTACAGGGGAAGCTGTGAATTGATGGAATCCACAAAGAGATTCACCTTGTGCACTAGTGCCCTAAAATAGATCTCCTGAAAGATGGCCACCACCAGAGCTAACTCAGTTTTGGAGACAATGGTAGGGTGTCTGTAGTCACATTCTTCATCACCGGGATGTAGCTGGCAAACGGCAAGAGAAGAAAAGCTTGTGCCAAAGAGATGCTGGCAACTACCATATCCAGGGAGTGACTGCAAACATCACCCTGTCGGTTCACATAGCATTGGTCATCTGTTTGTCTAAACTAGAACTGCATGTCACAACAAGAAGGGGACAAAAATATAAAGATCTCTGAGGAAGGTAGAAAGTGTTTGATGAGTGAGTGGCCTATACCCTTGTCCACAGACTCTGTCAAGAGACCCAAGCCAGAGTTGCTCCTCACCCATTCAGACTGCCATTAATTGTTCCGAACATAAGGTTGGGAGGAGAACGGTCTATCCCCTTTGTTGAGGTTACTTGAGAGCAACCACCATTTCAAGGAGTGAAAGATGGACTTTGAGATCGGAATCGAAGTCTCTGGGATAATTGACGATGGACTCTAATGGAGAAGAACCAGAGTCTTCACATGGAACCAGGTCAACAGAGCCATATCGACTGATGCATCCTTGTCTCCCTCCAATTGAAGTAAAAGATGAGATGCAGCGGGTTCACTTCTCGATAAAGTGTGAGGTAAGATTGTAAATTGAAAATCCAAAGAGGGAAAGGAAACCTTTCCATTGTTGAATAAAAGACCTCCCTTTAAATCTAGGCACTGGCTAGGTTGGGAGTGAGACTTGTTCGGGTTCTGCAGCCACCCTTGATCCTGCAAGAGCAAGAATACACGCCCATTGCTTAGAGATGCCTAATTATGTGCAGGAGCCAGTTGTCCACGTAGAGGAAAACTGGATGCCTTCCTGACAAAGGATAACAAGCCAAGGAGCCAGAATCTGGGTGAATATCAAGGGAGCAGACTTGAGACCAAACAGGATGAGACAAACTGGATATGCCCTTACCACAGAGCATCCAAAATTAGTCAGAAGCAAAGATCTTTGAAAGAGGAGGTTTTGAACCTGAGGCACCCCCTATACTCCTACCATTGCCCCTAAAAGAACCACCTGTGGACGAATAGGACATAAAGAGTTGGTGAAGAACAACACCATACAACAGTAAGTGGTATTTAGCTCGTCTAAATTATGCCCAAAAAGATGTCGGTCAAAAAATAAAAAATGTAGCAGAATATTTTTCTTACTTGGATTACTTTTTCAAGTACAAAGCCACACATTTCTGTGAGCTGCTACATTCTCTAAGGAGGTAATCTTACAGATCTCCAAGGCAATGTCAGAATGTTTCTGTTAGACCTGGCACCATTGACGTAGGTCTTCCTTCCATTTTTTCGCTGTTGCCTCCCATGCTTTTCTATGTTTTTGCTGGTCTAGATGCTTTGGGCACTTTGCCACTGCTATTCAGTGACAAGGTGAAAGTGCTCCCTATTGTAAATTGTTGTAATGGATTAGTGACTCCATGGTTGGCTTATTTGATTTACTTGCTAGACCCTAGTACAATGCTGCTGGTGAGCTTGCAGCACTGGTTGTGCCACCCACAGAAGCAGCTTGTAACATATGGCTCAGGCCTGCCATTGCAGAGCCTGTGTGCAGTCTGGGACTGCCATGTCGACTTGGCAAGTGCACACACTTGCCAGTCCCTAAACCTTCACTTTTCTACATATTAGTCACCACTAAAGTAGGCCCAAGGTACCCCCATGGGCAGGGTGCATTGTATGTAAAAGGTAGGACATGCCCTGATGTGTGTGGCATGTCCTGATGGTGAATTACAGCCAATTTCGTTTTTCACTAATGCAAGGCTACCTGTTTCCATAGGCAATAATGGGCAGTTCGATTATAACATCTTATACTCCTAACTGACCCAGGGAACTAGATAGAAATTCGAGTTTAGTATGCCTGAACTCAGAATGTTAAAATACATCTTATAGTGAAGGACATTTTTACATTCTGTGTTTGAAAATACCACGTTTAGAAAGTGGGTATTTTCTTGCCTAACAATCCAGTTGTCTCTGCTGGGTTTGTGTATTCCATGTCTGGTTTGTGAGTGAAAAGGGGCTGGAGAGGGCCTTAGCTCCAGCAGTCTGATGGGTCAGGGCTGGGATGAATAGGACCTCATAGAATAGAGAGTATGGGGCAGAGATTTCCTTTCAGCTACCTGGGCCAGGTCTGCTCTCAAACAATACTGTCTCCACCTCCTGCCAGGAAGCTGCACCCAGGAGGACAGAACTGGTTTTGATTAGGTACAGACACTCTCTGACTTCAGAGAACAAAGTATTTTGCCGTATAAATATTGGGGCCCAGACCCCAGAACTTTAGATCACTTCTGGGAATCAAGACAAACCTTTGCCAAGGAGAGAAACCACGAAAACTTGAGGAGGTGACTGCCATGTGTCGTTGTGCTATTTCTGGGGTTGGCCTGCAGTGGTTACTTATTTGCCAAGGAAAGGGGAAAAGGAACTTTGTGAATTTTCCTCATTTTGAAGAAGAATCTCCAAGGGCTTGAAGTGTGCTTGCCTCCTGCCTGAAGTCTCAGGGATACAAGACTTCACCACCAGCTCCCCTGAATTCCCTTGCTGGGAATTCTACCTGCCAAGATGTGCCTACTGTTGTTTGGGCCATCTGAGAAGACTGCGTGTCGCTGGGAGCTAGAAGCATGACACAACGAGGAGAAGCATGTCGCCACCGCAGCAGGTGCCGTTGCATCGCCGAAGAAGCGTGCCACCACCGCAGCTGTTCGCCATCGCATCTGAAGGGTGTCGCATCACCGGAGAAGCATGCAGCTGCCGCAGAGGTCGCCGTTGCTTCATCGGAGAATCGTGTTGCAGGGCCTGTTGCGGCTCCAAACCTCATCAATTTCACTGCACGGCCGTCGGGCGTGCACGCACCACATCCCCGTTGTCGCACTGGATCAAAGACGCCATTTTGTCGCATCACACCAAATCGTCGCATCACATCGAGGCACCATCTTGTCGCATCGCACCGGATCACACTAAGAAATCGATGCATCAACTCCCCACACAGTAAGGAAGCGAGCATCAACTACCCTGCGCCGCAGTAAGGAACCGACGCATCCACTCCCCTCAGTGTAAGGAACGGTGCATCAACTTCCCTGCGACCCTTTTGTTTGTTTTGAATGACACATCCAAGGTACTTTGAGAGTACAGTGTTGCATTTTCCATCTACATTGAACTAAGCTATTTTTACCATTTTAAAGTCTTATTTTAGTTTACAGTATTGTGGATTTTTTGTCGTTTGGTCTTGTTAAGTCTAGTAAAGATGACTTATTTTTCTAAACTGGTGTGGTGTCCATTTATAGTGTTTTCACCGTATTACTGTATGTGTTCACAAATGCTTTACACACTGAATCTGAGATAAGCCTGTCTGCTCAGGCCAAACTACCAAGGGGGTGAGCAGAGGTTATCTAGAAGTGTACATCCTTTCTCTGGTTAGAATCAAGGGTCCCTATTTGGACAAAGGGACCTACCTCTGCCAACTAGAGATCCCCAATTCTAACAGTTTCTCAATAACATCAAAAAGAACGTCACATATAGACTCCTCATTGAAATCTGAAAGTAAGAACTGAAAATATCTTACGAGGGACTGAAGTATACGCTGCATACATTTGAGCTCTAAGGGCTAAATTAGCTGCTTGTGGACCATGCTCTGAAAAACATTCAACCCCCTTGTCAATGGAATCAGAGGCGGCAGAATCCTCATAGGCAATAAAGAAGTGACCAATTAAACAAGGAAACAAATAGTCCACTTTGAAGGAAATCCTGGTTAATTTCGTCCTGGGATCCATCTTTGCTCACTTTCCAGGAAAAGTGGTCTCTTCCTGGTCTTGAAGCAGCCCCCGCATCATACCCTGGGGAGGAAGGAGACCCTGGGAATGAGATGGTAGGTATATTTCAAAAGAATTGATCTGTCCAGAGTCCTCAGAAGTAGATGAAAGAGCAATGTCAGGAGACATCAGCTTCAGGGAATGGTACTTCATCAAGGACCTCCCTTTCAATGTAACATCCTCCAGCCTCATTGTCAGGATTTCCATCAAATCTCAGGAGTAAACAGTTGATCCTCTGTATCTCCTAAAGAATCAATGTCAGTAGCAGAGGCAGGAGGAGTAATCACAGAAACAGAAGCTGGAACTATATTATTTTAACAAAAACGTTACAATCTCCCCAATACGATGTCTTGATGCCACACGATCAATTGACGGAGGTGCATCAAGAGGAGGCAAGGCACAGGAGGGACTCAAATTCCAAGATCTGGTGTAGATGGAGAGCACTCAAGATGGCAATACAAATGTTGTGTCACTTACAGAAGGGCCAACGTTTATGTTTTGACTCAACTTGGAGGAGCACTTGTATGTTGGAGAAGAAATCACTCATGATCAAGATTCTCCCCAGCAAATGGAAGAATGAAGCAAAATAACCTCCAAAAGAAAGGAAACCAGTCAAAAGACTCTCACTTGACCTTTGTGTAATATTTTTAAGATGACTACTCCTGATGCCTTCTACCTGCTCTCACCTCAGGATGAACGCAGAAGCAGATCTGGGTGGTGATGTAATGACTCATAATGGCACAAACAGGAATTGTCTGTCCTTCTGAAGATGAAGCTCTTATTAAGAACTGGAGTGGAATACATACGGAACTCTATCCCTAACTGCTCTTGCACCTGACCACCAAACTATGTTACTTAATACAGGTAAGTGACTGGCAACGGAGAAATAATAGAAACTTAAATAATGCCTCTGCATTGCAGAGGGTCTTATTCTACAGAACGTATTTCTGAGGGGAGTGATTGCATAACAGTACTCAGACAGTACTCCAAGTCTAAACCTGGGCTGGAAGAAAGCAAACCCCGCACAGCAGAGTTCCCTCAGGAAAGCAAGGCTTCCTAAGGAAATATAAAGGAACAAAAATAGTAAACTTACCAAAGGACATGTGCACCCAGACGACTGTTTTGTTGAAAACAGAAAAAACAGAGGGGCATAATAGCAAGGGCACTATCGCCGCTTTAGTGGGACTTTTTACCGCTAAAGCAGCGATAATTTTATCGCCTATAATTATATCGTCTGTCTGTCGGTCTGTTTGTCCTTTATGCATTACTACACTATTCATCCGATCGCCATGAAACTTTGGGAAGTTGTTGAGTACACTCCAGCGAATGTTTCTGCCATCATTTTTTTTAAAATATCGCCCCCCCAGGGCCCTCATAATCTTTTGAATATCGCGCGGAATTACAAAAATCATCAGTGGCTCAGAGCACGGGCTATATTAGCAGCTACTAAAAACAATGTAAATGCCATCAATTTCAGTATTCAAAATGGAATACCAGGCGAAGCGACAACGTATAAGTCCATCGATACTGTGATGAATCAAGACGAAGTTGTCAATTACCCAACGGAATTCTTGAATTCACTGGATTTGCCGGGTATGCCACCGCACATTTTGACATTGAAAATTAGCGTGCCTATCATTCTTCTCCGAAACATCAATCCACCACGACTTTGCAACGGTACAAGACTTACGGTGAAAAAGATGATTAACAATTTCACCGAAGCTACAATTTTGTATGGGAAATTCAAGGGGGAAGATGTACTGTTGCCACGTATTCCAATGATCCCAACAGATATGCCATTTGAATTCAAACGTTTACAGTTTCCGGTGCGACTCGCTTTTGCAATGACCATCAACAAAGCACAAACACAATCGCTGCAAGTGTGTGTACTCCATTTGGAGAATCCGTACTTCTCACATGGACAACTGTATGTGGCCAGCTCACGCGTCGGAAAACCTTCTGATTTATTCGTGTACGCACCAGATGGAAAAACAAAAAATATCGTGTATCCACAAGCACTCGAATAAATAATAGAATTAAAACGACACTTTGAAGTGTTTTCCATATTAAAATGAATAAGTTTCAATAAAAATTACACAATTTAAATTGAATGTTATCATAACAAGTTTCCTTGAATTTCCTTTTTCTGAGATCGCAGCAACGCGCGACGGGTAAGCTAGTTAGAGATAAACGTTGCTAATAGCATGTTATCTCTGCGATAATATCCGGCGATAGACAGTGATAAAAAGAATGCGCTAAGCGCATTTAGCGATAAATATCGCTATTTGTTGCTAATATGCCGCAGAATGTTTTGCAGGAGGTGATAACAGTGCATGATGGGGGTGCATGTTATAGTTAGTTTACTAAATTCTAACTGTTGTATATTCAGTGTTTTTGACATTTTCTTTTACGCTAGAAAGCCTAACTGTAACGTCACTTTATCCGTCGTTTTCTGCAAAAATATATATGTATATTTTAAAGGGGCCCGTCTACAGAGATTGCGAGTAGACCCTTTGCGTGTTGTTTGTCATTACTTCGAAAGTAATAGTTAAAGGGCAATAGATAATATATATAGCGCATAAAGAACACTGATTCCGGGGTACTAATCTCAATCCCGATGAGAGCCTGAAACCCACAGTGGCAATGGCAATGGCATAGCCAGGTCTTTTGCTGCCCGTGGTGGCCCCTGCGTTTGCCGCCCACGATGGCTACAGATAAGAGTGGGAGGGGAGGACGCCACCCCTAAAACTTGTGCTGCCCAGGGTGGACTGCCCCCCCCCGCTTCTCCCTTGCTATGCCACTGCACAATGGGCAACAACTTTTGGAACATGTCAACACTGAAAAGTGTGTAGGGCTATAATACCCTGTAAACACCCCAACTCTGGTTTTATCCATATCAGGGCTATCCGTCATTATAGGGAACCCTGGGTGACATTTGGGTGACATTTAGTTACTTTTATCTCTGATAAGACCCGAAGTGAAAATATCATAAGTGCTCCCTGGAAAATGGTAGTGACCATCCTGATTTTTAGGGACTAGGATGAGACCAAATGATGAAGCGTGCCACTAATACAGTGGGCGATGGTGTTTTACAGCAACGAATAAGGTTGCCCTGTGGCTACCTTCCATTGTTTGCCATTTCTAATAATCTTTGGATCATAGGTTATAGGATACTCATTTGTGTTTGATATAGCAGTTATCGAAACTGTATCCTATATCCTGGAAATGTTCTCCCCCCTTCACGGTCACAGAAATTGTTTCTGTGACTGTAACTTGGCATTTACAACACAGAATCGCCTTCTTTAATAACTCTTTACTGATGCTGTATATAAAGATAAAATGTTTATAACATGCTTGCTGTCACAGTCGGTGTTTCACAGCACAGTAAATAACCAGTCTTATTAGACAGATCATAGTACTTTATTTACGGACCTCTGGACAGGGAAACTCATCCCCAGGTTGGAGTTTGACATTTGATGTGTATATTGCATACATACCTCAGCTATGATCCCTAGAATAACTGAGCAATATTATGAAATGCACCCACAGTTTTCAGAAGCGGCCTAGCCTATGAGAACAGTACCACATTTCTTGCCTATTAAAAAAAACCAAAAATGGAGCAATTGGATTGGCAATGGTGGCGTAATTGAAATATAGCTGCTACATACTTGTATCGCGGTTGTCTTGTTCTTTCACACCCTCTCTCTTTCAGAAGAAAACAGGCAATTTCAAACATTTTATTTTGAATTTATTTGAGGGATTCCTTGCTTGAGATAGACTCCCAGGCTCCCAATGTCTGTTGAATGCACCAAGCAACACATTCTCTTGGCCTACACGTTATTATGCAGACTCTGAAATGTAATGCTGGTTTTCCTTGTTAAGTTTAATACTTTTGGGGCAAAGCTCTTACAGGCACAAAGTGTTAGTGATTGCAACCCTCGTGAAATTAGCTCTGTGTTTATTCTGAGAAGTCTGGCAGATCCCATAAGAGGTCATGGTTTCCCACAAAGATTTATAACCTTTCTTATTTGAGAGATCCTTTTCTGCTTTGAAATCATATTTTATACAAACTAAAGAACAAAGCTCAAGATGTAATAAAGGTTTTCCTGTTGCACACAGTTCGAACTGCTGCTTGAGACTGCCATTTTTTTTCTGATGTGTACTAAAGCTATTATGAGAGTCTGTACATTTTTACAGACTTCTGAAATGCCTTAAGACTCCATATTGGATAGCTGTTTGGAAGGTGACTGGTGTAGGCGGTCCCTTCCAAATACTGGGTAGATATGAGATGTATCCATGTTTTGCAACCCAAATCCAGGCGCAAAATATTGACTCCCTAGTTGTGGAGGTAATAGATTCCCTTTTCTGAACGTTAAAAAAAATACTGTTTGTTGGGAAGTTGCTTGAGCTGTCAAGTCTCAAGCAAACGTTTTGCAAAAATAAAACTTTTCTTTTTAAGCACAGAACTGTTTCCTTTGAGGAAACCTGGTTGTATTAAAAAAAGTAATTTATTGAAGTCAATCCCAGACATGATGGTCAGCTGAGCCTAGCAAGCCACCATACCTAGGATGGAAAGCAATCCTTATCGCAATTTGTGACCCACCCCGTTAATACTTATGAGGAAGGTCTGGTTGCTTGTGACACACTTTGAATCAGAATTTAGGCAACTTGCTTTTTAAAACATAGGTCAGTTTGGTAAATTTTTTACTGGTTGTACTAATACGGGCCACAAATAGCGAAGGAGGTTTTTGCGGTAAGTACACCAGGCCCCAAATGCCCAGTGAGTTTAACTCAAGATCATGATTTGCTTGGAGCTGAGAGAGGTTGTGTGAGCAATTATTTTCTATTTGTTGGTGCTACTTGTACCCACCTTGGATTTTGTGGTACTTAGCTGAGTCAATGTTCACATGCTTTCTCCCAAGTGCCTCATTGTGTAGCCAGTGTAATTAAAAAATTAAATGCAGACTTGATGGAGACAAAGTATCATCCACATTGGTACAACATGAAGTATGGTCTCCCTCTCAGAACTTGCTAGCCCAGACTCAACAGAGCATCTTACTTGTGGTGCATGCAATAAGGCACATCTGAGCAAAGTTGAATAGACAGCACACATGCTCATTCACACCGCCAACTTTAAGGCTGATACACGCCTGTCACCAACACAAATTTTAGATGATGCCACAACATATGTCAAAATACTGTGATTTGTCTCTGCAAATTGGGGACAGTTGAGTATTTCATCTGATATAGCACAGAACAAACTTAGTAGGGCAGTGCATGGCTTTTGGTGACCAATAATGCCTTTTCTTAGAATTTCTTGGTTTGTCATAAGACACAGTCTCATTCGGTTTGCAAAAATATGGACTAAGTAAAAAGTAGAAATGTACCTCAGGTGAACACGTGAGCTGAATAAGTTGCGGCATTGAAAGGTGACCCCAATGTGTGTACCAGGGCTTTCTAAAACTACAGCCCTTTTGAGCTCCATTTAATCCTCAGGGATGGGGAAGCGGAGACCACCTACTGCGGGGGGCTGGGTCCAGTGGTAACATCATGTTAGCAAAGCATTTATTGTTTTTAGCTTTGATTAGAATCTGAAATGACAAGCCAATCAGGTGTCAAGCAGTTTTGGCAGTTGATGCTTGAATAAACAAACATAATCTGCCATCTATATTAAAGGGATACTGTTTTCTTGCTTCCCCATGTCTGCCTGCCATATTTCTAGCTTTCAACATACCCTGCCGCATGGCTCTTTCTCTTGGGATGGCAGAACAATGCAGGCTTCATTGATGGGGGGTTTCTACAGCTGATTGCTTCACAAATGAGCTACTGGCAAATCAAGGCTAAAGTCTGTTAAGGCACGAATAATTTGCTATTGCAAATTTGACTGAACTGTGTCTCACTACTATACAGCATTAAGCAGACGCCAAAACAGAGTATAAATAACAAATGTTACAGTAATAATAACAATATTACCAGTGGTGAAATTACACACGTGTGAACAACTGATTTCACTGTGACATCACAACTAACCAGGTATCGGACAGATGTGTTTTAGTGCTTTATATACAACTGCAAAAAAATTGAAAAAAATTACCATTAATAAATCAGAATTTAACATTTCATATGCAGGTTCCCTTAAGCCGCACTATAATAAAAATGTATTACAGAACTAAAAAATCACCTGGTGAGCTTTCAGTTTTAGGATAATAATTTTTTCCCAATATTAGTCTATGTTGCAGTCATCTCTCAAACCACCCACCATATCGTCCTGCTGCTCATGAATTGAAACTCACATGAGATTCTCTTGCTGCTCTGTCATCTTAAGGAAATGTAAATAAAAAGAACATTGACGATGCCAAAAGGTTTCCTTGTTTATAGAGGTACACAACACGAGGCACATTTGAATCTTGGGCCATATTAGCGAGTACCTCGTTAAAATTATCGCCGTTTTAGCGGCAGGAAACTGCAGCCAAAACAGCGATAATGGGCTTGCTAATATGCGTTATAGAATTCCAATAGAAGCCCAGGATGAATGTGCAGGACATCTTATCTATTGGAATTCTATCACGCATATTAGCAAGCCCATTATCGCCATTTTTTGCGGCAGTTTCCTGCCGCTAAAACGGCGATAATTTTAACGAGGTTCTTGCTAATATGCCCCCTAGTCTTTTGTGACGTGCAACACAAAGCAGAAACATGTACTTTATAAAGCGGGATGGGGGAGTTAAAGGAGGACGTCTGCAGGGAGAGACGCTGCAAGAAGAGTGCACTACAAACAGTTCAAGTGCTTTGTAGGCATCAGGAGAAAGTTTCTTGATCAGAAGTTTTTTCAGTAGTGTATTGGAAGGCCTTCGTGCCAGCGTGTTTTTTTGCAAAAAGGAGGTAGCTGATTGTATCCTTGTGTGCCCACCAGAGCCAGACGGGCTATAGCGGGCACCAGGCGTTTTCCTGTGGGCCGGAAGCATGTGTTACTTGGGTCCAGTTTTGCAGCAGTGTTGAGATGTTGCCCCCGTAACAAAAGCAGCAGCAGTGCTTCTCACTAGCAGCCCCCCAACAGTGGCAGGCCCAACCGAATTGCCATGGCTGGTTTGTGTTTTTCCTTTCCAATTGGTAGTAGGGAGATTGGTGTCGTTCTGGAACCAGGGATCTTTCAGACTAGGTTGGCAGGAATACTTCGATGGAGGTATTTGTTGACATTTTGGTGAGTTGATTCCCAGAAGACTTAGAAGGTGTATAATATAATTAGACTTATTTTTTGATTGGCAGTCAGATTGCTTTAGTTAAAAAGGCGAATATTTGGGTATGTATTTTCCAGACCAAAGATGATTATTCGCTGTAGTTTGTACTATTTCTAATTCCCTCCGTGTCTTCAGTGGGGCACCGAGGAAAATCATGAGCAGCAGAATAGTCTGGATAGGACTATGCTTGAATGAAGAGGTTTTGTTAAAGTATGCTGAGGGTGAAGCAGATCCTGCAGATGAAGACGTGCAAAGGTGAAAAAAACCTATTGACATCCATGCACTGTCATAGGTTCCCAATGGAACTGACAGCACATCATAAGGGGCATCAGAGAGCACTGGTTAATGATCCACCGAGGATTACTGACTGATGCTTCCCGCGGGTCCACTGGCTGACATCTTGGGAGCACCTGGTAATGTGATTTGGGGGATCACTTGCTGGTGTGCTTAAAGGAAGCGCAGCATGATTTGTTTCACAGGAGCACTGGGTGGTGTGCCTTAAGGAGCTCTTGCTATTGTGGTTGAAACATGCACCGGTTCTTGTGTATTTGAGGAGTATTGTGTGCTACTTATTTCATGGGACCCATATTGGGAGTGTTAGAGGTCCTGCACAGTTGTATATGCAGCAGGGACACAGTGATGTAAATGGGGGCTCAAGTTGAAAGGGGCCAAATGTTTACGTTTAATGGGTGGACATAAGTGGGCGTCATAAGAAGTCTCACCCTTTATCATCCGAGATGTGGCTGCAGGCTCAGCCCCCACTGTCCTCTGAGTCTTAAGAAGTTACACTGAAGATGAGTGAATGATCCATACTTTGCTGCTGTACAGACCCGTGCCTTTGATCACATGGAACATTTTGCACAGTCACTTTTCTTTGTGTTAAAAGGACAGTGAAATTGATGACACTTCTCATGAGCAGAGCTGAACTGTGCAAGAAGGACTAGCGAGCCTTGACAGTAGTCACACTCATGCGCAAAATTGTTAACTTCAGATTTCATTGCCATAAGAATAACTTATGTAGTTATTTGTAAAGTGTAGAATTTGGCACTGCTTCTTGATTCGAAGGGATGTTGTAGGACCAATTTATGTAGCTCTGGTTATTATCTTGTCAATGCAGATGCTTTTGTACCCACTGTGTCTCACTGTCTGTGCTATCCCAATGTTCATGGTCTGCCTTTAGCAACCTACCAACCTAGTCTCAATGTTCCTGGGTCAGTGACCGCTTGACATATACCTCTTTGTCAGCTATGCAATGTCACTGTCTCCATGGCCCTTTCAATGTCAGTGTACCTCTGTGTCCCAGCCCCTTGGTGATTGTGCCCCAGGTGTCTTTAGCCTTCTTCTTAGTCTCTGTTTCCCCTCTTGTAAGTCTCTCCGGTGTCTCATGATCAATGTTCTTGTGTCATCCATCAGTTTCCATTGGCCCCATGTCCGTACCCTCATATCCCTCTATCACGGTTATCTGTACATTGCTGTCTATGATTTAAATTATGTTTAACATGTGCACATGTAAATAATCACATCTAGGGTTTGAGATGGAGAATTGAAAAGGTCACGTTGAACAAACAGAGTAACTAAATAACAACTTCTCTTAGACTTCCTGAAAGACCAGTAGAAAATTAATCTTTCAGGTGACAGTAACTTGGGCACCAGAACTGACAACTCTTGGTCAGTTTGTGATTTGTAGGTTCATTAAAAACATGCTGTGGTCAAAAACCTCAAAAAACAAAGTGATGGATGGAATGCTTGAACAAATCTCATCCACTGATGATCACTCAGGCCGCCACCCAATGCATCATTTTTTTCCTCCATCATGCTGCCTTAGTTTGGACCCATCCATATGCAAATCACCATGACCCTGCTCCAATGGGAACAATCCAGCCTGAACTGCCAGGCTAAGTCCTCCCTGAAAATGGAAACCAAGCAACCTAGGACTGGTTTCTCCCTTTTTATGAGCTTAGCTTCCAGGTATAGCTTGTTTCCAGTGGCTAAGTGAGCACATGGCCACACCCGGATATCAGTCATACATAAGCCCAATAAAGGTCTTTTGTCTGGGCCAGTTATAGGCTGATAGCCTTGATAAAGTTGGATATGAAAATCCTGGTAAAGATTTTCCAATCTCTTTAAGGAAGCATCAGATGGCTGGTGCACCTGACATCCCCTAGCACGATTTTTAGGCCCCAGGACGGCACCCAGCAAGATTTCGCCAGTGTGGCCATTCGCAGTGAGAAAGCTGCCTCTTGAGTAAAAAATATACTCGAGCAGCAGCAAAGAAGCAGTGTGCTCTAGCATTTCATGTGGTGCCATTTGCGCTGATTTTGTAGCATGAAACAAGCTCCCAAATCGGCATGATGTGCCAATTCCGCATGCTTGCAGTAATCTGTGGAATCTCTTAGAGTTTTTATGTAAATCCGCGTAATTCCACAGATTGAAACTCCACGAGTTCCACCCTCCCCAAGGTGGAACCATTTGCTATTGACATCGAATATAATGTGCCGATTAAGGGAATACATACAGTTGCTGAGGGAAAAAAGGTGGTTTATGACTTGAAAGTATGGATTAACACAAAAACAAGGATAAAGACAGAAGATGATTTTGTAGAGGAGACCCCCTCCAACAAACTATCCTTACAGCCATTATAAAAGATGTTGACTGGCTTGGTATTTTTCAAAATAGGCGTAGAGTGTGCCAGGGTGTGCACTTGCCCCTTTACTACTAATTTTATACATAAACAATCGTAAAAGCCCTTTAACAGCTAACACCCTGGACACCCAATTATAAGCGGGTAGGGCAAAGAACACGCATGTGTACCTGCCCTGCCTTTCACCTACCCTTTGCTCACCCACTCTGGGCACTTTGTTGGTCATGAAAGGTTCTCCCTGGATAGCTAGTGATTTAAAAAGGCCAGCCTGAGCTGAAGCGCAATTGCCCATGCTCAGATCTGCAATGGCAGGCTGGAAACATGTTTAGAAACACTATTGGTGCAAGTGCGCACAACGGCCTGCAATGGTGGTCTGACCCATTTGTAAGTACCATAGGTGCAAGTGCACACACACAGGTAAGCACAACTTCCTAAAGTATTGGAAGGGCATGTGCACTTTCACACTGCACTTACAGTGGGAAAGAGCCTAGAGCCTTGAGGCCACTGAAAGAAAATCAGCAAAAACTGGTAGGAAAAAGCTAAAAGTTTAGGGAAATGCTACCTGAAGAGTATCAGTTCTAACAACCAGCTACAGAGGTAAATAATCAGTTGTATTTATCTATTAACCAGTTATCAGGCAATGCACCCTCAGTGGAAAGAGTCTCCTTTTTAGGGCTCGCGCCTGCGTTGCAGTGCGCAGCGCAAGAGCCCTTTTGTATGGGGTTTTTGAAAGCTGCTCACACGCTCGTGCGTGTGAGCAGCTTTTCGTCGGCTTTCATTGGCTTTCGGTGCTTTTTTTAAAAAAAAAGCAGGCACGCAATTGGGCAAAGGCGGGCCCATGTCCAGCCTTTGCTCTGCCCGTTCCCGACGGTGGCTAGCACGCGCAGCAGCGTGCGTTCGCCTCGCTGCCACTGCTGCGCTCCCTCCCCCCACTCCTCTGTGGTGCGCGCGCACCACTAGTTTTGTTATATGTCAATACATATGTTATTGACCAAATAAAACTGCTGCATTGGCTTTTAATAGAGCATACATTATTTCTTTTGAATGTAAATTTGATCTCAGACAAATATCAGAGAAAAATAAAGAGGAATAATTTTACTCAAAATCTGACATTAAAAAAAAATCTCAAAAAATGTATTGAAATGTTTTAGTAAGCACTGGTATTGTTTTCTCGAAATAAAATGTAGGCAACATGTTCAAAAAGAGTCCTTATTTGGTATCAGATGGGAAGCCTGCTGCTTCCGGCGCTGATCTCAGCTTAGCTCATTATGGCGGTATCTGATGCAAGGACGCTAAGCTGCCCTCTGACTCACTCGGCGCTAAGCCCCCCCCTCGGGCGGACATGGTGAGGTCATTCCGAGATGAATTAATCGCGCATTTAGTTTGCCTGGAAGCTCGCAGAGCGTGACGAGCTTCCCGCGGATCCTTTGTTCGAGAGGCTCCCTCCCCACACCTTTCAGAAAACCCCCTCTGGCGGGCTGAGGATGCCAGGCGAGATGTAATATAGATTTACATCTGCTGCAATAGATGAAGAGCGCGAAAAGTCTGAACATGACTACGTCATTTATTTACTTCGCGATGTATCCAGCGCCGTTGAGGTTGTGTGGTCGCAGCCCAGGTGGATGAATGTTCAAGAATTCAGAGATCCGCCATGTTGGGATTGGCCCAGACTTTACTAAGGGGATTGGCTGGTGTTGTGGCCCTTTTAACAGGTGCATTTGTAGATGCTTATTACTTTAGGCTTGGCAAATATTGCATAGAGCACCCATTAATGCATAGACAAGTGGAAACACAGTGCCAAGGGACAAGACATTGTTGTGGGAAGAGAAGTACCACTTGTGTGTCCCCCCATACCAGCTATGTCTGAAATTATGTCTGGATTGCTGAATTATACTGTAATATCTAATGTGCATATGTATGTGTGTAGTAGTAACTGGTAGATGGCTCAGGCTTCTTGTGTGAGGGGCACAAATCTTCTGAAATTTACGGAGGCTTGCGTTTCTATTTTTCTCTGATGCGGTCAGTCTTGACTGTGCCGTATTTCAGAAGACAGTGAGGTAAGGGTAGGGCAGGGGTCTCTAACCAGTCCAGCTGCCTCTGAGTAGCTCACCTGTGTGCAGCCCAGCATATTAAATTAGACAGCTTTTGCTTGGTTGAATTATCATACATATAAAAAATGTTACATTATACAGCACTAATAATATTAGTAGCTACCAATGCGTTTCATTGAACATAAGTAGCTCTCAGTACATAAAAGGTTGCAGAGACCTGGAGTAGGGTATGTCTTTAGTAGTAGAAAGAACCAAAGACTATCAACATTGTGTATTGTGATTGGGTAGAGAGAGAGGAAGCACTGCCTACGATAACTGGGGTAAATAAATGTTCATTAAAAGAGAAGAAGGGCTGCCAGAAATTGAAATAAAGTATTCATTTGAAACATAAAAATGGGACTTCCCAGTGGTTAACCTGAATAACTGCTGTGGCCGGTGTACTGTGCGCTTCGGGATCAAGCCGATGTTTTGTTTCCTTAGTCAAATCCAGCAAACTATGTGTGGGAGACAAGAAAAGAGGCAAACCTTGCTGACCTTTGAGGTATTTATTCTAAAGGAAATGTGATGGCCCCCTTTTGTAGCCTGAATAATTCATTTTAAAACCTAATCCTGATCGCGTCTGAATTGTTGTCAGCACAGGGTGAGATTTTAGGATGACCTATTAGGTAATAAAAGAGGACCACAGCGAGAGGCACCAGTAAGTAACTGCTTCCCCTGGAATCTTCAAACCATTTCACAACCATGATATTACTCACTTGTCACGCGCTGCAGCATGTTGAAGCATACCATTACAGAGTGCCCTGCCTGTCCCAAGACTGGGAGTCTGTAAATATGAGTGACTATATGCCCTGCATGTAGAAATGATGTGTGACATTATTATGAGTGTACCTAAATGTGGTATTAGGCCCTCATGTCTAAAGCGGATGCAAGGTTTGCATCTCTGGAACCACTGCACAAGGTTAGTCATGTTGTTTCTTTGTTAGGTCTTGTATAAGACAGTCAAAGGCTGTCTATTGCTAGACATATTGTTAGTTTACAGTGGACTTAGAGCCTGCTCATTCCTTATTACTGTTTGGCTTTGTCACTCTCATTTGCTTGCGTCTTATTTGTCAGCTGCCATGGGCTTTTTTTCCTCTTCCAGTCTTTGTCCTTCCCCTGAAGCATGCGCCCAATACTTGTGTCCATCCACTGCTCACTTTTGAGGTAGTAGTGCTCAATGAGAGTATATGTGTTTTCCAGCTGTCTCCCTCATTTACTTCATTCATGCTCTTGTTTCTTGCCCATGTGTTTACCCCTTAAACTCTCTCCCTCATTTGCCATTCTTGAATCCTTCCCTTCTGCCCACCTTTAGTTTTTAGGTCTCGACTATTATATTCCGCAAGGAATAAATAGACAAGAGTATTGTGGGCAATCCAAGCTCTGAAACCATCGCGGATTTTGGACAGTTCGTGTGGAGCACTCGTCCACATCAAAGCCATCAGCCTCCCTCCCACAGACATCTGTTGCTTCCCCAGCGTGCGCAGTGCGCGCTCGGCCTCACTTCTCCTCCCCCTAAATACATCCCTGCTTTCACTTTCACGGCCGTGAGGCCGTGAGCTTAACTTCAAAGGGATCCGCTCCCCCGCCCCCTGCTTCACAGCACAAAGGAATGGGCCTTTCCCGGCCGCTTGCATTTCCCGGCCGCTTTTCATTATTCATTATTCTGCCCTCTGTTAGACTCGTTTTTTTTCCCTTCTTTCATTTGAAATGCAAGTTTCACTAACATATCCATGAAAGAAATTCAGATGTATTGGTTGCACATGTATTATGTATAACAGCTTGTGTTAACATGTTTTATACTATATCAACTATGTTACTATCCACTATCTGTTTACGTAGTGGTTAGAGCGCTGTATTACACCACCTTTCCTGTTACCATGAGCAATACTTACTCAGTGTTCTTATACACTGTACACTCGTACGCTCCATCTCGCCCGCTTTTATTGGTTCCACGTGCCAAGATGTGTCATCAGCAGCATACATTCCATGATACTTATGATACATAGTTGCCAACATAGTGTAATTCGTGGGTGTAGCGTGTGGATCCTCATTTGCACATTTACTTGTGTGTTCGTTTTTATTGTTTCCATAAAGTTTGTATTTTCCAAATCATTTTGCAGTTGTTCCGGTCCATGGTTTGGAGCATGCACTCTGCTGCATCCTCCTCATTTCTGGTCGGGTTATCGGAATGGGCGCGACGCAATTTGTGCGTTAAAGCTCGAGCCTCCAGTTTCCACAGAGCAGGTCTGTTTCAGTTTTGTTTTACCATTAGGAATAGTGTTAGTTTTCATTTCCCAGCATGCACTGTGCAGCATACTGGATGTTTATAATTGCGCTTTTTGGGCGTGTATAATGGTATCCTTCCCTAGTAGTGAAATGCGGCAACTTTTTTCTGCTTTTCTCGGGGAATAGGCACTGATAACAGCCGTTACTTTGAGCTTCCCGAGTACTTAACATTAAGGTATGTAGCACGAGGCTATTTCTTGATACCGTAGGGGAGTCTAGTTGCTAATTTCGTATAGGACTCACAGCAGCTTTTGCCTTTGTTTACAGACCTCCTCTTCATGTGCACAATGTTTGGAAACCATTGATGTGTACACCTCGGGGTGATTAATGGCCAGCAACTGAAAGGGAGGTGAGTGGACAATTAATGCTCGATATAGTAAACTGTGATGCAGTGGTTTTTAGCAACGGATTTTTAACACATTCATGTGACCTTTACAGAACGGTCTACTATGAATACAGAACTGAGCATTAGGAACAGATACAATTGAAGTTGAAGATATTTCTGCCTGTCCAGTATATACCTGCGGTAAATTGAGGTTAGTTATTATTTTTTTACTTTATGGTTACCGTTTGAGAACATTAAGGGATACACATTAGTACCTTCTGAGTAGATGGTGCACAGCGTGGACAAAGGAATGCGCATTTTCCGTCCGCTGGCATTTCCCCGCCGCTTTTCATTATTCATTATTCTTCCCACTGTTAGACTCGTTTTTTGTGCCCTTCTGCCCTCTGTTATACTCTTTTTTCCCTTGTTTTTCTGCCCTTCTGCCCTCTGTTAGACTCGTTTTTCCCTTGTTGTTCTGCCCCTCTGCCCTCTGTTAGACTGCTTTTTGTGCCTTTCTGCCCTCTGCATCGCCACATCATCACTCAGCGCTACCCCAGCATCACTCAGCACCACCACATTATCACTCAGCACCAACAAATTATCACTCAGCACCACCACAGCATCACTCAGCACCACCACAGCACCACTCAGCATCACCACAGCACCACACAGCATCACCACAGCACCACTCAGCGACACCACAGCACCACTCAGCGCCACCACAGCATCACTCAGCACCACCACATTATCACTCAGCACCACCACATTATCACTCAGCACCACCACAGCACCACTCAGCACCACCACAGCACCACTCAGCACCACCACAGCACCACTTAGCACCACCACAGCATCACTCAGCACCACTCAGCACCACCACAGCACCACTCAGCACCACCCCAGCATCACTCCGCACCATCCCAGCACCACTCCGCATCACCACAGCACCACTCAGCATCACCACAGCACCACTCAGCACCACCAGAGCACCACTCAGCACCACCACAGCATCACTCAGTGCTACCCCAGCATCAATCTGCGCAACCATTCAACAACAACTGTTTCAAATATGTTCTCTCAATGTTTCAAGCTTCATTACAAATGTCACAAAAAGATGTTAATATTTCACTTCCGTTCTTGGATTTTCGTCACAATAAAATACACTGAACATAATCTTCACAAAAGTTATTTTCAAAAGTTTAAGCTATTGCCATTTTAAAATACAATTACTTTTATTTAAGTATTAATTATTTAAAAAAATTAAAAGCCATTGTAATTTGTAATATCAATACATCTAAGTCACGTAAATACAAAACATGTTGCATTACAAATGCCATAGGTGTCACACTTGCGAAAGTTATAACTATTGGCATTGTAAATGACAAAGCTATTAATTTAGCTATTTTCAAAACCAACACATAAATAAAACAATTGTCATTTACAAGACCAATAGCTCAAACTTTCCTAATGCGAGACCTATTGCATTGCAAAGGCTTGTTATTCTTGTTTCCTCATGGCCTCTCCATTGTCCGTTTCATTTCCCATACATACTCTCAAACCCTCTGTTGTCCGTTTGCTTACCCATCACTATACCCACCCAGCCTCTGTCGTCCGTGTGGTTGCCTTTGACTGACCACCTTCTCACCCTTCATTGTCCAGGTGCTTCCCTATTCCTGCCCTCTGTTGTCTTTGCACCCCCCCATTGTTGTATCTCACTTGTCCTTCTCTCCCATATGTTTCTCTTTTGCCTAATCCTATGCCTGCTCCCCACTCCCAACCTATTCCCCCCATTTTTTTCAAAGTGCATTAGGACTATATAAAAAAAATCACATTTTGCCCAACTTTTTATTTACCAATCCGTCTCAGATTGGTAAATTAAAAGAAAAAAAATGGGTGCCTCATTTTGTAGACTTGCACTTCTGTGTTGGTGCATGCTCACAAAACAACATGATAGCCAAGTCATAACGATTAGCTAAAAGAAAATACATTATTTTCAGCTAAGCTCGAGTGCAGCATGGCTAAAAATCATTTCCATAGCCCATAGGTCTCGTGGCGAGACCTATTGATTTTGCCAATACTGTTTTTTGTTAAAAGGGACATATGAGACGCTCCATGTCTTGTATGATAGCAAGGTATTCTCCGACCTATTGTGGATTTACCATGACTCTTATTGTCTGCGCGTGGGGGTAGGGGGTAGGAGAGTAACAGTGTGTAATTGAGAGAATGTGTTACTTAGACTTGTTGGGGAGTTATTGTGAATGTTTACCCCAGTACTGTATGTGTAGTGAAATAACAGTTTTTAGTTCTGTTAATTGTTCAAAGGGATGTTCTGTGTGTCCATTCCCTGTACTTTGAGCAGGTGTTTAGGATACTCAGAGTGAAGGATTGTAGCAAAGTAGGATCTGCTTTCATGGTTACCCCACCTTTTTGCCTTATGTCCGTGTGTTTTGACCCTAGTCTGCTGGGATCCTACTAATCAGGACCCCAGCAGCTGTGCTCACTCCCTTAAATTGGCTCTGATAAATACATTGGTACATTCACAATTGGCTACAGGTGTACCGTTATAAGTCCCTAGTACATGGTACTGATGTACCCAGGGCATACGTACACCAGGGTTCTACCATGGGCTGCATCATGCATTGTACCACCCATGGGAGTCCACCTAAACTCTGACTACAGGCCTGCCTTTGCAGCCTGTGTGAGTTGGTGTTTGCACCTCTCACAACAGATATAAGTGTGCTTATATCTGAGGTCACTGCACTTAAACCCTGTAAGTCACCTATAAGTATGGTAGGCCCTTCAGTCTTGAGGGCGGGGTGACTGGTTACAAGTGTGAGCAGGATACCCCTACAAACCCCAGATTCGATTCTCCAGGCTTTTTAAGTGTGGACATCAGTCATTATGAGATGTCTAGCAATATAATGGCTGCACCGGACCTGGTCATGTTTGGTATCAAACATGTTGGAATCATATCCCAACACAGATTCCGGTGCTGGAAGTATGATACCTTGTACTGGGGAGTTTCTTAGGGGACACCCTTGTACTCCTGGTATGAGCCTTTCAGGGTCTGCCTGCAAGCTAGTCCTGCTGCCGACCATAGACACGATTCTGCCCTCCTGGTGCTGAGCTGAGCAGGGGAAGGTAGAGCAATAGGTTTCCTGTCACATGGAGGTGTGACCATCTTATAGATAAGACCTAGTGTATTGGGCTGGGGTTGGGCATTTTTAGCGCCACCAGACTGCATTTAAGGGCACATTTGGTGCTCTCCTTACATACTCCGGTTTCAGCCAGTTCAGGAACCCTTGGTTCCCGCTCTAGCATGAAACTGGACAAAGGACAGGGGAGTATCCTCGCCTCTTTCCAGCCCCACCACCAGCCACGGCCCGTGGAGGGAGTTTCGGTGGGGAGGAGAGGCGGGGCGGGGGAAGGGCAAGGGCAGGGTGGCGGGTGCTAAAAACCGGAGTATGGATAATTGAAGGTAAGTAAACAATTTAATAAATAAAACGAATTTCGTAGCGCACCCTGCATCAAATTTTGCGATGCAGGGCGCGCTACGAAATTCGTTTTATTTATTAAATTGTTTACTTACCTTCAATTATCCATACTCCGGTTTTTAGCACCTCTACCCTGCCCCTCCCCCGCCCGCCTCTCCGCCCCACCGAAACTCCCTCCACGGGCCGTGGCTGCCCACCTCTGGGAGGGACCCCTGAGTCGTTCCAACCCTCTTACAAGGGTACTTAAGGGTTCCCCTGTGGGTGGGTCCCCAGATTTACTGTGGAACGAGACTCACCTCTGAAAATCAAGACACTCTTCGACCATCTGGACACTTGGACTTCGCTGGACTTCACCTGGAACCGAGATTGCATCAAGGAAGACTCCTGCTGCTCCTGGTCTCGCTGTTCTTAAAGTCTTCTGCCTCGTCTTAGTCTGTGCTTCATCCAGGTTCACCAGAAGACCTGTGGGCATCAAGGGTAGCTGAAGTAATCTCCCTTGGAGCTAAGGAGTCACTCCTCTGCATCTGCAAACACCGTAAATATGCTGACTGGCCTGCTGCTCCAGTCGTCCTACAGAGTTCCCGAGGCACAGCAGCACAGGTGGTGTTTCTGCAGCTCCCTAGAGGCCTGACCTGTCTTCTCTGCAATTTTAAGGACAGTATCCCTTGTCAGCGCCGCTGGGACCAAACCACTGTACACTGCCTTGACTTGCTGTTGCCAAGGATTATTGGCTCTGCATGAGATCTTCGGGCTGCAAGAAGCTTCAATCTTCAGCACCTCATCCCTCAAAGATCAGCATCCTCACTGCATCCCTTCCACTGTGTACCTCCATTTTTGGTGAGCTTCCTGAGGTCACCTTGTGACTCCTGTGTCTTCGGGCTATGGGTCCTCTTGAGGGTCTTCCTTTGCTGCAGTGGGCTCCCCTGCTTGCTCAGGGCCTGCTCTGACTCTTCTGCACTTGGTGAGTCCTTTGGACCTAGCTGGTCCCAAAGTTTGTATCTCTTCGCTTTCCACGCCGGTTGCGGCCACCAAGGCTTGTTGGTGCTCCCGCCGTACACCGACCACCTGGACATCGAAATCCGACGTGGGACAGCTTGTGCATAGCTCCCAGTCTTCCTCAGCATCGCCTGGTTCTTACAGCTGCAGCAACAAGGTATTCGTCTTCCCTCCAGAACCTCTCGACCTCGGTGGACATTGTGCTTCCGTGCCGCCTGTCAACTCCGAGTCACATAGACTCTGTCCTCTCTGCTTGCAGGTTCTCCTCTTCAAGATTCTTCCCTTGGAGATTCCACTGGAGTCTTTCACAGGCTTCTCCAGAGTCATCTTCGAAGTCGTCCATTGTCGTCTACGGCAGGTTCTGACATCACTTCACCCTTATGCACCTTCTTCCCTGCTGCAGGTAACCTGGTTCCTGGGGCATCCACGGATCTGGTGGTTTTCCAACCTTCCGTCCTCCAAAGGGTTTCTTCACGGTCCTCTGCGTAGGGTCATTCTTCTTTAAAACTACAACCGCAATTTCTCCATTGACTTCCATTGGGTACGTAGCTGTGTTTCCCCTCTGCACACAGCCTCCGTGTGCTTTCTGGATACTTACCTTAGATGGTTCCTTGTTTCCCCAGCTCCTGTGTCTTCTGGTCACTTCACCCTTATGCACCCTGCTTTCCTTGTGCAGGTAACCTGGTTCCTGGGGCATCCACAGATGGGGTGCTTTACCAGCCTTCGTTCCTCCAAAGGTTTCTTCGGGCCCTCTGGGAAGGGTCCTTCTTTAAAACTGCAACCGCGCTTTTTCTGTTGACTTCCATTGGGCACGCAGCTGTGTTTCTCGTCTGCACACAGCCTCCGTGGTGTTTCTGGGTACTTACCTTGGGTGGTTCCATGTTTCCCCAGCTCCTGAGTCTTCTGGTCCTGTTCTCCTTTGCAGTTCGCATTTCACTTCCTTAGTAAATGGCTTGGTCTCCCCTGGAGACCAGTGTATATTTGTACTACTTAGCTGATTATTTTGAAGCATTCTTGTGTGTATTGTTGATATCTCCGGGTAGGAGATATACCAATGTGTTAACGCCTTAACCGCGGCGGCTATTCCGACGGTCAACGGTCGTTCGCAGCACCAGGGAGGGAGTGCTCCCGTTAGCCGACGGGAGCACAGAAGGGGTTAATGATTGTGTTGCATAATAAATAGACTTCTTTTTTTATAAAACACTGTTTGGTTCTATTTAATCAAATCTACATGGTCGATTAAATGTGGTAAAACAAGCAGCTTTACACTCTTTCAAGATGAGCCACAGCTACCATGTTGAGAGCTTGCTTATGGTTATCAATTTCCTTAAAGTCAACATGTGAGTAAAGAGGAAACCATCCTCTACCTGACTGGCTCCTCAGTCCTCTTTGAAGAACCTTTCTATAGACTTTACCAACCTGTTGCTAACCAGGACCCAATGATTAAATCCTGCCAGCCTAGTTTATTGAACAAGAACATAGGGGAGACACATCACGTAGTTAGATATATATACATCAACATAATATTGCAGGTGGTTTTAGTAGTGGTTTTGTGGTGTCATAAATCAGATGCTTATTGGCCTGGGAAGGATGAAAGCCTTAACAGAGTTTTGAACCTGTGAGTGTGGGGGTCAAACACAGATTCCTGCAGTGGTTGTAATAAACCACTGAGGCATTGCATAATTCAAATGTAGGTTCGATAGTGGCTCCTCTTTGATACACGACAGCCTGCTCTCTTCCTGGTAAAAAAAATCATAAACAGTAGAAATAATAGAAAAATTGAATAAGTTGCAATGGTTTTGATCATGAATCTGAAAACGGCCTTTGGAAGAAGCTAGATTTAAAAAAAAATGTATTTCCTACATTTTGTAAACATTTTTCTTTCGATTACTTGCATGTTTGAAATTAGCTTCCTAATAAATAATATTTATTTCACATGTTAAATTGTGCAGTTATATATACCCAGTTACCTGCGAATACATTTCTCTTAACACAGTATTCAACGCTAAACTATAGATTTCTAAAGAGGGCGTTGTTCAGTTGCTCAGGTCTTTGGCATGTTTGCAAAAGCTGAGATTTTCCAATGTTTGAATTTTACATTTCTACAGCTGTTCCTGAGAAGCAAGAATGTTGTATGATCTATTGGTTAGAAAGTACACTGAATGCAAACGACTTAGGCCCTAGCTTAAATGTTCCTATACAGAGGAGTCAGTTCGACAGAGGCGGTCACAACTTTTTAAGCCTCCTCGAGAATGTTCTGAGGCTTAGTAACCACATGGAATAAACTAATTTATAACCCTGTGACGTAGAAACAAGCCAGGCAATAAAACACTCCTCTCACATTTATCTGAATGAGTTGGAAACAGCAGCAGCAGGAAATGTACGACTAAAAATGCAGAAGCTAGATGCGTAGCCCGCTCGGGAACCGCCTGTGGCCTCTTGTTTTCATCCCATAAAAGTGGCAGATGCCAGGTTCAGAACCACTATTAAAGGGTGTGATTGTCTTTTTAGAAGCCTTGGTTTTTCCCATCTTTGATGCTCTGTATGATTTATGCTGTTTGACCTTTCTGCTACCATTTGTTTCTTAATAGAAGATTCATCTTTGCTTGACCATTCCCACACATCAGTGCAAAAATAAACCTGGAGAACATAGTCGATTTATTGAGAGTGCTCCGAATATATAGAATTAACTAATTTGCAAAGCATTTTGGACCAGCTCATTCACTTAGGAGTACATATAGAAAACAGACAATTGTATTTCCTTTAACAAAAAAATTGGTGTTTGTTACTGTCATTTGCTAGCTTTACTGAAGCAGTTTTGCCTACGATTTTCGATTCAGTTTCACCTCCTTTCATCCCAATGGCCTTTCCTTCCTTAGCTATCATTTCAAAGAAATATGTCCATATTAAATTTACAGGCTCTGAATGCTTGACATGCCTTTTTAAGTAGAATTGTTTTGAAATAACTTTCCATTGTTGCCCACATGCAAAGAGGCATTTTCTCATTAGTTAGAAAAAGTACTTCCTTGCAAATTCTTGGAATCAAGAACATGGGTTCTGACCTGCCAACTGACTCCTCCTTGGTGTTATCTTCAGATGAACCTGGCTTCTTAGCAAATTCACTTTGGACTCCGAGACTTGTAGTTTAGTTCAGGGTTCTGAGGCTTATAGTTTAGTACAGGGGCAGAGCTAACAGTATAGCAGCAGGTGCAGTTCACTGCTTACCAGAGCTGTGAGGGGCCTGCTGCACCCAAATTATGGCTGTCTTTCATTACGAAGCCGGTGACTTGGTGATTTGTTTGCTTGCATTAGGACCTATGACACCTGTGGAGCCTACCTTGCCTCTACAATACTGCAAATGCACCCTTGAAGGCCGGGCGTGTCCCGAGGGGATAAATAAACGCCAGGGCGGCTGCTCGAGGCACTCCGGCTACACAGTTTTTGTGTATGTGTGTCTCATTTATTGCAGCCGCTTTAATCGTCTTGCCCTGTTGGTGTCCCGGTGCTGTCGCACTCCACATGGGCGTCGAGGCAGGTCGTGAGCATGCCGGTGCAGTTGGCATGGTTCCACCTGCGACAATAGCGGCATCTGCTGTGCCGTTAGTAGTGCAGCGTGTGAGGCGGTCCACATGAGGCTTGCGGCTACGCCTCCATCTCTGCCAGTTCTGCCACTCCTGGGGGGGGGGGGTCTCTGGACTGAACTCAATCCTACTGCCTGCAGAAGCCCTTGGACATCCAGAGCTACCCAGACCAGCCCTGCTGTGCGACAAGGCAGCGTGGTCGGAGGCCCTGGTTGGAGAGGCATGTAAAGCGCCACCCACTGGTGTGTGGTGTGCACCAAGCCACCTGAAGGATTCTGGGCTGAAGTGTGGTCTGGAGCTGTCACAGAGGACTGTGCCCTCGCGGGGGTACCCCTGATGTGGTAAGTGGATGTCCTAAGGCACAAGGGAACATCCACAGTTGGACTTTGCCTGCAGCTCGCACATCTCATGCGTGTCCAAGGAGAAAATAAGCATTCAAGTACACACTAGTCCCAGTATTTTAGAGTCCAACTCATATTGAGCATCAATCAATCAATCAATCAATCAATCAATCCATTTGTATAGCGCACTACTCACCCGGGAGGGTCTCAAGGCGCTTGGGGGAAGGGGTATGCTACTGCTCGAACAGCCAGGTCTTGAGTTGTTTCCTGAAGGCGAGATGGTCCTGGGTCAGCCGAAGGTGGATGGGGAGGGAGTTCCATGTCTTGGCAGCCAGGTAAGAGAAGGATCTTCCTCCGGCGGTGGCTCTTCGGATGCGTGGTACGGCTGCGAGGGCGAGGCTGGTGGACCGTAGCTGGCGGGTGGGCGTGTAGAAGGTCAGGCGGTCGTTGAGGTACTTGGGGCCCAGGTCATGGAGAGACTTGTGTGCGTGGGTGAGGAGCCGGAACGTGATCCTCTTGTCGACGGGAAGCCAGTGCAGGTTCCTCAGGTGGCTGGAGATGTGGCTGCGTCGGGGGACATCCAGGATGAGTCGGGCGGAGGCGTTCTGGATGCGCTGGAGTCTTTTCTGTAGCTTGGCTGTGGTTCCGGCGTAGAGGGCGTTTCCGTAGTCCAGTCGGCTGGTGACGAGTCCCTGGGTGACAGTCTTCCTGGTCTCGGTCGGGATCCAGCGGAAGATCTTGCGAAGCATACGCAGGGTGTTGAAGCACGATGAGGAGACGGCGTTGACTTGTCTGGTCATCGAGAGGGAGGAGTGTAGGATGAAGCCCAGGTTGCGTGCGTGGTCGGTTGGCTTGGGTGCGGTGCCCAGGGCTGGGGGCCACCAGGAGTCGTCCCAGGCAGAGGGCGAAGATCCCAGGATGAGGACTTCCGTCTTGTCCGAGTTCAGTTTCAGGCGGCTGTCCTTCATCCACTCGGCGACGTCTTTCATCCCTTCGTGTAGGCAGGTTCTGGCGGTGTCGGGGTCTCTGGTGAGGGAGAGGATCAGCTGGGTGTCGTCGGCGTAAGAGATGATGTTGAGGTTGTGCTGGCGTGCGATGGCTGCAAGAGGTCTCATGTAGACGTTGAAGAGGGTGCGGCTGAGTGAAGATCCTTGCGGGACGCCGCAGATGACTTCGGTGGCCTCGGAGCGAAACGGGGAGAGGCGGACTCTTTGTGTTCTTCCGGCGAGGAACGAGATGATCCACTCCAGTGCCTTCTCTTGGATACCGATGTTGCTGAGGCGCTGGACTAGGGTGCGGTGGCAGACAGTGTCGAACGCAGCGGAGAGGTCCAGGAGGATGAGGGCCACTGTTTCCCCCTTGTCGAGCAGGGTCCGGATGTCGTCGGTGGCTGCGATGAGGGCGGTCTCGGTGCTGTGGTTGGCTCTGAAGCCAGACTGCGAGGGGTCGAGGGATCCGTTCGTCTCGAGGAAGGCGGTCAGCTGTCTGTTGACGATCTTCTCGATGACTTTAGCAGGAAAAGGGAGGAGCGAGATGGGGCGGAAGTTCTTGAGGTCGGTGGGGTCCGCTGTAGGTTTCTTCAGGAGGGCGCTGAGCTCGGCGTGCTTCCAGCTCTCCGGGAAGGTGGTGGTGTTGAAGGAGGTGTTGATGATGTTCCGCAGTTGGGGTGCGATGGTGGAGTCGGCCTTGTTGAAGACGTAGTGTGGGCAGGGGTCGGTCGGTGATCCGGAGTGGATGGTGTTCATCGTGCGGGCTGTGTCTTCGGTGGTCACCGTGGTCCAGGTGCAGAGGGTGGCGGTGGGGGGCGTTGGTTCGACGGTTGGGTGCGTGGGTGGTGCGCCGAAGCTGTTGTGGATGTCAGCGATCTTGCGGTGGAAGAACGAGGCGAGGGAGTCGCAAAGGTCTTGTGACGGAGTGATGTCGTTGGTGCCGGTGCTGGGGTTGGAGAACTCCTTGACGATGGTGAAGAGCTCTTTGCTGTCGTGGGCGTTGTTGTCTAGTCGTTCCTTCAGGGATTTCTTCTTGGTGGTGTGGATGAGCTGGTGGTGCTTGCGGGTAGCGTGTTTGAGGGCGGTCATGTTGTCGGTGGTCCGGTCGAGGAGCCAGGCTTTCTCGAAGGTGCGGCAGGTCTTCTTGGAGTCTTTGAGTTCGTCGGTGAACCAGGATGCCTTCTTGCTTCTGGGTCTGCTGGGATGGTTCTTTAGTGGTGCGGGGTCGTCGGCGCAGGCGGTCAGCCACTGTGTGAAGTTGCGGGCTGCTACGTTGGGGTCCGTTGTATTGGCGGGTGGGCTCTGGCTGAGGGAGGTGGTGAGCTGGTCGGTGGTGATCTTGCTCCAGCTCCTGTGAGGTACCTGTTGCGGGTGGTGGTGGGTCGTGGTTCTTTTGAAGCTGAAGTGGACGCAGCTGTGGTCGGTCCAGTGGAGTCCGGTGGAGTGGCTGAAGGTGATGTACTTGCTGGAAGAGAAGACGGGATCAAGCGTGTGGCCGGCGTAGTGGGTGGGGGTGTTGACCAGTTGCTTGAGTCCGAGGTTAGCGAGGTTTTCCAGCAGGGCGGTGGTGTTGCGGTCCTTGTTGTTCTCCAGGTGGAAGGTGAGGTCCCCTAGGAGGATGTAGTCAGCGGAGGGGAGGGCGTGTGGGCTGATGAAGTCTGTGATGTCTTCGCTGAATTGTGTGCGTGGTCCCGGGGGTCTGTAGACGAGGGTGCCTCTGAGGGTCGTCTTAGGGTCGGTGTGAATCTGGAAGTGGAGATGTTCGGCTGCGGCGAAGGAGTCGCTGGCGTCGGTCGTGATGCGGATGGTGTTCCTGTGGATGATGGCGATGCCTCCTCCGGTCTGGTTGATGCGGTCCCTCCTGATGATCTTGTACCCGTCCGGGATGGCGATGGCGATGTCGGGTGCAGAGGAGGCGTTCATCCAGGTTTCCGTGAGGAAGGCGACGTCCGGTGATGTAGCGTCGAGGAGGTTCCAGAGTTCCACGGCGTGTCTGTGGACAGAGCGGGTGTTGAGCAGGATGCACTTGAGGTGGTTGCTGCTGGTGTTTGTCTTGGCGGGTGCGGGGCAGGTTCGGAGGCAGGTGAACTTGCAGGTACAGCAGGTGAAGGGTCCGTGGGTGCGTCTCGGGGTGGCTCGGCAGCAGGCGTGGGTCCGGCCGGCATTGAGTGCGTTGAGAGTGGCGTCGTCGTAGGTCAGTCGGGTCGTCTTGCATCGGCGGGGAGGGCCAGGGGTCCTGGCGCTGGGCGCGGTCCAGGCGCGGACAGGCGCAGACAGGCTTGCCTTTGGCGCGCCTTCGGCGCACAGTCGGCGCACCCGCTGCGCGTCAACGCTGCGCGTGCGCACGGTTGCCATTTATGGCGAAGTGCAGGGAGGGAGGAGCAGCTGGGAGGCGGGGAGGGCACAGAAGGAAGGGGGCGTGTCCACACTCCCGGCGGCGGGGAGCGGGGCGGGTGGGCGCAGGGGAAGACTGCACAGGGGGGGCAACAACACAGGCTAAAGGCACAAAATAGGATTTAAAACAGATAAATTACAGTTAAATTACACAACAGAAGCAAAGAAAGTGGGAGAGCAACGAGCGGCGGCGGGGGGGCGTGGCTAGAAGGAATGCAGGCTCAGCGAGGCTGAGAGCAGCGGCAGGCGGGGGGCACACGCGACAGCTGGTGGCCGTGCGGCGCGGGGGTGTCCTAAGAATAGGTCACACTCACCTGTGCCGCACGGCCGCCATTTATGGCCAAGTGCAGGGAGGGAGGAGCAGCTGGGAGGCGGGAGCGGGGAGGGCACAGAAGGAAGGGGGCGTGTCCACACTCCCGGCGGCAGGAAGCGGGGAGCGGGACGGGTGGGCGCTGGGAAAGACTGCACAGGGGGGGCAACAACACAGGCTAAAGGCACAAAATAGGATTTAAAACAGATAAATTACAGTTAAATTACACAACAGAAGCAAAGAAAGTGGGAGAGCAACAAGCGGCGGCGGGGGGGCGTGGCTAGAAGGAATGCAGGCTCAGCGGGGCTGAGAGCAGCGGCAGGCGGGGGGCACACGCGACAGCTGGTGGCCGTTCGGCGCGGGGGTGTCCTAAGAATAGGTCACCCCCGCGCATACAGGCTGTTGACGAGAAATAAATCCCATCCACTGAAGTTTTACGTTTTTCTTTTACTTCACAATCAAAGTCACAGGCAAAGCAATCCAAAACACTGCAGCCGACATGTGTTTCATCCTCCTGGACTTTTTCAAGGCTACAGGACAATAAAACACCTGTGAGTTAAAATTCTGCTCACAGATTCTATAGTGACACATCAATGTAGAATAGCACCTTTTCAGAATGTCCCCATCACGGACAGTGCTAGTAAGTCCTCAACTTCTGTCTGTTTCCATTGAGGACAGGAATAATAGTATGTGAGTGGGACCTTGATAAGTCCTCTTGTTTCAGATACCCAGCACAGTCCAAATGACGTGTACCGTGGGGCAGTCAACAACCTGTAGTGCATGGTCCAATCCCCAGTAGGGTGACATGCAGGTGGAGGAGATCGGGAGCAGTCATACTAGACACTGTGGTAATCCCTGCACAGTTATTAACGAGTTGCATATTTGCCAAGGTCCACAAGGCAGATGGCAGCCCTCTGCCCATGAGGAGTGTCTAATTCGATTTTCCAACCAGGGCTGGTTCTCCATAGGGGCCTAGGGCCATTGTGATGCCCCAATGCCTATTGGCTAGGGTTGTTGACTTGGCTCACCAAGGTCACATGGGGTGGTGAAGACCAAGGCGTGACTGCAATACAAGGTCTGGTCCCCAGGAATGAACACTATAGTAGCTAAAAAGGCGCAGGCTTGCCACTCCTGCAGATCACCAGGGAGAACCATGGCCTGCCCTGGTAATTACTGAGGAAAAGTGCCTACAACGCTGGATCCGAGTCAGCATGTACTTCAGAAGATTCGCTGATGGTCGGCTTACAGCAGTAATAGTGGACAGTCATACAAAATATCTGGTGGTAGAGCTGGTACAGTCCACCTCCTCTTCGAAGGTAAAGCCAGTTCTGGAGAAAGTATTCACCATGCTGGGGCTACCAGACGAATTAAAGACCGACAACAGGCCCCCCTTCCAAGGGCATGATTTCCATGAGTACTTCACCTTGCTCATCAGGCAATGCAAGGTGAACCCCACAGTGTCCCCAGTGAATGGAGTGTTTTATACGCGTATTGAATCAGGCACTCAGCATAGGTGTGGATCAAGGGAGTTCCTGCGGGAGTATCGGAAGACCCTGTATAGCACCACAAAATGTGCCCCCATGGATCTGCTGCTATGGAGGTCCATCAGAGACAATATCCCAGCAGGGCCGACATGACATGACAGTCATCAACCCTTGACGTGCGAGTTACTCAGGAAAAATGGAACAACAGCCGTGCCAGCCGGGCACAGCGGGCAACAGCCCCAGCGCTGTCCGTAGGTGATCTGGAGGTCATGCAGGAACCCCACCCTGGGTGGAAATTCCAGACGCCTTTTGAGAAGGAAATATGGAAGCTCATAAATATTAACCATGGGCATAGTACTATGCTACGCTAACGGAGCATACGTAGTTTGTACTACTTCGCACTCTGCAAATTGCACGTAGCACAGTACAATAACTGTGCTTAATCACATAGCATAGCAGTTAAATCAAGAATATCGTCAGATGCTTTGATAAAGTAATTTTACATGCTAAAAAGCATATAACCAATTCACAAAAGTGAACTTTTTCAATGAATATATTAGGCAATGAGAGAGTTGATGATTTTGGGGTCCCCCCTAACCTAGGGGGATGACCCAGCAGATGCCTTGAACACAAAGAACATATCTTGTGGAACTTCGGTAGTGGTCCCATCCTCTTAGGACCACCCCAAGCACAGTTATTGACAAAAAACAATTCCTACCAAAGGCCCTGCAAAGCATTATGGGACGAGATTAGCAGTGGGCAGTGAATAATATAGTATCCAATATCAAAATAATTCTACAAAGAGCTGCAATTCACCTTGTCGTTACTAGATGTCCCTCACAAGTTTTGCTTGGGGTGGTCCTAAGAGGATGGGACCACCACCTAATTGTTCAATAAGATGTGCTTTTTGTTTTCAAAGAATCTGTTTGGTACTCCCCCTAGGTTAGGGAGGATCCCAAAATCATCACCTCTCTCACTGCTTGCTAATTTTTCAGTTTCACTTTTGTGAAAGTACTATATGCTCTTTAGCATATAAAGATAGAGATACTTATCTTATTTTATCATAACTGGCACTGTGCAGGATGCCATTTGCAATTATTTCGCAATTATTTCACAGTGAAGACAAGTACACAGTGTCATCAGCTACGCAACGCAGTACTACATGTACTACGTGAAGTTCAAAGTATATTACATGAAGCTACGTGTAGTGCTGCTACGCAAACTATGCCCAGGGTTAATAAATATACAGAGGACCATGGTCACTGTCCACCGAGGACACACCAAGATATCCAGGAATGTGCCCTGGTTCAAGCAAATGTTACCCAGGATTGAGGAGTTGAATGACGAACAGATGGAGTAGGATGAGATGCTGCCCCAGGAGGCTGTGGCAGCTAGCCCCAGTGATGATGGTGCCCGAGGCGGCCTTGACAACAACCAGAATGTGTCATTGGCTGACTGGACTGTTCCCACTAGGGAACACCCGTACCTGGGCACCACCTCTTGGCCACTCACTTTGGCTGCCTCACGGCTGGAGCCGCACCAAGCAAGATGCTCAGAGACTGTGTGCAATATTCGAATAACATTTGATTTTCATCTAATAAAAGTTGGGAAGGATGTAGAGTGCCACCCGGACTCTACAATTCTATGTTGCAAATACACCCAAAGGGCCAGGCAAGGCCGGAAGGGATAGATAAATGCCAGAACGGCCGCTCGAGGCATTCCAGCTACACAGTTATTAAGTGTGTGTGTTTCATTATTTATTGCAGCTGTTATAAGAGTCTCGGCCTCTTGGTATACCTCTAGTTTTATGTTATCTATTATATGCAAAGACCTTTTACAGGGCTGGCTTAACATATCCTAAAGAAATGTGTCCATCTGACAGCTGTGTAGTTTACCATTCTCTCTCCTACTAATACATTATATCAGTTCAGGCCCATGGTGTCCGACATTCCTGTCATAATGAAACTTTATTTAAGAATTGATAATCCAGCACATTGGACAAAGACCAACATGGGTGTATGCCTTCTGAATCTTCTTATCCTCAGAGTAAGCGGATCTTGTCTAAAGTTTACAGATAAAATGACAAAAGGAAGCCTGCTTTGGCTTTACAAGAACACCACAAACTCTTGTTTCATCCTCACTGGGGCTTGATATGAAGGTTTGTTTTATTCTCAACTTCCAATTCTCTCTCCCTGAATCTCAGACTAGGGCTCTGTGTGCACGGATATAAATAGTGTGTCTTTTTCTAAGATTATGTTAGATCTTTGCACTATCAACAATTATGAAACATCGAGACCACTTCGGGAGGTGTTCAGGAGGGAACAAGTAAGAACTTTTAGAGCAGCAGTGATTCATTGCCTCAGAGGCTCATCAATCCCGCTGTCCTGCAGTGCCATAAACTTCTTGAAAAACGCGGCAAAAGAACTGGACAAAATAGAATCTGCCAATCAACCTAAGTAGTTTCAGATCATCCAGCCCCAAAACCCCTCTATTGCACTGTTTGCACGCAGGGCCGGACTAAGAACCAAAACCGGCCCTGGCAAAGTGCTCGGCCGCCCCCCTGGGGGTGCGACCGAGCTCTTTGCCGGGGCCAGTTTCGGCCGATTTTGTTACACGGCCGATTTTGCAGCTATGCTGCTAAAACGGCCCTGTAACAAAAACGGCCCCCAGGGCCCAAAACCGGCCCCCACCCTTGCAGCGCACCGGGGGATTGCCCGGTGCCCGCAACGGCCAGTCCGGACCTGTTTGCACGTTTTAAAATAGTTTTTTAACCACTGCTCTTTGCTTTTTGCCACATTTTATCATGTCTTTTCCCTATTCTTCAAATTCAAAAATGTATATTTTATGCATATTTTATCCATGGTGGGTTCTCCACCCTTTTATGATTTTTTTTATGAAATCAAATAGCAGTATATTTTACTTAACTTGAGACCAAATATAAAGGAGAATGTCAGAAAAGATACATTTATATTTTGAATTATGATGAAAGAAGCTAGTTGAACATGACCCAGTAGTTTCGGGATGTAGGATTTTGTTCTGGTTGTATCATAATTGTTGGAGGATATACAACGCACTTATGAACATTCCTCTCTCGCGCCCTATAACCTAATCTATACCATATTTCAGACTTCATTCTATTATTGTTAATGACTTTAGGTGGTTGGCAGACGTACGTATGATGCAAGTCATGGGGCATTTTGCTAAGTTTAAAATAGCGGGTTTACATTGAACAGTGCATCTGTGTTTCAATGTGCATCAATGTATCGCTGATTTTTTTTTGTAGATTGAAGTTAGCCTTCTGTGATTGGCTGAAATGAGTCTGTGGACTTATGTGGAGGTCTGAGGAACCAATGTTAACTGGTTAATTGTATGCACCTTTGAGCAACTTGCTACTATTAGCAGGGTGGTAGTTGGAACAGGTTGGGGCCGGGTTGTGAATATATATGAAAGTTAGGACTTGTTGGTAGCATCTGCAGAAAAGAGTATGAATGTACAGTAAGCTGAAAATGTGACTCCACTTTTATGGTGTACTGATCCCCTTGATTTAGGTTGAGGTTGAGGTTGACCTAGTGATAAACTGAAATTAGGTCATTTGATTGATCAATAGGGAATTGGCTTGGGTGTGGGGGTTTATAAATAAAGGTTGAGGCATGGATGGGAGTGTATTTGCAAGCAAAAAGTTGTGCCTTAAGTTTAGTGGAAATGGGCTGCAATGTAGCTGTGTTCCCCACCTCTCCCCAGTACTCAGTGCTCTTGTGGGGGCCTATATTGATACAGGTCTTTAACGTCAGCATAAAGTCCACTCTCCCTCAGACATGGGCACAATCAATAATAGTTCCAATCTTTAAAAAGGGCAACCGTGAAAATCCAGGGTGCTACAGACCTATTTCTCTCCTGGACTCAATGGTCAAAGTGCTAGGGAGGGTCATATTGGAACGCCTTGTAGATTGGGCAGAGGATAGTCAGATTCTATCTGATCTGCAGTGCGGGTTTCGCGACGGCTTTGGTACTTTTGAACAGTCTTTAAATCTTACAATTCTGATAGGCAAGTACCAAAGAGCGAAAAAAGGCAGCCTCTACTTGGCTTTTGTTGACCTAACTGCGGCCTTTGACTCAGTCAAGCACAACAGGCTGTGGGAGGTCCTTGAAAGGGTAGGGGTTGACCCACAAATGATCACACTCCTATGTCGGCTGTACAGTGACGCGTCAGCAAGCGTCCCATTTGGCCAGAAGGGAGAATGTACTGAAGCCTTCCCAATCAGGAGAGAGTCAGACAAGGTTGTGTGCTGGCCCCCTTCCTTTTTAATCTGTATGTTAATGGACTTGAAGATGCACTGCTTCTTCAGGGTAAAGACTTTCCCCAAGCTGGTGGCCGACCGATTCCCACTCTTCTTTATGCGGACGATGCCGTTTTGTTGGCACAAACCCAAAATGGCCTTCAGAGAGCCCTGGATGGTTTTAGCATATTCATGAGGGATCTCAGTCTTGAAACCAACACAACTAAGATGTATGTCATGAGGTGTAAGCAAGGGACTCAGAAGACCCGTGAAATGTTTATAGACGGGAAAAAGCTAACTTCTACAAAAAGAATTTACTACCTAAGCATACTGTTTAACCACCACGACTCCTGGGCCCCCGCTATATCTGCCCAAAAATTGCCGTTCACTAGATCTAATGCGGCTCTATCAACTTTTGCTAATAAATTAGGTAGGAAACCGCCCCCAGAATTGCTACATATATACAAAGCAAAGTGTGTCACCATGGCAATTTACGGGGCAGGGGTGTGGGGTTTTGCGGATACTAACCCGCTACAAATGATTGAAAATGTTTTTTTAAGGTATATTCTCTCTGTACCCCCAGCACTTCCACCTTCATCTGCCACGAGGAGTTAGCTCTCCATCATATAGTAGACCTGGTAAAACTTGAGCCTATTCTTCTGTGGCATAGAGTCTGGTGTAAGGACCAGACAGGGCTAAACAGGGAGATCCTAAAAGATTCCCTGAGACAGATGGGGCCTTCGCATTCCCCTGGATCAAATTTGTATGGGATTTTATATATGATCTGGGTCTGGGAATACTTTTTAACTCCAACATCGATGATGGAGATTTCGAGAAAGGCCCTAAAGTAAGAGGGTATCCAGTGTTTGGAAGCTAATAGATTGCAAGGAGAAACCTCAGTAAAAACCACTGTGAGGCACCATCAGTTGCTGCGTACCACTCTGGGGATGGAGCCTTATCTCTCAGGCGTACCAGGAACGTTTGATAGATTTTTTTTAACTAGACTCATATTGGGTAACATCTACAGACTGACGACATTCCCTAAAATGAATGAGGGGTCTCGCACCCTAACATTGTGCCCTTGCAATAACATCTCCAACCAGTCCACCATGTATCTACTCCTCTTTTGCAAATCTTATTCAGAGCCAAGGAAAGCTTGGATTATTACATATATTTTTTTAATTTAGGGTTTAGGCAGTGCCGCCAAGCCATGCATCTACTCCAACTACTAGAGAATGAGCACATAGCATGGAGGGTAGGTCAGTTTTTAAAAGCTGCACTTTATATAAGGAAAATCATTTTATTAGAATAGTAATGTTTGTACTATGTTTTTTAACTGTAAATTAATTGTACTATTTATCGTGTTGTAAATAATATGAAACATATCTTTGTATTTTTTATTTCGTGTGCTTTTATACCTGTTTTAAATAGCAGCCGAATAAAGCTTTCCTTGACAGACTGACTAATCACTTCTCTTGGGTCTCCCACTGCACAGAGCATTATGAGGATCCCACTTTACAATTGAAAGAATCATACAAACTGGTGGATGTGAATGCACGTGCTGGCTTTCTTTGTATGTCTCCAGATGGCTCCCACACCTTCGCAGCCCCTCCTAGCTCTGGCCTGCAAGGCCCTTGGATTAAAAAAAGTGCATGCAACACCTTCAGCTCGCAGGCAACCAGTGAACTGTGCAGCTGACTTTGGTATGTAGGTCCCCAGCAACTAAATACAATAAGTGCAGCAGAAAATATGAAGCCGCAGACCTTAGAACAGTGGCAGGAAGTCGTAGAGAATCATGCAAGATTTTGTGCAACAATGGCTGAAAACAATGCATGGCCAGGTGATGGAGAGTGGCATGAGTTGAGGTGCGCTATCAGGTGTAACAATACAGGGTCCAGTAAGGGAGTGGACAATCCAGCTCAGTGGTGTTGCTTGGTGTGAGTGGGCACTCTTAGGCATCGTTTGGTTGCTAAGCAAGCTCATCATGCTGTAAAAGAACATGCTTGATCAGTAATTGTCTCAATTGAACCAGCAGGATAGAGAGATAATGTGTACAGTAGGTAGGGTGAGTAGATGGTTCTTGTCACCTCCTCTCCAATACCAGTTTTCAAGAATCTAAAACTTGTAGGAAGGAAACGTGTTTTCCATAATACACTCTTTTCTGTTAGCCCAGACAGTGCTACCATGGGTCACTGCACTAACTAAATAAGAACCCACCAACCACAGTCCAGGAAATGCTGTGTTAATCTTGTCTAAATTGGGACTTTTTTGTGTGCATGTGTGAAGAAAATATTTACACCGCTGTCTTACCTGGATTTTTTTGTAAGCAATGATGGGGCCATGTTGTTCATCTATGATGGAAGCTTGAGATACCTCTACTTTGCTGTGCCTTTTGTTCTGGACTGTTCTAGGCATGCAGAGAATACAGTCACACCCTCCAACCTTTCCAATGTGGACCCTTTGCTGGGGGACCGCTATGGCAGACTTTCTGGATGACGTTGCAAAACAAATTTCTGTAGGCGGGTCTACGTTGCATGCGCTGATTTAGCAGTGACAACCCTGTGAGTCAGCAGTCACTCAGCAGAGGTAATTGCAGCCTCCAAGTGGAAATCTTCTTACTGTGATACCTAAGGGCCATGCTAGTCTTTCGACAAGTCAGGCTGTCAGCTCAATGGTGATGCAGTCCTTCGCTCCTTGTCTGTGGTGTAAGCACCAGGTGATAAAACCCACAGACAGTTGCTGGGTGACATGCTATAGCACAAACATACAGCTCACTTCATGAACTGTGAAGAGGCAGGGGGAACCTTTTCATAGAACACGTCTCTTGGCAGATTTTCTTACGTTGATCCCTTTTTTCGGTGTATCCATTCTGAGAACACATAGGACTCTCTTCTTTGGCAGTTTCTCTTCCTAACTTCTCCAACACAAAGCGGTAACACAGGTCACTGTTGACCCTTTCCTCTAGAAGACTGGTTATTAGGCAAACACCAACCCTTGTTGCTCAGCAAGTCATCAAGTTCTCCGTGAAGCACTCCCGTCCTTAGTTAAGAAGAATCTAGAACTGGAATAAAGTGTGGTGCTTCGTATACCATGTCTGTACACCTTTTTTTCTTTTTGAATTGGTTCTCTTCGAAGTGTCCTTCTTGGGCTTCTCTCCATCCTTCATTTAAAGTGATGCTTCTCACAGCAGGTAGCACTAGGGCTGGCTGTAAGCAGGAGGATCCTCAATGTGGGCACAATGAGGTTCGGGTTTTCTGCACCTTGCTGTCATTAGGCTTACTGAAGAAGTAATCTGAAAGAAACGTTCTCACCTTTGACAACAAAAGCATAGTCCTACACCAGACCCCCTCCTACCAAATGGCAGTGTTCAGGAAGAATCAGTAGCCCCTTGCTACAAATTTACAAAGGGAGTCCTATCTCCATCCTCCTCACTTCAGTGTCCTCATCCTCCATGCCATGCTACAGTCAGGGGCATCCAAAGTGGATCCCACTGGCTTCAGACTTCTATCCACATATGGAGTCCTCCTACCATATTTGTGCCTCATGTTAACTGTAAATGCACATGCACTCAACATGCACACTGGATGACAGTTCAGAGTTCTGGGTTTCTCAGAACTTTAGAAAAGAGGGGTCAAAAGGCCAAACTCCCACTGTCACAGTTAAAAAGGTCTGGTAACAGTGAAGATGTATAAAACACAGTATGCTGTTACCTCTGCTTTATGTACATAATCCAGGACCTGCATTTTGCTCCTCTGTCTACTATAAAGGTATGCTTGCCAGGTCGTGTGTCTTGCATTGTCATGGACAGGCCTAGGCCTCTGTGCTCACCTTAGATTAGCGAGACACCAGGGCCAAAAATAAAAGTGAGGATACAAGTTTACATGCAGTCGGGAACTGTGTGCAGTGAAGCATGCTCCACTTACCATGCAGGTGAATTTCTCATCCCAACATAGGCCCCTCCCAGATCAAAATACCCAAACAATACTGCACCGCTAGAGAATTCCAGTCATCGGATTGGCCATGATTCATTCTGGTGTTGTGCTCCTCTGTGGAATCTAGGCCTTGTAAGTATAGTCCATCTCAGCCATTTTCACTCCTTGTTGTCATGAACCCTATGATTGGTGTTTGATCAGTTTGAAATATAATCACAGTACCAAACAAATAATTCCAGACCTGCCTCAATGTCCACACTATTACAAAGCATTCTTTTAGAATAGCTGCCCAGTTCTCTAGGAAGCAGTCTGCAGGTGTTAAAGTTCACTGGACACTCTCCACTCTTGCTATCAAGGTGAGTCTTTACAGATCCAACTCCTTTATCCGAGACATCTGTTTCTACAGTGGAGGGTGGTCCAAAAAAAGGCCTTTTGATACTCTGCATTACAGGTCACTTTCTTAGGCTGCTTCTTGAATGTCAGGGCTGTCAAAGGCATAACAGTGGTTCCATAATTAACCACAACGTTTCTGTAATCACTGGAGTGTCCTATGAAGGGTCTAATCTAGGTGTGGGTACTGGGAACCTCTCACTCAAATAAGGGCTGAATCTTGATCTCCTGCAGATGGATTTTCTTGTTGCCTCTCTGATGCCCGGGATACACAATAGAGGACTACCCCACCTTACCTTTGTTGCCTTGGTCAGTTTTTCTCCCTGTATCCAGACCAACACCTGTTCTGCATATCTCAGGTGGTCTACCAATAAATTCCTAAAGATGGCAATGTCATCAAGGTAGGCCAGGCAGAACAGCATGACCCTAAGCTGGTAAAATCTTTCTGGAATAGACAATGCAGTCTTTTATGACAACCAGGAGTTAATGTGATCTGTGAATTGCCACTGGTAAGATAGAAGGTAGAACACACTCAAGTAAGGAGCAGCACCCAGATGGTCAATAAGCTCATGAGCTCCGGGAATGGTCACCTCATTGAATACCCATGAGCCACAAAAAGTGCAAGTCTGTGGATGCATGCTTGGGTTCCAACACTACTGAACTGGACCAAGGACTGTGATAATGCTTATTCACTTCCGCATCTTTGCAGCCTATGTCTTTATGCACTCCTCTTCTTTGTCAGATATTCTATAAACCTTTCTCCTCTCTGTGGTGATGTACGATAACAACCTGAGGCACCTCACCATCAGTAAAAAAGAGATGGGGAATTTATCCCAGCACCTTTCTTCACTCTTTGTTGCTGAGACATTAATTCGGGAACAGTTTGTCCCAGATATACAGAACCATCCTCCACATCCCTGTGCAGTAGGTCAGGAGGTGGGTCACTATCTTCCTCAATATTCTCTGTAATTGCTGTGATGCCTACTGTGAAATAACTCTGGTAGTATGACTTATGCTGGCTCCAATGGTGCCCCCTTTTTGACTTCTTTGTGGTACCTGTGTCCACCAAGTAGCCTGTCTCAGAAACCTTCTGTACTATCTTGCATGGCCCACACCACTTATCCTTCGAAGCTCTTGGACGAATGGGTTTAAACACCAACACCCAATGACTGCCCTAGATCCAAGTCAGCACAACTTTATGGTTATACCACCTTTTCATCAGCTGTTCAGTAGTTATTGACATGCCTGAAGGTTTATCTTCTGAGCATGTACTGCTTCGTCAATTTCCTGAGGCCAATAACATAGTCTAACACATCCTTCTGTGGTGTCTCTGAAGTTCCTTCGCTGACTAAGATTAGAGGTTATGCACCGGATGCGAAAGAGAAGTTTAAAAGGACCGAGTAAAACTCCTTTCTGTGTAATAAGAGACAATCAGGAGAAGATCCCTTTCCTTCTGAGATTCTGTGACAGTCACTATCATGCTCTAACTCCTTCCACCAACCCACTGATTTGTGGGTGGTATGCTGTGGTGAAGACAGTGGTAACACTAGCTTGCTCCCACATGTCTGTTAACGCGGGATTACTGGTTACTAATTATCTTACCAAATCCCATTTCCTGTCGACTGAATCGTTGGTACCTGTCTTGAGTAAAAGGTAATCTCGCAATAAAGCAATCAATTTAAGAACTTACACCACTCTAAATGACCACTGACCAAAATTAAGTTTTAAAGATTTAATATAAAGTCAAAGATAACTGAAGATACAAACTTCTCAAAATGAGATTAAGCAGGTAAATCGGTATCACTATGAACATGAACTTTTTGAATAGTCTGAGTCTGAAGAACAAAATAATAAGTACAAGCTCGAAAACCATCAGGGTTGCTAAAATGGATACAAGTTGCAACCTCAAAGTCATTACAGAAAAGAAAAATTAAGGTTAGTCTGTCCCTACACTACACTAAATGACATCCCTACTTAGCAAGATCTTAACCCTCTAGGTGTCAGCCGTGGTGACTTCCTAAGAAGATCACGCACTTCTCTTTGTCTCTTCTCTGATAATGGGTCTCTCCTGATCAGCCTATCTGCCTACCCATCCGTTTCCTTAGGCTCCCAAAATCATCTGCTCTGCTCTCCTCCCGGGTCCCTTTCCCTAATACCAAATCACATTTTCAATAGAAACGCCCCTTGGGACGCCCCTCACGTGGTGCATCTTTGCGCGGCAAACTCCATGATGGTACTCTTGAAGACCCTCGTTAAAGTTGGCCTTGGTTCCCAGGCGGCTTCTTCAGTGCGCTGATACCCCCTGAAATTCCTGGAAACTCCTACAGGCCTGCGCAAGGCGCCACTGAACAAAGTCCCTTTCATTCGAGCTGATTAGGACCCTTGCACCTGCATACAGCTCATCCTGCAGTGGGCCTCAAATTCCAGACTCCACCATATCTTTGGTCATAAAACACTCTCATGCTGGACACCTCACGACCTCTCCTCTAACGAGCACATGGCAATTTAAACTACATGACATTATCTGCTCTGGTCTACTTGATTTACATGCAGCAGGTTCCTGCACTCTTAAAACGTTAACTTGATTTAAACAGCAAACATTCTTAACTAGCATACGTTTCTAAAATAACACATCTATAAAGCATATACTTTTAACCCTAAGTTCAACAGTACATTTGGAAAGAACCATGTCAACCTTATTTCACATTATTTTAGCAGCACGTTCAGGTTTGCTGTGAATTGCCCTAAGGCCTACACATAATACTGGATTTTCAAAGTTACATTTAATTCGGACATGACTCTTTTTAACATGAGAACATGAGGTTTTCACATATACTCCAACATTTCTACATTTAATCTCACACCGTTATAATTATGGTTACTCTACTTAACATTCTATACATTTCGCTATTGAATATAAAACACTCTGTATATTTCACTCCTGAATATAAAACACTCGTGTGCAAAACATGTTTAAACTAACTACGTGCTTGTAAATATGGCGTACTTATACATTTTTTCAAACTCGTGCTCTCTCAGTCCCCCCTTTGATGACCTTCAGGGGTCATCATCACCAAGACACTAAAAATGTAGAACCTTTTAAAGTGAAGACAGGGCAGTTCCACCTCTTTTCATACTCTCCAATGCCTTCAGACTCTTATATTGAGTGTCCTGCATCGCTGTCAACTCTTCTTCCTGTTTCTTCATAGCTCTCTGTAACCTATTTGCTCTATACCATTGATACAAACGCACCAATCCCCACAAAGTGATTACACAAATCACAGTTATGATGATGGGTTCCAGTATGTACCAAACGATACCCTTTCCTAAGTTGGCAAACCAACTTCCAACTTTACCCATTCCATGACCTACTTTTTCCCACACATTTACCTTTGCCAGGTCCTCAATTTCGTAGTGTATGGCAGTGATGTTTTGTATATACTTCTCTAGAGGCTTTGAATTGTCTGGAATGTAAGTACAGCATTCCTGGACCTTCAAGGCCCTACAGACTCCTCCCTCTTTTGCTAACAGAACATCTAAAGCAAGTCGGTTCTGAAGAACCATTGCCCTAATCGATTGCATCTCCCCTTCTATCAGCATCAAGGATCTTGCAGTACTGGCAGATAGCCTATCTACGACTGTAGCTAACCTCCTGATCTTAATGTCATTCATTATCAATCCTAAGAAAGGAAATGCAGCACCTATTACATCTCCAACTACTTCTGCTGCACCCAGCCCTCGCTTCCATCTAGTTGATATTTCTTTCTTAGGCGTGTCTAAATTCTCAACATGATATATTTTAGGGAAGACAACAGCCAGATAGCATGATCCGTACCAATTATCTGGTAACTTCACATAGGCATATCTTCCACATACAAAATATACATTTGGTATTGCTTGCATCCCTTTCATGAAGTTCTTAGAGTAGTACTCCAATTGAAAGGCATGTTCACAGTTGACTTGTCCTACATAAACGTTTTCATAATAGGAGTAACTCCTGTGAATGCACAGTTTCCCCCGTTTCTCCTTATCCAAAGCAATTGGACCAATACTACCTTTTCGTTGTTGTGCCCTTTCCTCCTTGGTCCAATCTGTTTCCCCTTGTCCTGATGCCTTCAATACCTTCTGCTTCCTGTATCTAGTATCTACCTGAGCTATAAACTTTTTCTCAACTTCTGATATTTGACAAGTCAGATTGTTGATTCGAGCATGTGAAGTATCTAACGTTCTCCATGGAATAAACCATTTGTGTAATCTATCTTCGCTTTTGTAGTAGTCCCATTTGTTCAAGTGCTTGAAATTCGGAACCTCTGGCAATGTCGAGTCGAAATTCGAGAAGTAATACTCAAATCCGTCTCGTCCATAAAACATGCTCAACAATAAACTGCACGTTATTCCATATGTCAACGGGAGATGATGGTATCTGATACCCTCCTCCACTGAAGCTGGTAATTGCATACAAACATAACAATCCTTTACTTCCATGGCATCAACATATTCATAAAGCAATTTAGCATAAGCATTTGACTTGTAATTTCCCTGTGACTCATCCATGTGTAACCTTTTTACTTCTGCATCTAACAACGCTTTGTCTTTCTCATTGATGTTTCCCTTCTCCTTAATAATGGTAGTTTTCGGTGTTGACACTCCCGTATCCTCCTTGACTGCGGTTTCATCCCCCTCGTGTCCCACTAGGAGTGAAACAGTTACCACTAAAATTATAAGAGAAACCACTACTCCTAAAAGTGTAACAGCTATACATTTCGCCCTGCGGTTCGGGTTGCCAGCCTCCATGTTCTCAAACAGTGTAGTTTTTGACTTTCTTCCAGCATTCACTTCCTCTTCTTTGCAAACAAAGTCTTTCTCTCTTGCAATGTCTTTCTTTGAACACTTGGAAGCTTGACAATTTATTTCCGCAAAACAGTTCAAAGTCCAGTAGAAATTAGACAACCCTAGCCCTTCTCCATCCGCTAAAAGGAAACCCCTACCATTTTCTTCTTCCACTCGGCGCTAGGTTATCTTGCAACAATTTTACAATTTCTTTTCAAAAGTCTTGTTTTCGTCTGAAGTTATGTATGACTCAAGGAGTGATACTACGTCTTCATAAATGTCCATTCGAAGTATCATTCCCTCAGGTTCTGGACAGTTCGTACCACACCATGGAAAGTCAACTTTTTCTAGGATTATTCTCCTTATTTCGCTCAAGACAAGTGGACGGACAAAATTGAGAGTTAGCGTTTTTTCAATTTCTAGTCCTGGTACTATCAGTTCTACATCCACAATTACAAAGGGGTCCGTTCTAATCAAGATCACTTTCTTCACCTTTCCAGTTCTGCGCCCCTTTGAGGACATTCACAATATGGTCTTAATCCACAACAATAAGCACTCCTAGCAATTCTACTACTCGTTCAAGCATTTCCAAACGAAGAAGAGTTCCCTCCAATATTGGATATCGTGAACAGCAAACTGGAAACTCAACTGTTTCTAAAATCAACTTTCTTATTCCACTCAGGAGAGCAGGATGAACGATGTTGAGTGTCAGCAACCTTTCGGTCTCCGCTCCTGGCAGTAGAAACTTTATTTGCACTGTGATGATCGGGTCAGTTCTGATCAGTTCCACTTCCCTGATCCTCCCTGTTCTGTGTCTCCCAGACATCTGCAACAAGGTAGGTCCAATCGGGAGTAGAGTATCTTCTGCTAGGCACTCGCACCCTACTCGATCTTCTAAGACCCTCCTCGGCTTGATCCTGGATATCTTCTTCTGGATCTGAGTCTTCGGATATAGGAGTAAGCGTTTCTTCCTGGGCCGACCTCAAACTTAGCCTTCTTCTCCTTGTTGGCCAAGTGGCAGCTCCAAGCCTTATTCTCCTATTCCTTGTCCTCTCACTTGGTTCTTGGTCGCTCCGATACGGATCTGAGTCTGAGTCGTATTCACTTCTGCTCTCTCCTTCAGTTGCGTCTTCTGTCTCACTGCCGTCCTGCCTTCGCTCTTCTTCTGAATCCGATGCGTTCCCAACTTCTTCCGACACCCCCTCAGCTGCCTCAATCCCTTCTTGCGACTCCTCTTCCACTTCCGGGCTTTCGTCTGGGATGGGAGCTGTTCCTTCTAGAGGTGCTGGAACTCTTCTAGTATGGGACGCATGGATCCAATTTGGCAGCCCCCCGCACTTCACCGCGGTGTTCGTTATCAGGATTACCTGAAAGGGCCCACGCCAGCGAACATCTAGGCAGTTCTTCCGGACGTGCTTTTTAACTAAGACCCAGTCCCCTGGGTTCAGGTCATGACACAGGTTCCTCGCTGCTGGAACTTCAGCCGCATGCACCTGAAGGGACACAGAATGGATGGCGTCAGACAGTCCTTTACAATAATCCAAGATCAGATCATCTGTAATATTCAATAGAGCAGTAGTTGGAACTGTAGGAAGTCTCATGGCCCTCCCCATCAGGATCTCGTGGGGAGAGAGACCCGTCCTCCTATCAGGTGTGCTGCGCATGCTCATGAGCACTAAAGGAAGAGCATCTGGCCAACTCAAAGATGTGGATGCCACTACTTTAGCCAATCTATTCTTCAAAGTGCCATTCACTTGTTCCACAATTCCTGAAGCTTCTGGTCGATAACTACAATGCAGCTTTTGATCGATATTCAGTGTGGAGCACAACATCTTCACTATTTCGCTGTTAAAATGTTTTCCTCTGTCTGATTCCAAAGAGGCAGGCACCCCGAAGCGCGGTATCAACTCCCTGAGCAACAATTTAGCCACTGTGAGTGTATCGCACCTACGTGTAGGGTACGCTTCAACCCATCTGGAAAATACGCATACAATCACCAACACATACCGAAGGCGATTGACTCTTGGCATTTCGATAAAATCTAGTTGCATTCTATTGAAAGGCCCCCCCGACCTCCCAATGTGACTCAGTGTGACTGGTGTTCGTTTGCCTACGTTCAGTTGTTGGCAGGTAACACATCGCTTACATACTGATTCTGCTGCTATTCTAAATTTAGGGCAATACCAAGTTTGCCTAAACACTCTCATCATAGCATCCCTTCCTAGATGTACTGGACCATGTATTTCTCTCGCCATGGGATTAGCTAATTCTTCAGGTAACACAGCTCTCCCATCTGCTGAAACCCAAAAATCCATTTCACTTCGCACACAACCTGCTATTTCCCATGCCTTTTTCTCTGTTTCAGGTGCGTTCTCCTGCATTATTCTTAAATCCTCCCAAGTGTCTACAGTTTCTAACATCATACTTAATTCAGTCTTTTCTTCTGCACCTTCTATTTCCACCTTTGAGAAAGAATAACTTTGTTCCGCACAATAGCGTGCGACTTCATCAGCATATCTATTACCTTGTGACAAAAAATCTGTATTCTTAGTATGAGCTACACACTTCACCACTGCAATGTCAACAGGACCTTGTAATGCTTCTATCAGCAATCGCACAAATTCTCCATTTCGAATGGGCGAACCAGAGGAGGTCATGTAACCCCTCTGAGACCACAACTGCCCGAAATCATGAACCACACCGAAACCATATTGGCTGTCCGTGTAGATGGTGACTCTCTTTCCATTTCCTGCTATGCAGGCACGAGTTAGGGCAATAATCTCTGCTACCTGTGCGGAATGTACTCCTTCCAGGCAAGCGGCTTCCACAACTCCAGTAATGGTACAAACAGCATAAGCTGCTCTCAACCGACCAGTATCGTCTCTTAAACATGAGCCATCAACAAAGTAAATTTCATCGGGGTCAGACAATGGCTCATCCACAATATCTGGTCTGGGTTTCGTGCATAGTTCAGTCACATCAAGGCAATCGTGGTCTTCACATCCTTCGCCTTCTATTACAGTAGGTAATGGCATCAAAGTAGCAGGATTCAAGACAGAGCATCTCCTGAGAGTCACGTTCTCTGCGGCAAGTATAACTTGCTCGTAGCGCGTGAGCCTACTATTGGTCAGATGCTGCGTCTTCGTCCTGGTCATTAGCAATTCAACTGAATGTGGTACATACACCACCACTGGATGTCCCATCACAATACTCTCGCTCCTTTCAATGCTGACACCCGTTGCAGCAACGGATTTGAGACATCCGGGCAACGCTGCGGCTACTGGATCTAATGTAGCCGAAAAATATGCAACTGGTCTACGGGCATTTCCGTGGGTCTGTGCCAAGACTGACAAAGCACATCCCTCCCTCTCACAGCAATAGAGTGAAAATGACTTTTCGTAATCTGGCATTCCCAGAGCCGGAGCACGACATAAATCGTCTCTCAGCTGTAAAAACGCCACCAGACATTCTTCATCCCATGGTACCGGATCACTCACCTCCTTGTGCGTCAGTTTCTGTAAGGGCTTTGCTTTCAGTGAAAAGTTAACTATCCACTGTCGGCAGTAACCCACCATTCCTAGGAACATTCTAACTTCTCTCTGTGTTGTAGGTGCATTCATTTTCATTATCGCCTCAATCCTCTCTGGGGACACCTTACGTTTCCCTTTTTCTAACCTGTGCCCTAAATACTGTACTTCTGTCAGACAATACTGTAACTTGCACGGAGATACCTTATGTCCATTTTCAGCTAAATGGTTCAGTAAGGCAATTGAATCTGCTTTGCAAGCTTCCTCTGTCTCTGACGCAACAAGTAGGTCATCTATGTACTGTACCAGAACCGAGTTCTGTGGCAGCACTAGATTCTCAAGATTCTTCTTCAACAACTGATTAAAGATGGATGGACTGTCTGTGAATCCTTGTGGGATTCGACACCATGTTAAAACGCGATCTTCCATTTTAAACGCAAAAAGGTACCTGCTCTCTTCATCCAATGGGATTGAAAAGAAAGCCTGACAAAGATCTATCACTGTAAACCATTCTGCTTGACATGGTATTTGAAACAATATCACTGATGGATTCGGTACCACGGGACAACATGAAACGACTATGTTGTTAATCTTTCGTAAATCCTGAACTATCCTAAACTTCCCACTAGGTTTCTGCAAACCCATAATCGGGGAGTTACAAGGACTGCCCACGATTTCCTTCAGTATTCCCTGCTGTATCATTGACTCGATCACAGGCTTTATTCCCGCAATCGTTTCCTGGGACAATTTGTATTGAGGCGTTCTTGGAAACTCAACATTTGGTTTTACCAGAATTTTTACCGGTTCTACCCCTTTAATCAATCCTATATCTTCTCCTGTGAAATCCCACACCTCTGACGCCACTGCATCTCTTAAGTCTTGTGGAAGATCTTCTACAGTCAGAGTAGGATATAGTTCTACACAGAATTTTGAATTGGCCACCTTAAAGGTAGCATCATCGTCGGTAGTCTGTACCTCCACTCCTTGTGGGGTGCAGTATATGGTGCAATTCAATTTGCATAACAAATCCCTACCTAACAGACATACCGGACTCGAGTCACAAACCACAAACTGATGTTCGTTCATATGATTTCCTATTTTCACCGATACTGGTTCTGTCAACGGACTAGTCATTCTCTTATTTGCGACTCCTACCACCTGAATTGTTTCCCCTGACATCGGCAAGTCTGGAACCACCACTGATCTCAGAGTCGAACGAGTAGCCCCAGTATCCACTAAGAACGTAGTGGGACACCCTGCCACTTCTGCCTCAACAAATGGCCCTCTCTGATCCACTTCTAGAACTGCCCCGAGGGTACAGTCCTCTTCACTGCTCACCCGTTGTCCTGTCAATGGATCAATGTAATAACATTTTTCTTCCTCAATAAACAGAGGCATTTGTTTAAAGACCTTTCCTCCAGCTGTTATCTTCGGTGGCTGTGGGAATTGGGCCCGTGGAGCCGAAGTCCCCCCTTTGGCCACCTTATTACTTGGGACTGTCACTTTTTGCACTGGGTCTTCTTGGACCTGCTCTTCTACTTCTAGCTCTCCATTTTCAGGGTTAAAGGGACACTCGCGTCGCCAATGCCCCACCTGGTGACACTGATGACACTTTGTCGTTTTCTTTAAAGTGGCAAAGTCTATCCTAGGTCTCTGCCCTTCTTCATTATCTTTGCTCTGACCATTTGGTTTTCGTCCCATCCCCTGCTTGTGCTGGCCACCCTTCCCAGCGGACTGCATTTGCACCACCATCAATTTCTCCTTTAGATTCTTGGCTTTAGAATCTATCTCGTCACTGCAGTACCTCGCATATCGTAAAATCTCATCTAGTGGTTTGTTCTGCCAACAGATTAAATGTTGCTGTATCATCAAACAAATATCAGGTCTCAACCCCAAGACAAACTTTGACACGAACTGCCCTATGTCTTTGGGATCCATTACATCTAGTCCACTGTATTGCTTGAATGTTTTCAACAATCTTTCATAAAACTCGTGAACTGTCTCCTTGGGTTCCTGCCTTGTTCGGTCTATTTTTACCCAATCTATGTCCTGTGGTGGTACCTTATCTTTCAGCCATGCTATTACCCTTTCATACTTTCGCATGACAATCTCAGATGGTCCATTTGTTCGAGCATCCCTCAATGGTTCAGCATTTGGCCATTCGACACTAGTCTTGCACGGGGTCCACAAATCAGATGGGACCACGATGTCAAACAACGTGTTCAAATCTATCCACAGTACTTTCGAGATTTTAACAAACCTCTCTACCTGCTTATACCATTCGACTGGATTGTCCCGCAACTTCGGAAATGAGTTGGTAAATGCGGCTAAGTCTCCTCTACTCCAGGGCACATGTACGTAATTTCCATTTGATATTTCTCGCAAAGGGAATGCCTCCATCTGCATTACCCTTCCCTCAGGGGTCATCACATTTGTACTTCGCCTAACTGTGCCCTTTTTCGACCACCTTTCTTCCCATTTATCCAGTTCTCTCCACACTCTTATCCCTGTTACCAGCTCTCTTATGTGTGTTTTTAATCCAGTAGTTCTCTTCTCATCTAGATCCTGGTCTGCGTACTGTAATCTGTGGTTACTCTGTAATGCCCTTGTCCTAGACAAATCCACGGCATACTTGTCTGCCAAATCAGTCAGTTTTTCATGAAACGCTCTAGCTTTCCTAGTAATATCCTTTGCCATGAACAATAACTCATCCTGTTCGTACAATTCTATCCTTTCCAAAGGCAATGTTCCATCTATTATCTCATCAACATCTGATTTTAAACTGGTAACATCAAGCCTTTTTGCCTTAATTTCAGCTTTCAAGACACTCAATTTAGCTCCTCCATCCGCATCTCTCCCATCCCAGCTCCGAGATCTACGTTTAGGTATGGGTGAATTATAAGGAGTCCTCCCCTGTTCCCATCTCTCTAGATCCCATGCCTTTCCGTCTTCTCGGGGTGGGTGGTGAAACACTCCTTCATGCCTCATAGCCCCTCTCTCCCCCTCCGGGCTAGTTTCACGGGATGCAGGGTAAGATGTTCCATTACTCCCTCTTTCTTCCCTACTTCCCTGTGATTCCTGATTATTCGAGGCGTGGCGGGACCTATCGCTGTTCTCCTTTCTCCAATGTTGAACGTCTTCCCCGAGTGTATGATGAAGGCACCTAAACCTATTCTGAAAAGCCCGTACCGCCTCATCTCCTCCCTTCCCCCAGAGACGGGACATTTCCTCACACTCTACAATCCTAGTATTTTGTTCCGGCTGTTCTCTCTGATTTGTAGGACATGCATCCCCTCTATTCTCTTGACTTTGGCCTTCCCGGCCCTGACTGCTTTCGCTGGCCCCACAATGAGATACTGTCCCGTTACCCCTGCTTTCCCACTCTGGTTCCGTTCTTGTCCTGTTACTCGGAGATACTATGGACCCGTCCCATTCCCTCAAATCAGCTCTTAACTCTGAAAAAGATCTTGGCCGCGGTCCCCTTAGATCCATTGGTCCTCTCGGACCTCCCTGTTCTGAATTGGGACCGACAGTTGTGTCTAATGGGGTGTTCCACGTTACCGAACCTGGCAATTGTTTCCATGCATTCGTCACATTATTCCTCCTTTCCATCTCAATCCTTTCCCTATCCAATTGCCTTTGTTGTTCCCCTCTATCTCTCTCAGAATTATAGATCGAAACTATGGGTCCTATGGTAACAGGCACTTGAAGAGCGTCTGGCAATCCCACAGACTCAACCCTTTCTGTGGTTGGCGTTTTCTGCACCACAAACCTTCCCACTACACTCTGTACAGTGTTGTTTGGAGGTGTTTCTCCGCCTTTGCTAGGTGTCCATTCCGATATAGGGAGTGGTGTATATCCCTCTATCTCATTCCCATCCTCCCTTGCGAGCCCTCTATCTTCTATCAACTCCACTCTCGGAGGTGGTCTATCCATTAACAATCTGTTTATCAGATTGTCCTCCGACTCGCTTTCCTCGTCTTCTTCCATGAGGTTTCCTCCTCCTGACACCTCCCTCATCGGATACATTTTCTCCACCTCAATAGTCTGTACTCTCCAACGCTTTTCCTCCTCATCCCATTTGGAATCTCGCACTGCCCTTACCGATCGCGTCAGCCTTTGTTGACGCCTGTTCAAATTTCGGTCGTGTGCAGCCTTAATCCATGCATTAAGAGCCTCAAACTGTGTTGGTCTGGGCGAGGGTTTCAATGAGGACATGGTTGCTTTCAGCCGATGTAACACCTCTAATTTAAACGTCCCGTACTTCGGGAACTGCATTTCCTCATTCCCTTCCGTAAGCTTGTTCCAAGCCCCAATCCACAATATCGTATGCAGCCCAACATTCGTTGCCATATAATGAGCTGGCGTACCCTCTGGGGGAGCCTCCTCCCCGTAATATTGTTCACTTCGTTTACGTTTAAAAATCCCTTTCAAACACTTAAAACACTTCATGATTTCTCTTTTCTCCGCGTTTGTTTACTTCCTGATGACACTCCACCAATCTCAGCGCTGTCCTCACTAACTGGCCTATCCGTACGCGACTTTCCTCCGACGTCACTCTAGCCGCCCAACCAGAGCGCGGCTCTAGCTAACGTCACACCAACCGCTCAATCACAGCGCGGCTCTAGCCGACGTCACCCGTCCCCCTTCGCAGCAGTTCCCCTCCTTTCTCAGCTCGTCTCCTCGGTCATGCACGCATCCCATTCATACTCTGAAAAATGATTACTTCCGTCCAAGCGATCACCTTTCTTTGACTGTACGCCCACAGTCTTTCTGTAGTTGTCACCCTAACTTGGCGAAATGTCTTTCCGATTACTTCCAGACAATCGCCTTCTCCGATAGGTTACTCACACACAGTAACTTTCGACCAGCGTCCGTTACTCATACACTCACTCTTACACTCCCCCTATCTTGGATCCACGGCGGTCAATGGTACCTCGTGACCTCCGTACTATGGTCGACAACTACCCTGGATGTTCGATACACCCAAAACCACTTAAGCTCTGGCCTGAACTTAAGATTTCACCAGTTCACCCGTTTACCAGGTTACCAGTTTACCAGGTTGCGCGCGCTCACAACCGTCTCTCATTCACACTACAGGCATTCAACTCCGCAAGACATTACAATACAAATACAACACAAAACCGCAATCTGTTCACGCATGACCCTTTTTATACTCACTCTCCGATACTGCTGCTTTTCTCGCACCGTCTGCACCTTTCGGCACACGATTCTTCCGCTGCTCGTCTCTCGGCGTCTCGGGCCTTGGGGTAAACTAACCTCTCTAGATTACCTTCCTCAAGAAGATAACCATCCTCACTCTGCTACCAACTGTTAACGCGGGATTACTGGTTACTAATTATCTTACCAAATCCCATTTCCTGTCGACTGAATCGTTGGTACCTGTCTTGAGTAAAAGGTAATCTCGCAATAAAGCAATCAATTTAAGAACTTACACCACTCTAAATGACCACTGACCAAAATTAAGTTTTAAAGATTTAATATAAAGTCAAAGATAACTGAAGATACAAACTTCTCAAAATGAGATTAAGCAGGTAAATCGGTATCACTATGAACATGAACTTTTTGAATAGTCTGAGTCTGAAGAACAAAATAATAAGTACAAGCTCGAAAACCATCAGGGTTGCTAAAATGGATACAAGTTGCAACCTCAAAGTCATTACAGAAAAGAAAAATTAAGGTTAGTCTGTCCTTACACTACACTAAATGACATCCCTACTTAGCAAGATCTTAACCCTCTAGGTGTCAGCCGTGGTGACTTCCTAAGAAGATCACGCACTTCTCTTTGTCTCTTCTCTGATAATGGGTCTCTCCTGATCAGCCTATCTGCCTACCCATCCGTTTCCTTAGGCTCCCAAAATCATCTGCTCTGCTCTCCTCCCGGGTCCCTTTCCCTAATACCAAATCACATTTTCAATAGAAACGCCCCTTGGGACGCCCCTCACGTGGTGCATCTTTGCGCGGCAAACTCCATGATGGTACTCTTGAAGACCCTCGTTAAAGTTGGCCTTGGTTCCCAGGCGGCTTCTTCAGTGCGCTGATACCCCCTGAAATTCCTGGAAACTCCTACAGGCCTGCGCAAGGCGCCACTGAACAAAGTCCCTTTCATTCGAGCTGATTAGGACCCTTGCACCTGCATACAGCTCATCCTGCAGTGGGCCTCAAATTCCAGACTCCACCATATCTTTGGTCATAAAACACTCTCATGCTGGACACCTCACGACCTCTCCTCTAACGAGCACATGGCAATTTAAACTACATGACATTATCTGCTCTGGTCTACTTGATTTACATGCAGCAGGTTCCTGCACTCTTAAAACGTTAACTTGATTTAAACAGCAAACATTCTTAACTAGCATACGTTTCTAAAATAACACATCTATAAAGCATATACTTTTAACCCTAAGTTCAACAGTACATTTGGAAAGAACCATGTCAACCTTATTTCACATTATTTTAGCAGCACGTTCAGGTTTGCTGTGAATTGCCCTAAGGCCTACACATAATACTGGATTTTCAAAGTTACATTTAATTCGGACATGACTCTTTTTAACATGAGAACATGAGGTTTTCACATATACTCCAACATTTCTACATTTAATCTCACACCGTTATAATTATGGTTACTCTACTTAACATTCTATACATTTCGCTATTGAATATAAAACACTCTGTATATTTCACTCCTGAATATAAAACACTCGTGTGCAAAACATGTTTAAACTAACTACGTGCTTGTAAATATGGCGTACTTATACATTTTTTCAAACTCGTGCTCTCTCATGTCTGTAAAGTATGTGGAGATAAATTTGTTTTGCACTGTCTTAGAAAATCCTGCCCTAGCAATGATCGAAAATAGGAGTGCTTCAGCATATTTATCAAAAGGCATACAGGTGCTCAATGTGATAGGTGAACACACAGTACTGATGAAAGACACTTACAGCTAAATATGTGATCAAGGACGGTGACAGCCTGTATACACAATAATTGCAGAATGCTCAATTGCTTTTATAGTTTACCTATTTTAGTTTGCACACTCTGCATTAGGATACGTTCTAAAATGTCTTTGGAGCTATATATGTTAATGTGTTTTTGCATGTATAAATGTTTCTTTAAAGGGTCAACAGCAGGGCTAAGACATTTAACTGAACACAACTGATGGCTCTGTCACTTGCACTCCAAATGAATGTAATAAATAAATTAAACCTTAGTTGAAAATATGTAGCACCTTACATGGGAGGTGAAGTCATCACTCAAGTGTCCACTTATACAAAGGTTGTCCTAAAGATAAATGCCCCAAGGGGGAAACCATAGCAGCATGCCATCCCAGTGCAGTGGTGTGTATTGAAAAAAGCCCACAGATTTGCCTCAAAAATGGCTATTTGAGTGATATGCATTATTAGCCTTCTCATTCACATGAAGCTGTCTATAAAATGGAGGGCTCATTCATGAGGAGCATTCAGATTGGCTGATTAAACGTAAGCGACACAGATACTGTGCGGGATTGTCGCCAGTTTCTTTTTTCTCTCCTCTTCTTTTTACAAACTCTTAATAAAAATATCTTTGATAAAAAAAAGGCAATTTTATGGGCGCAAAAGTACTTTTATTTGAAGTGGAGTCCCTAGCAGCAAATGTAAGCTGCCGGTCCCTCACACTAAAGGGCAAAAAAAATAGAGAAACAGCCAAGTGGGTGGAAAAGCAAGGGAGGAGCAGGTGGAAGAAAGCAACAGGGGTGATGAGGTTAAAAATAAAAGTAAAGCCCGGTTAGGGGAAGAAAGTAAATGGTGTACTAGAGGGAGAGCAAAAAATAGCTCTTTAAAAGTGAGCTGTGGAAGAATAGAAGTCCGCAAAGCAAGAGGAAGGTAAATAGACTATTCTCCAACAGAGGAACAAACACAAGATGGACAAGGTGGGACAAGGAAAGCCAAGAAACTAGCAAACAATAGTGACATTAACGCCAATCAGTGGTATACAATGGGTGGGTTCAAAGCACACTGCAAGTTCTTGATGAGGAAGGACTAACTATATTGAACTGTTCTAGTTGTGGTCATAAGCAGTGCACGATGGAGGCGCGAGTTAGAGTTAAATGACTAAACCAAAACTAGTGTACTTCAGTGTTTTTTCTTCTTTTTTTTAACAATAGCTTGTGCTGATTCCAACACCTAATCGTAACGCCACATCAACCGTTGTGTTTTTTTCCCTGTAAATGTCTTTGGTTGTGAGGGGAGGTGCTGTGAGGATTTAACATAAGTTAAGGTCTTATTACATAACCATAATATCACTTTGGCCATTGCTTTTTTCAGTGAACACACACTAACACCTACACCCACACACTCAAAATGCAACTATTTCTAAATTAGGGACCTTTTGAGTGACCGAGAAAATGGTAGGCTAAGTACCCAGATGTGGAAAGTACATGCTGTAGTTATGTTGATGTCTCCCTCTTACTATTCGAGGTCCATATTACATACATTATGCTTCAACTTATGAAACAACCTACCTTCCCTCACATTTTTAACGCACTGGTTTACCTCAGCCTCCTCCTCATGATAGGCTTCAAGTTCAAAAGTTCCTATTCCAACAAAATGATTTTATGTCCTGAATACAAAATATTATCTCTAGTTGTTCATTAGACCTCTGTGGTGGCACTGCCACTGATTACTAAAGAGTTCATTGACAGACTGAATCTGGTGTTGGACGTATGGGTTTGACTATGCATGTCAGAATTTTTTCTGAAATGGATGCAGAAGATATTTCAAAATGCTCAGGAAATGTGTCCTCATTTTAGCTTTGTAGAGCACAAACCATAATTGTGTTCCTTTACTGCAGTCTCCTTGGTATGAAATACTTTTAAGTTTTACAGTTTTGATTCCATCAAGATGGCCTTCATGAGCCACACTTGTGCCATAAAAACAGAAGGTTACCGCTCTAGTTGGACCTTAAAACTCTGTGGTAAAACTTTAGTTGTTCACTAGGGAGTTAAATGACATACTGCTGCTGGTGTTGTAAGTATGTGTTTTCTCTGCATTTCAGAATGTTTTACTGACATGGGTGAGGAAGATATTTGAGATTGCCTAAAAAATGTTCACATACTTGTAGACAACTAACCATAATTTCTCGGATGCAAAAGAACTCCCAAGCCCCAGTCTGTTCCTTAATTGCAGTCTCCTCTGTAGGAAATGTGTTCAGTTTTACAACTATTATTCCATGAACATGGGGTTCAAGTGTGTCACACTTTCATAAATATAAAATGTCAGTGCTCGAGTTGTTCATTAACACTCTGCAGTCGAGCTTCAGTTGACCAGTAGGAAATTAACTGACAGGCAGCTGCATGTATTGAGCGTATAAGTTTCAGTCTGCATGCAAGAATGTTTTACTGACCTGGATAAGGAAGTGTTAGACCTAGCATCCTTGGCTTGCTTTTATCACTAGCTTTGCCTTCAATTATGCTGGTTTTGGGACTCTGTACACTTTACCACTGCTAACCATCGTGAAATTGCTTGTGCTCTCTTCCTAAATCATGTTAGAATTGGCTTATGCCAAATTGGCATATTTCATTTACATGTAAATTCTAGTAAAGTGTCACTACCTGTGCCCAGGGCCTGTAAATTAAATGCTACCAGTGGGCCTTCAGCAGTGATTGTGCTCACCACTTAGGTAGCACTTTAACCATGTCTCAGGTATGCTATTACTGCTTGTGTGTGCAGTTTTTAAACTGCCATGTTGACCTGGCAAAATAAACATTTACACAAGCAGAAACCTTCCTTTGTAATACATGTAAGCCCCCCCTAGGGTAGGCCCTGGACAGCCCAAAGGGCATGCTGCAGTGTATTTAAAAAGTGGGAATGGAGTAATATATATATATATATATATATATATATATATATATATGTATATATACACACACATACACACAGTGGCAATCCATTTACCATATAAAGAGCAGTTTTTTTGTTTTGTTAATAACTTTGACAACAGTTGATGAGTCTTCACAAAACTTTCCAAAAAAAAGTTCATCCACCTCAGCTTCTTCCTCAAATGTTTGGGGCGACCCTTCAAGTCACACTATATTAACTATCAGTCATGCCTTCTCCATACACTTTTTATACTGTTTTATGTTATCTCACTTACACCATGTAAAACACTATCATTTACAAGAACATTTATGACATCACACATCAAATATTTTGTGAGAACGATTGGCGAGTTATACTTGATGTGCTTTATGTAATGTGGCTGCCAAGTAGAGTACAGTGGCATAGATTGGAGTGTTGTACAGTGAAATAGTGCAAATTGTAGTATGGTAGAGTGGGCTGGTGTAGAGTGACATAGAGTGTGGTGTCATATAATGGAATAATGTACAGAGTCATAGCGTTCAGTATATTGTCGTAGAGTGGAGTGGTGTATAGTGTGGTGCCCTAAAGTGCCTTCGCGTATAAAGGAGTAGCGTACTGTTTCGTGGCATGCAGTGAAGTAGGGGTGGCAGAGCGGCATGGAGTGGAATAGCATAGAGTGTAGTGTCGTAGAATGGAGTTGCATACAGTGGAACAGCGTTGAGTGGAGTAGTGCACAGTGGAGTAACTTATAGTGAAAGGGCGTACAGTGTAATGGCATACACAAGGGTGACATAAAACATTGTGGTGTAGAGTATAAAATCGCACAGTGCCGTGGTATAGAGTGGAGTGGGGTAGAATGTAGTGGAGCAGAGTGTTATGGCATACAGTGGATAAGCGTAGACTGGTGTACAGTGGAGTGACACACAGTGGAGTTGCGTAAAGTGTAATAGAGCCGGGGGGCTAACAATTTGGGTGGCAACCCATCTGGGCTGCAGTGTTAAAACCATGGACACAGCCACAGATGTCCAGTGTGTAATTTTGGAGTGGCCAAATGGATTCAGATTGGCAGTGGTTAATATCTACTCAAGACCTGTGAGTGCCTCATCTGTGTCTGGAACCATTGAGGAACTATCCTCCTTTCTAAACAACATTCCTGAGGGTCTTATGTTTGTGGTGGGAGGTGATTTTAACTCCCAGTTCGAACCACTTGACGGTCTGTTAGATGCCATAAATCAGGAGGAGGATGATGCTTGGGAAATTCCTCAAGTATCAGGTCCCCCGGCAAGAGCATTGACTCCTCTAGCTCTACAAATCACCTCACTGTTGTTGACCCATTCGATAAGGGCGTGTAACGGGCGCATAAAGTCTGATAATCCACCTGCCTTTACTTTCCACCAGTCAGGGAGGAGGGTACGCCTTGACTATATTTTTGTGGAGTGCAGGGCTTGGAAAAGAATCCTAGATTTTAGGGTTACACAGAGGGGGGAGAGTGACCATAACCCATTAATCTTAGATCTCAAAATTCCGGGTCCTGACAGGGACATTCTACCGCCCCAACTTGATATTCCTAACACGTCCACCCTATCAAGTAACAGACGTAGGGTAAGATGGGATAAGTTGGCTAAAAATCCCAACGGGTTAGCCAAATTGTATACCCAGATAATCCCAGTACTGGAGGATGTTGCTGTACTCATAGAAGAGCATCCTGTGGATTCCTTCTATGAAAAACTGGGAAAATTACATACTGTATTAATAAGCACCATCAAAGAAATTTTAAATCCCATAGGACTAAGCAATGGTGGGCTTCACAGGAATCCATCCTGGTATAATAAGGCATGTAGGCAGGCGAAAGGTGACCTCCTAGAGGCTTTAAAGCAGAACAACTATAGGGACCTCATAAAAGCCAGGAGACAAGTATACAGGAACCTTATACGCCATGCCAAGGACGAATGGTAAAACGAGAAATGGGTAAATTTAACTTCAGCACTTGCGGTCAGAGATGCACGTAAGTTCTGGTTAATTGTGAACACTGGCTCTCCCGAGCCAGACCAGGCAGTAACACCTAATATTGCTCCTGAGGTATGGGAACAACATTTTGCCGACCTCTATAAGGAAGATACTCATGGCACAAATGCCCACATGCCTGATATAGCAAGCACTCTGGCCTCTGACCCGCTTGACCTCAGGTTTTCCCTAGCTGAGGTCCGTGCGGCCATAGCTAAGCTCCCTGCGGGAAAAGCCCCAGGGTTGGATAAGGTCTCGGGGGACCTTTATAAACAGGAACTCGAGATATGGGCCCCCTATCTTCAAAAAAAGTTTAATGCAGTTCTCGGGGGAATGGCACCTCCAAATACTTGGCTGGGAGCCGAGCTGGTCCCAATCTTCAAGAAGTGATCACCTCACCTCTCCTCCCAGCCAACTATACGCCAATCAGCCTAATAGATGTATCCCAGAAACTTTTTTCAAGGCTGATTTTGGACCGTCTTTTAGATTGGGTTGAGGACTCAGAAATCCTGAGTGATGATCAGGCAGGCTTCAGAAGGAACGTATCCACCACTGACCAGATCTTTAGATTAAACATGCTCTACTGGAAAACGGTCAAAGTCCAGGGCGGTTCGCTTTACACTGTTTTCGTCGACCTCCGTGCGGCCTTCGATCTGGTCCCACGGGGGAAACTCTGGAGTGTATTGAGGAATTTAGGTATTTCAACCCCCCTCTTAAATATTTTAATTCGCCTCCATTCTCAGAATTTCGCGAGGGTAAGGTGTGGGAGACATGGCAATTTGTCATCTAGCTTCTCCGTTGGCAGGGGGTAAGGCAGGGTTGTGTTTTGGCACCAACCCTGTTTTGCCTCTTTGTCAACGGAGTAATCACCCACCTGAACACGGTCCCCAACAGAGACGCCCCAAGGCTCGCTGGTGAAGGGATCTCTGCGATTATGTTCGCAGATGATACCCTGTTGCTGGCAAAGACACCAATGGGCATACAGCGAGTCTTGGATGCTTTTGTCTCATTTTGTCATGATCGGGGATTAGAAATAAATACATCCAAAACGAAATTCATGATTTTTAACCCACCGAAAACATCCCGCCCTAATCCTGCTATAGGAGGTGTTCGTCTAGAGAGAGTCCAAACATTTGAATATCTGGGACTAACTCTAAATGAGGATATGACTTGGGTATAACATCAGATCAAAACCCAATTAAAACTCTCCCAAAAAGCAGGAGGGATTCTCAAACTTCTGAAGCAAACTGTCTCTAAACCTATATCCTCCCCCCTTGAAACCTACAAGATACAGGCACGGGGAGCGGTGATCTATGGTGGTGAGCTATGGGGCTACAGTTGCCACCCTGAAATCACCACTATAGAAAACAGATTTGTTAGGCAGCTGGTATCCTTGCCAGCTAGCACGCCCCTACTTCCCCTTAGGATGGACTTGGGACTCAGACCACTCAAGGAAGAATTGGGACTTAAACCTCTTACTTTCTGGAGACGTCTCTGGGTAACACCTGAAGTTGCCAGCTACAGGCGAGAGCTTGCAGAACTCTTAAAAACACCAAATGTTTGGAACTTTCCCTGGCGTAAATACATTAGGCAAGAATTTGATAGGCTAGGATGCCCTCTATTATGGACTAAACCTGAAGAAGCGTGTAGAGGTTTATCGCGGCGGGAATTGGTTAGCCTGTATTATGATAAAAATATGTTTGCCTGTCTAACCAACGCCCAAACTGGGACATTGACGAGATCATTCTTGGGTCAAAAGGATTATTACAAACTGGAGTCTGCTTTTGATATTATCAGCCCTAATGGCCATAGGAAGCTGTATCTCCAATGGAGATATGACTCCGTACCGATTGGAGCCTTGACCTCACGCTGGCATCCTAATGCCCCCAGAAATTGTCCTGCGTGTAGCGCTGAAGTAGAGTCTGAGTTACACATGGTTTTCTTTTGCCCTTCCTATAAGATTTCCAGGATGAAGTGGATTATCCCCACCTGCAAAAACCTGGGCATTAGGCAGTGTTTTCACTCCTATCCAATATTAAAAACTGATTTGTCGCCAATAATTGTTTTTGCGGTCACGAAATTCCTGGCTGCCATGTGGAATACCAGAAGAAAATATTTGGAAAAATGAGATGCAATACAGTTATGTAATTTGCCTAGGTGTTCTGGGGTCTGTGATGACCTGAGGCTTCTTCCGGGGGATTGCCCTATGATCTGTTGTTTGATAATGTTTTTATTTAGAATAATTTTAACATTATTGGAACTTGTGTTCCTTTTAACAATTGTAATGATATATGATGTATTTTATTGTGCATTCTTTTATGACACTTCCTATGTTGAAATAAAGATGAAATGATGATGTAATAGAGTAACGCGGAGTGGCATAGAGTGTAGTGGTGTACAGTGGAGTATGGTAATTGAAACTGATGTAGGGGGAAAGTGTGTTAAATTAAGTAGATGTAATGTGGCAGGAAAATAGATTATTTCGTGTAAATGGTAGTTTTTGGTAGTATGTGTGAATAGTGTAAGTAGTGGTTAAAAAAAGTACTTATATATTGTGCCGCGAAGTACCATGGTAAGTTTGCAGTATACCGTGGTATATGCACATGATAAGGCAGTATGTGATTGGCTAATAGCTGTGTTTTCCTAAGGTAAAATGCAGCCATGTTGTTTTCATCACATTTTGTCTGTGTTCTGCGTTTGACTGCGTTCAGGGTTAGGGTCTTAGATCTAGGTAAGTAGTAGGTTCTATTGTATTTCCCAAACTATCTTCACTTTGTTAAAGTGGTATTAGGTAGATAATTGTATTTATACATTTCTACATATCTTTATTACAGTATAAGAAGGACTGAAATCTTTTTTTTTAAAGTTAAGTACCGCAGTCATTTGTAGCTATTACAACACTACTCCGCAGACTTTTTACTGAAGAAGTAAATCCATTCAACATTGAAAATACACTGTAGTACCCTATATTTCTGAACTATAGTGCATTTTTAATTTTTTTACATATTTTCTTTTAATTTATTTTGGAACAAGGTACTACATACGTTTTTTTAAATGTATAGAAACTTATAAATATTTGTCCCTGCCTTTTAACCCTTTAATAAAGAGGTAAAAGGTAGAGGAAAATAGCAAACCTAATACTTACCTATATCTAAGGAAAAAACGCAGGCAAAGTGTACCTAAAAACAACATGGCTGCCTTTTAACTTTTGTACGGGCAGTCATTAGCCAATCACAAAATGAGTTGTCATTGCTATGTACTGTGGTACTTCCGCAAAATACCACAAAACATTGTGAAAATTCTGCAGCTACAGATATCACAAAGTAGTTTAAAGGCCTTCCAACTTAAAACCTGTAGTATGCAAAAGGGTAATCTTCACACTATAATGTCTAATCCTGCAATATTTCAACTTAAATCCGTTAAACTGTTTTCACACTATGCAATATACAAAAGTATTTGGAGAATGCATTGGTGAAAAACTGTGTTTTGGCTCCCCTTTTATCTTAAAACCTCCTTGACCAATCGATGTCACTTTGCACTATTCGCCAATGTAGAGAAAAGAGTAGGTCTGCAAAGTTTCGTGGAGATCAGTCAAATGTGTTCAAAGTTATTAATATCCTAATAATTTTTATTCGATTCAGAGTGATGAATCATAAAAGTGTGCATAATAGTACATTTAAAAATTCTTTAAAAAATATATATTAAAAGATAAAAGTACAGATAAAAAACATGTGCAATTTAGCATACAGTAGTTAGTCCTTCTCAAAATAGCAGCCCTCAAGAATCGAGCTAATAATACCATACATGAATACAAATTTGTGGAGTGATTGTAAATATAAATACACCGGACTACATTGACTGAAATGAGGCGATTTCAATAGAGGCTTGATAAAAGAAATCCTCAAATCCTTATAACATTTTTAAAAAAACCAGTACATGTGTGGTCGATTGTTTAGACGTCAAAACAAACCTGTGTTGGGCATTATGAACACCAATTAAATATGGTTAAATCGAGAAACTGGTCAAAATAATTTGGTTGTGCTGTACAGTTGGTTTGACCAGTTCCACCAATAAAATCGTATCTTCCAGTAGGTTTAGGCATTCTGCTTTGAGTGATTGTCTTGTGATGTGTTTTAGGATTTCAGAGTTATCATAATAATCAGGATGACTACTGTCAGACATAAATGTTTTGATAAAATATAACCATGGAATTTTCAGAGCAAGCTCCGAATCACAACAATCCTGTGCAATAGAACGATTAAAATCCATAAAGTGAGAAATTCAAATCTTGTGTCAGAGGAGCACTGGCTGCACTTTTATCAAATCAGCTAAATGAATTGCTCCCAGTTCCGAGTGGCATACAAAGTTCGAACAACTGGTTGGGAGCCCAACAAAAATCATTTTCTAGCAGCTGTAAAGAGTCCACATTTACGTACTCCCGTAGCTTGGAACCATACATTGCAATTGATCAGCATTTGGCATTGTAGATGGTTTACATCCCAATGTCATCAAAAAATTGCACAGGCCCACAATTGAGCTAAGAAATTGCATCCTTCTCAAGCTTACTGCACTTCTCCAATTCCCTACATCATCAAATAAAATCCCCAAGTATGAAAAAGTTGGCGTTTGTGGTCAGATTGCTTTCCCTATTAAAATGTTACGCCTCTTGGATAGTCTTCGGCCTGCTTTCATGACAAAGGTTTTACTAATATTGCTAATAACCCCAGATTCTCCATAAAATTTACAAATTTGTCTAAAAGACGCTGTAAAGCCAGTGGCCTGCGGGCCATAAGCACCTCATCGTAGAGTAAAACCGGTATAGGCCAATGTCCAATTTGGGGAAGATCGGTGCATGCATTCACGAGGGTGCTACCCAAGATATTAATATATAGATTGAATAAAAAAGGAGTGAGTACGCATCCTTGGTGTACCCCTTTTCTGATGTCAAAAGATCGTGTGCATGCACCACTATTCCTTAGCCGACCTTAGTAGAACCGGTTGAGTATAGATATAAAATAGTTGATAATAGCGATATCTATACCCATTGATGTCATGACAGACTATAGTTTGTCATGAACAACACAGTCGAATGCGGATGACAAATCCACAAAAACTAAAAACCAATTACCACTCTTAATTTGTGTGCATGTGCCCATGAGTAATTACAAATGGCTGGCTCCGTGGTCCCAATGCCCTGGCGAAACCCATATTGGAAATCCGAGATAATATTGTTAGCGACCGTCCAGTCCTGCAATCTGCATAAAAGTATGTGACACACCACTTTGATGAATTAGTCTAGCCAAGAGATGGGTCTGTAGTGCACGGGACAATTACGGTCTCCCTTTTTAGGGCTCGGGCCTACGCCTCCACGAAGTGGGGGGCGGAGCTTCCGAGCTCTTATGCGTTCAAAAAAAAAAGAATTCAGAAAGGGGTCCGGCTGGCACATTCCTTAGTTTTTTATGGCATCTGCCTAGTGATTCGTCTTCGCTGTGCTGTCTATTTAGTAGCGTTGACGTGATAGGCTATATGTAATTTACGCGTGCCCGATTTGGCATATTTTCGGCGGTTTCGCGCACGGCAGACGTATTAATCTTAATTAGGAGCTGTCAGAGTGCCCGTGTAATGCAATCCAGATGGTGCGAGCGCGTTCACCATTGCATTGCATGTATCATGCGCGCGTTTAACATTTACCTTTCGTGCACGGCATTCCATTCATTTGGCGGTCTGCTCTGTGTGTTTGTATTTGCACGTGAGTCTGTGTCTACCTGTGAGTGTATTAAGACGCGTGTGTGTGTTTGCGGGTTTATGGAATCCGCCCCCGCCCCTTCCGGCATTGATTGCAGCGGAGAGCGCAGAGGCCCGGTGCCCGGGCGGGGCAGCTGGGCCTGGACAGACCCCCGTCCCCGAACGCCCCACGCCCGCCGCGGATGATGAATCGGCCCCGCTGAAGGATCAATGGCTGGTCAGCGCTGGCTCCACTCGCTCCCACACACCACAGGGCAATTAATTGCGGCCTGTCCCCTCATCCCTCATCCGCTGCTGGCACATATCGATGCAGATTACTGCTTAGGGCCGCTTTATCACCTCAAATAAACAGCGCGCACCCCTGCTCACCTCCGGCTAGTATAGGCCGGGCCTGTGCACACCGGCAGGGGTGGCCGAGGGACCGGGACCCGCCACGAGCCGCAGGGCGCCCGCAAACCCGTGGAGGGGAAAAGATGGAGAGAGGGAGGCGTGTGTGGGGAGTATCACTCTCTTTCCCACTCTCTTCCTTCTGTTCGCTGTATGTTAGTAACAAAGACGAGAGAGTTGAAAGAGGCCACGAGCACTAAGCACAGCAGACAGAGTACTTGAGAGATGCTGCGTCTTTGCCTGACCCAATCACAGCTTCCACCTGTAGAGCGCGCACCATAAGTCCCAGCGACTCTAGGCACTTCTACAACAGCTTGGGAATGATGAAAGGCAGGGTCAGTACGAGCCTCGCAGACTGCGGGACTCTCAGCAGACGCTCAGCCCATTGCGCTACATTATCCAGTCTGTACCTAGTTACTTTAGAGCACGCTATTTTACATTAACACACGCGAGAACTGAATCACGTGAACCCACCTGGTGTGATGCATGTGATGTTACCAACACATAACGTATTTATATCACAAACACGTTAATTAAAAGGGAGTAAAGGGACGCTACGTTTACCCCCAAAATGTTTCCACCACAAAAAGAATGTTTACACCAAAAAACGAAGCATACGTTTGAAAAGAGAAGGCCTACTGCAAACTTTTCAAAAGCAGGAAATATATTGGTATGTTTATTAAACATGACGTGGGTAGTATTTCTAACGTTAAATGAAATCAACTTATGAATTATATAAAGGGCTGTGTGTCTTGTGTTCTGTGTCTCTGTGCATTGTGTTGAGTCTGTGTATAGTTTTGTGTCTGCTTCTGAGGGTATAGTTGTGTTTTCACAGGTGCATGTATATTATTTCTCTCTTGTTTTTAGGGCTCGGGCCTACGCCACCACGAAGTGGGGGGCGGAGCTTCCGAGCTCTTATGCGTTAAAAAAAAAAACAATTCAGAAATAGAGAAGTGAGTAGTGAGTAGAGTAGTGAGTAGAGTAGTGAGTAGTGAGTGCAGAGTAGTGAGTAGTGAGTAGTGAGTAGAGTAGTGAGTAGGGTAGTGAGTAGTGAGTAGAGTAGGGAGTAGTGAGTAGAGTAGTGAGTAGTGAGTAGAGTAGTGAGTAGAGTAGTGAGTGCAGAGTAGTGAGTAGTGAGTGCAGAGTAGTGAGTAGTGAGTGCAGAGTAGTCAGTAGTGAGTAGAGTAGTGAGTAGAGAGTAGAGTAGTGAGTAGAGTAGTGAGTGCAGAGTAGTGAGTAGTGAGTGCAGAGTAGTGAGTAGTGAGTGGAGAGTAGTGAGTAGAGTAGTCAGTAGTGAGTAGAGTAGTGAGGTCAGTAGAGTAGTGAGTAAAGTAGTGAGTGCAGAGTAGTGAGTAGAGAAGTGAGTAGTGAGTAGAGTAGTGAGTAGTGAGTAGAGTAGTGAGTAGTGAGTAGAGTAGTGAGTAGAAAGTAGTGAGTAGAGTAGTGAGTGGAGAGTAGTGAGTAGTGAGAAGAGTAGTGAGTAGTGAGTAGAGTAGTGAGTAGTGAGTAGAGTAGTGAGTAGAGTAGTGAGTGCAGAGTAGTGAGTAGTGAGTGCAGAGTAGTGAGTAGTGAGTGCAGAGTAGTCAGTAGTGAGTAGAGTAGTGAGTAGTGAGTAGAGTAGTGAGTAGAGTAGTGAGTGCAGAGTAGTGAGTAGTGAGTGCAGAGTAGTGAGTAGTGAGTGGAGAGTAGTGAGTAGTGAGTGGAGAGTAGTGAGTAGTGAGTAGAGTAGTCAGTAGTGAGTAGAGTAGTGAGGTGAGTAGAGTAGTGAGTAAAGTAGTGAGTGCAGAGTAGTGAGTAGAGAAGTGAGTAGTGAGTAGAGAAGTGAGTAGTGAGTAGAGTAGTGAGTAGTGAGTAGAGTAGTGAGTAGAGTAGTGAGTAGAAAGTAGTGAGTAGAGTAGTGAGTAGAAAGTAGTGAGTAGAGTAGTGAGTAGAGAAGTGAGTAGTGAGTAGAGTAGTGAGTAGTGAGTAGAGTAGTGAGTAGTGAGTAGAGTAGTGAGTAGAAAGTAGTGAGTAGAGTAGTGAGTAGAAAGTAGTGAGTAGAGTAGTGAGTAGTGAGTAGAGTAGTGAGTGGAGAGTAGTGAGTAGAGTAGTGAGTAGTGAGCAGAGTAGTGAGTGGAGAGTAGTGAGTGCAGAGTAGAGTAGTGAGTAGAGTAGTGAGTAGAGTAGTGAGTAGAGTAGTGAGTAGTGAGTAGAAAGTAGTGAGTAGAGTAGTGAGTAGTGAGTAGAGTAGTGAGTGGAGAGTAGTGAGTAGTGAGTAGAGTAGTGAGTAGAGAAGTGAGTAGTGAGTGCAGAGTAGTGAGTAGTGAGTAGAGTAGTGAGTAGAGTAGTGAGTAGTGAGTAGAGTAGTGAGTAGAGTAGTGAGTAGTGAGTAGAGTAGTGAGTAGTGAGTAGAGTAGAGAGTAGTGAGTGCAGAGTAGTGAGTACAGTAGTGAGTAGAGTAGTGAGTAGAGTAGTGAGTAGTGAGTGCAGAGTAGTGAGTAGTGATTAGAGTAGTGAGTAGTGAGTAGAGTAGTGAGTAGTGAGTAGAGTAGTGAGTAGAGTAGTGAGGTGAGTAGAGTAGTGAGTAAAGTAGTGAGTGCAGAGTAGTGAGTAGAGAAGTGAGTAGTAAGTAGAGTAGTGAGTAGTGAGTAGAGTAGTGAGTAGTGAGTAGAGGAGTAGAGTAGTGAGTAGAGTAGTGAGTAGAGTAGTGAGTAGAAAGTAGAGTAGTGAGTAGTGAGTAGAGTAGTGAGTAGAGTAGTGAGGTGAGTAGAAAGTAGTGAGTAGAGTAGTGAGTAGTGAGTAGAGTAGTGAGTAGAGTAGTGAGTAGAGTAGTGAGTAGTGAGTGCAGAGTAGTGAGTAGTGATTAGAGTAGTGAGTAGTGAGTAGAGTAGTGAGTAGTGAGTAGAGTAGTGAGTAGAGTAGTGAGGTGAGTAGAGTAGTGAGTAAAGTAGTGAGTGCAGAGTAGTGAGTAGAGAAGTGAGTAGTAAGTAGAGTAGTGAGTAGTGAGTAGAGTAGTGAGTAGAGTAGTGAGGTGAGTAGAGTAGAGAGTAGAAAGTAGTGAGCAGAGTAGTGAGTAGTGAGTGCAGAGTAGTGAGTAGTGAGTAGAGTAGTGAGTAGAGTAGTGAGTAGAGTAGTGAGTAGTGATTAGAAAGTAGTGAGTAGAGTAGTGAGTAGTGAGTAGAGTAGTGAGTGGAGAGTAGTGAGAAGAGTAGTGAGTAGTGAGTAGGGTAGTGAGTAGTGAGTAGTGAGTAGTGAGTAGAGTAGTGAGTAATGAGTAGAGTAGTGAGTAGAGTAGTGAGTGCAGAGTAGTGAGTAGTGAGTGCAGAGTAGTGAGTAGTGAGTGCAGAGTAGTCAGTAGTGAGTAGAGTAGTGAGTAGTGAGTAGAGTAGTGAGTGCAGAGTAGTGAGTAGTGAGTGCAGAGTAGTGAGTAGTGAGTGGAGAGTAGTGAGTAGTGAGTAGAGTAGTCAGTAGTGAGTAGAGTAGTGAGGTGAGTAGAGTAGTGAGTAAAGTAGTGAGTGCAGAGTAGTGAGTAGAGAAGTGAGTAGTGAGTAGAGTAGTGAGTAGTGAGTAGAGTAGTGAGTAGAGTAGTGAGTAGAAAGTAGTGAGTAGAGTAGTGAGTAGAAAGTAGTGAGTAGAGTAGTGAGTAGTGAGTAGAGTAGTGAGTGGAGAGTAGTGAGTAGAGTAGTGAGTAGTGAGCAGAGTAGTGAGGAGTAGAGTAGTGAGTAGTGAGTAGAGTAGTGAGTAGAGTAGTGAGTAGAGTAGTGAGTAGAGTAGTGAGTAGAGTAGTGAGTAGAGTAGTGAGTAGTGAGTAGAAAGTAGTGAGTAGAGTAGTGAGTAGTGAGTAGAGTAGTGAGTGGAGAGTAGTGAGTAGTGAGAAGAGTAGTGAGTAGTGAGCAGAGTAGTGAGTAGTGAGTGCAGAGTAGTGAGTAGTGAGTAGAGTAGTGAGTAGAGTAGTGAGTAGTGAGTAGAGTAGTGAGTAGAGTAGTGAGTAGTGAGTAGAGTAGTGAGTAGTGAGTAGAGTAGTGAGTAGTGAGTGCAGAGTAGTGAGTACAGTAGTGAGTACAGTAGTGAGTAGAGTAGTGAGTAGAGTAGTGAGTAGAGTAGTGAGTAGTGAGTGCGGAGTAGTGAGTAGTGAGTAGAGTAGTGAGTAGTGAGTAGAGTAGTGAGTAGAGTAGTGAGGTGAGTAGAGTAGTGAGTAAAGTAGTGAGTGCAGAGTAGTGAGTAGAGAAGTGAGTAGTGAGTAGAGTAGTGAGTAGTGAGTAGAGTAGTGAGTAGAGTAGTGAGTAGAGTAGTGAGTAGTGAGTAGAAAGTAGAATAGTGAGTAGTGAGTAGAGTAGTGAGGTGAGTAGAGTAGAGTAGTGAGTAAAGTAGTGAGTGCAGAGTAGTGAGTAGTGAGTAGAGTAGTGAGTAGTGAGTAGAGTAGTGAGTAGTGAGTAGAGTAGTGAGTAGTGAGTAGAGTAGTGAGTAGTGAGTAGAGTAGTGAGTAGTGAGTAGAGTAGTGAGTAGAAAGTAGAGTAGTGAGTAGTGAGTAGAGTAGTGAGTAGAGTAGTGAGTAGTGAGTAGTGAGTAGAGTAGTGAGTAGTGAGTGCAGAGTAGTGAGTAGTGAGTAGAGTAGTGAGTAGTGAGTGCAGAGTAGTGAGTAGTGAGTGCAGAGTAGTGAGTAGAGTAGTGAGTAGAGTAGTGAGTAGAGTAGTGAGTAGTGAGTGCAGAGTAGTGAGTAGAGTAGTGAGTAGAGTAGTGAGTAGAGTAGTGAGTAGAGTAGTGAGTAGTGAGTGCAGAGTAGTGAGTAGTGAGTAGAGTAGTGAGTAGTGAGTAGAGTAGTGAGTAGAGTAGTGAGGTGAGTAGAGTAGAGTAGTGAGTAAAGTAGTGAGTGCAGAGTAGTGAGTAGAGAAGTGAGTAGTGAGTAGAGTAGTGAGTAGTGAGTAGAGTAGTGAGTAGTGAGTAGAGTAGTGAGTAGAAAGTAGAGTAGTGAGTAGTGAGTAGAGTAGTGAGTAGAGTAGTGAGGTGAGTAGAGTAGAGTAGTGAGTAAAGTAGTGAGTGTAGAGTAGTGAGTAGAGAAGTGAGGTGAGTAGAGTAGAGTAGTGAGTAAAGTAGTGAGTAGAGTAGTGAGTAGAGTAGTGAGTAGAGTAGTGAGTAGTGAGTAGAGTAGTGAGTAGTGAGTAGAGTAGTGAGTAGAGTAGTGAGTAGTGAGTAGAGTAGTGAGTAGAGTAGTGAGTAGAGTAGTGAGTAGAGTAGTGAGTAGAGTAGTGAGTAGTGAGTAGAGTAGTGAGTAGAGTAGTGAGTAGAGTAGTGAGTAGAGTAGTGAGTAGAGTAGTGAGTAAAGTAGTGAGTGTAGAGTAGTGAGTAGAGAAGTGAGTAGTGAGTAGAGTAGTGAGTAGTGAGCAGAGTAGTGAGTAGTGAGCAGAGTAGTGAGTAGTGAGTGCAGAGTAGTGAGTAGTGAGTAGAGTAGTGAGTAGAGTAGTGAGTGGAGAGTAGTGAGTAGTGAGAAGAGTAGTGAGTAGAGTAGTGAGTAGAGTAGTGAGTAAAGTAGTGAGTGTAGAGTAGTGAGTAGAGAAGTGAGTAGTGAGTAGAGTAGTGAGTAGTGAGCAGAGTAGTGAGTAGTGAGCAGAGTAGTGAGTAGTGAGTGCAGAGTAGTGAGTAGTGAGTAGGGTAGTGAGTAGTGAGTAGAGTAGGGAGTAGTGAGTAGAGTAGTGAGTAGTGAGTAGAGTAGTGAGTAGAGTAGTGAGTGCAGAGTAGTGAGTAGTGAGTGCAGAGTAGTGAGTAGTGAGTGCAGAGTAGTCAGTAGTGAGTAGAGTAGTGAGTAGAGTAGTGAGTAGAGTAGTGAGTGCAGAGTAGTGAGTAGTGAGTGCAGAGTAGTGAGTAGTGAGTGGAGAGTAGTGAGTAGAGTAGTCAGTAGTGAGTAGAGTAGTGAGGTGAGTAGAGTAGTGAGTAAAGTAGTGAGTGCAAAGTAGTGAGTAGAGAAGTGAGTAGTGAGTAGAGTAGTGAGTAGTGAGTAGAGTAGTGAGTAGTGAGTAGAGTAGTGAGTAGAAAGTAGTGAGTAGAGTAGTGAGTAGAAAGTAGTGAGTAGAGTAGTGAGTAGTGAGTAGAGTAAGGAGTGGAGAGTAGTGAGTAGTGAGTAGAGTAGTGAGTAGTGAGCAGAGTAGTGAGTAGTGAGTGCAGAGTAGTGAGTAGTGAGTAGAGTAGTGAGTAGTGAGTAGAAAGTAGTGAGTAGAGTAGTGAGTAGTGAGTAGAGTAGTGAGTGGAGAGTAGTGAGTAGTGAGAAGAGTAGTGAGTAGTGAGCAGAGTAGTGAGTGCAGAGTAGTGAGTAGTGAGTAGAGTAGTGAGTAGAGTAGTGACTAGTGAGTAGAGTAGTGAGTAGAGTAGTGAGTAGAGTAGTGAGTAGTGAGTAGAGTAGTGAGTGGTGAGTGTAGAGTAGTGAGTGGTGAGTGTAGAGTAGTGAGTAGAGTAGTGAATAGAGTAGTGAGTAGTGAGTGCAGAGTAGTGAGTAGTGAGTGCAGAGTAGTGAGTAGTGAGTAGAGTAGTGAGTTCTGAGTAGAGTAGTGAGGTGAGTAGAGTAGAGTAGTGAGGTGAGTAGAGTAGAGTAGTGAGTAAAGTAGTGAGTGCAGAGTAGTGAGTAGAGAAGTGAGTAGTGAGTAGAGTAGTGAGTAGTGAGTAGAGTAGTGAGTAGAGTAGTGAGTAGAGTAGTGTGTAGTGAGTAGAGTAGTGAGTAGAAAGCAGAGTAGTGAGTAGTGAGTAGAGTAGTGAGTAGAGTAGTGAGGTGAGTAGAGTAGAGTAGTGAGTAAAGTAGTGAGTGCAGAGTAGTGAGTAGAGAAGTGAGTAGAGTAGTGAGTAGTGAGTAGAGTAGTGAGTAGAGTAGTGAGTAGAGTAGTGAGTAGTGAGTAGAGTAGTGAGTAGAAAGTAGAGTAGTGAGTAGTGAGTAGTGAGTAGAGTAGTGAGTAGAGTAGTGAGTAGAGTAGTGAGTAGTGAGTGCAGAGTAGTGAGTAGTGAGTAGAGTAGTGAGTAGTGAGTGCAGAGTAGTGAGTAGTGAGTAGAGTAGTGAGTAGTGAGTGCAGAGTAGTGAGCAGAGTAGTGAGTAGAGTAGTGAGTAGTGAGTGCAGAGTAGTGAGTAGAGTAGTGAGTAGAGTAGTGAGTAGAGTAGTGAGTAGTGAGTGCAGAGTAGTGAGTAGTGAGTAGAGTAGTGAGTAGTGAGTAGAGTAGTGAGTAGAGTAGTGAGGTGAGTAGTGTAGAGTAGTGAGTAAAGTAGTGAGTGCAGAGTAGTGAGTAGAGAAGTGAGTAGTGAGTTGAGTAGTGAGTAGAGTAGTGAGTAGTGAGTAGAGTAGTGAGTAGTGAGTAGAGTAGTGAGTAGTGAGTAGAGTAGTGAGTAGAAAGTAGAGTAGTGAGTAGTGAGTAGAGTAGTGAGTAGAGTAGTGAGGTGAGTAGAGTAGAGTAGTGAGTAAAGTAGTGAGTGTAGAGTAGTGAGTAGAGAAGTGAGTAGTGAGTAGAGTAGTGAGTAGTGAGTAGAGTAGTGAGTAGTGAGTAGAGTAGTGAGTAGAGTAGTGAGTAGTGAGCAGAGTAGTGAGTAGTGAGTAGAGTAGTGAGTAGAGTAGTGAGTAGTGAGTAGAGTAGTGAGTGGAAAGTAGTGAGTAGAGTAGTGAGTAGAGTAGTGAGTAAAGTAGTGAGTGTAGAGTAGAGTAGTGAGTAGAGTAGTGAGTAGAGTAGTGAGTAGAGTAGTGAGTAGTGAGTAGAGTAGTGAGTAGAGTAGTGAGTAGTGAGTAGAGTAGTGAGTAGAGTAGTGAGTAGTGAGTAGAGTAGTGAGTAGAGTAGTGAGTAGAGTAGTGAGTAGAGTAGTGAGTAGAGTAGTGAGTAGTGAGTAGAGTAGTGAGTAGTGAGTGCAGAGTAGTGAGTAGTGAGTGCAGAGTAGTGAGTAGTGAGTAGAGTAGTGATTAGTGAGTGCAGAGTAGTGAGTGCAGAGTAGTGAGTAGAGTAGTGAGTAGAGTAGTGAGTAGTGAGTGCAGAGTAGTGATTAGAGTAGTGAGTAGAGTAGTGAGTAGTGAGTGCAGTGAGTAGAGTAGAGTAGTGAGTAGGACATCACAGGCAGCAGCTGTGCAAGCTTCTTACACTCACAAGGAGACCACAGGCAGCTGAGGTGCAATCTTCTCCCACTCACAAGAACGACATCACAGGCAGCAGCAGTGCAAGCTTCTTACACTCACAAGGAGACCACAGGCAGCAGAGGTGCAAGCTTCTCACACTCACAAGAAGGACATCACAGGCAGTAACGGTGCAATATTCTCACACTCACTAGGAGATCACTGGCAGTACACACCACATGAACACACTCCATAACACATAGCAACAATACATTGGCATTTACAATGCCATTAGCTCAAACTCAAATAAATCCGAGCCCGATTGCATTTCTAATGCTTGTTAATATTGGCACAATGTGGGATTCGGACCAGGAACTTGGGAATCCAGCACTCTGGCAAGGTCTAAAAAGGGCCCCAGAGTTCAATATTTGTTTTAAAAAGGTCGATTGAGACACCGTCGGGCCTCCCTTACCTGAGCCCAAAGCCCAAATCACCTGATTCAGCATGAAATTAAAATCAAACTTTATAGGCAAAAATTTAGACCTGGTAAAATCAGCAGCCGACTCTGGCACCAAGCTTTTTCGACTGCTAACAATTGGGCCAGAATATAGGTTAGAAAAATTAGCTACCCATTCTTCTTCATTTATTGCAACCTCGATTCTAGGCTTGTCAGCATCACTAAGGAAGGGGGAGTTTATGACACGCTACAATCCCGTAGTGTCATTAATTTGGCTTGCCACATACAGTTGTTCCAAGGCCTCCTCCTTGAGACCTTTCTTACAGTTTTTAAAGCTAATCTGTAGACCCGCCTAAAATTCTGTACTTCCATGGTATTTCTAGGTGTCTCTTTTAGGGCTCCTTTCAACTTTTTGTGGGCCTGGGAGCAGGCGTGATCAAACCAGCTTTGGATTCTTCCAGCCCGCTCTTTCTATTGGCAATTAGCCCTGCCTTCATTTCCTTAGTGATTTGGTTGAAGGCCTTAATAACCATACTTGCTTCCGCTGACTCATCCAGAGATACATCAAAAGCCCTTCGCTTCTGATGGATTAATTGTTCTAAAAATCTAAACGGGTCAACCATAGACCAACGCAGGGTAAAACCATTCATACGAGAGAGCTCAATATTTTCTACAGCTAAGGTGTGGTGACGAACCCCCTTCTTAGTTACAAGGTCAGTGTCTAGCGTTAGGCTCTCTGGGAACTGGTCGCTTATTACAATGTCATGTAATAAAAATATTTTGACTAGAGCAGAATAGCGCTTAGGGAAGAGGAAAAAATCAATAAAGCTTTTTCCCATAGTGCCGTCGAATGTACATAATACTTTAACTAGCGTGTCTCCAAACTCATTGCTAAAACCCAAATCATATTTAAAAAGATGCTCATTAAGTTTCTCTCCATACTCTGAGTGATAAAAGTGCGTAACGTCGTCCCCTGTAGGGGACGCCATGACAAAGATTTTGTTAGCTAACAATTGACAAGGTTGGATGTTGAATTCTCCCCCATATCATAATTTTTTCTCTCGTTACCTTGTCAGTTAATAATTCTCGGTCAAAGTCTAATTGACATAAGCTATTCAATATGTCTGAATCAAATGCATTATTATAAAAATGTACTAATATCAATAAAAAGGATGCTGAAAGGTCAACCTAGACAATTTGATAAAAGGTTTTGGAGGACTTTGAAGATGCATCAATAAAGGTAAGTTAATTGAAGATATACATATATACAGAGAGCACCTTTGGGCCTACCATGCCTATATGGAATAGCTGGAGAGTGGACCGTCTTAAATCCATTGAGATGAATAGGATCAATAGCCCAGGTTTCTTGCAGAAACATAATGTTGTAACCTATTGTAAAATCTAACCATTCTGATGTACTAAACTTATTGCGGAGCCCCGCTACATTCCAATTTAAAACAACAACCCCCATGGGTGAGATTACTGAAGGGTCCGTACTAGTCTCACTTATCACAAGAGGCGAATCCATTGATTGTTCTGCGTTTGAGAGGTCCTCCTCTATCAAATGGGTAACTGCCATTTGTGATTGATGTTCATCCATTCATTTTTTCTACGTATCCTGAGGGAATATCATCCACCTCTGGTAATAATTTAGTCTGTGGATCAACTATCTGAAAGCAACTATCCGCTGTCATGATTGTAGTGGCGGAGCCACCGATAATATTGCCGTTCAGTATATCTGCCTTCAGTCAATCCACCCTGATGAGGTTAGAGAGGCAGTCAAACCTATTAGACGTAGCAATTGGGACCATAGAGGAATGGGCATAGGCTGCATTAGAGAATGATTGAAGTGAAGGTTGTGGGTCGGTAGAATATTGAATGGGTACAGTAGATTGAATTGGGGCCACCGGGAATGTTGGTAAAAAAAATCCCAGAGGTAAAACTGAAATATGATTTGGGTTTAAAAATGTTGAACCAATTTTGCTGAGTACATCAGTGGCTATTGCAGGGGGTTTGAAAGAAAGCACCACACAATCCCCCTTCAGTACTTCAGGGCCTCTTCTAACCCACCCAATTCATCTAGCCATCTTAAAATCGGTGATGATCTCCCCCCCAAGCCGAATCCATTGTTAAGCCAGCTAAGTGATTTATTTCTTAGCGAGTCCCATGTTTCTTCAGTGGGTGCACATATAGTAGGGAAGTTGGCCAAGATAAACCACATAAGGAGTCACATCGGGCAGAAGATCTAATCTGTCAAGGGTAGGCAGCAAAGGGGCAAGAACTGCTCTTGTGCTATGATTGGTTAGGGAAGTAATAGGTAGAGACCTTCTATCAGAAATCCCATTTTCTATAGCTATTGCTTGTTGAGGCTGGGACACCAGTTTAGGCACAAATCGGGCGGGTGGCATGGAATTCCCCAGGGCAGACTGGTGTAATGGGAGGATTACATACTGACTTGGAATTGAATAAGTGCTACTCAAGTGTTCAATTGACCCCCCGCCCCCCAAGTTGGCAAAACCTAAACAGTCTATACTAAGATTGCACGGCACATTCATTCGATTTAAGCCTGTCCTTAATGGAACAACATGTTGTCCTGACTAATTCAGTTAGAGTTTGCCATTGATGTGTAATTTGAAGATGCAGCTGACAGTAGGGTATTGCCATCACCCAACAGGCTTGGGTATGATTACTCGCCAACGAGCTGGTGCCTTTGTATTGGTCTTCATTGTCCCTTCAGAAGAAGCCATGGCAGAATCAACATTACATCTCCTCTGTGTTTTAAGGCATTTGAGGGGCGGCAGAGTGTCTAGGGGTGCGGAATTCTGAGTGATCTCATCTTTATCCAGAATAACCTTCCCTACAGTTTGCAGGTTACACGGTTGGATGGTGGTTGGTGGAGCTGAGCATAGACTTGGTAAATTAGGACCACCCTTCGAGCATGTACTTAAAGTTTCTTCCACGCTTAAAATCTGTTTTTCGATAGCCCCTGTAATGTAGTTCATACTTGACTGCTGAGATCCTGAAGGGGACTTAGCTAGCGCAGAACTAGGGTGGTTCCTTTTCCCAATGATCTATGGAACACAGTTACATATAGCCTTAGTTGTGGGGGATGCAGTCCCTGTCTGCTCCCGCGCTGTGAAGTGCCTGGTGCCTGGTCCGAAGTGGGATGCCAAGGGAGCGCCTTTACACACCTCTGGCGTGACGGGCGTGATGCGGGTGCCTCCTTGTGCCAAGGGTTGTGGGCGATGCAGTCCCTGTCTGCCCTGTAAAGTGCCTGGTCCAAAGAGGGCTCCCGTGCCGTTGGTGCCCGAGAGTGCCTTTATGAGCCTCTGGCGCAATGGGTGTGATGAGGGGGCCTCCTGCTGCTAAGGTTTGTGGGGTTGCAGTCCCTGTCTGCCCCCACACTGTAATGTGCCTGGTCCGAAGTGGGCATCTGCACCGCGGGAGTCCGAGAGTGCCTTTATGCGCCTCCAGCGTGATGGGCGTGATGCGGGAGCTACCTGGCGCTAAGGGTTGTGGGGATGCAGTCCCTGTCTACCTCTGCACAGTAAAATGCCTGGTGCCTGGTCCAAAGGGGGCTTCCGCACCGCGGGCACCCGACTGTGCCTCTATGTGCCCCCGGCACGATGGGTGTGATGTGGGTGCCTCCTGGCGCTAAGGATTGTGGGGATGCAGTCTCTGTGTGCCCCTGCACTGTAAAGTGCCCGGTGCCGGGTCCAAAGTGGGCTCAAAGTTATCAATGATGTAGGATCTGAAGGATATCTCTGGTAACCCTAACTAGAACTACAGACTAGCTACCTCCACTCCACACTGCTGCATCCATGCCATGCAGGAACTGGGTTGCATTTACACAGGGGGGGCACAACATGTGCAATCCAGCATGCACCCCACGGCCCTGAGGCAACAGGGAACCTGTAGGGCCCTTAGTTTCCTCACTGCCACAGATTTCATAGCAGGCTCACCGCTATGAAAACTGTGGATGTGAGGAAACTCAGAATATGCTTGCGGGTGCTGACGCGGCACCACCAGCATATCGCTGGGCCAGACTGCCATGCCACTGCCGAGGGATCACGGATCACTGGCGGTTCCGGCAGTCCTGTGGAGGGAGGACAGTCGCACTTGTAAGGCGGTGGTCAGACTTTCAGTGCAGCGGTTCCCGCTACACCACATCCAGTTTGGTGGTCTCCTGGACTGTCAAACTCGTAATCAGCCCCTAAGATAGGTTGGTACCAAAAGAAAGAGTTTAACCTTTTCTACAAGATGCCAGCTTGAGAACTACAGTCCATATCTTTGTTCTCTCTAGCCTGAATAAATATAACATTCCGTGACCCCATGTTGTCCCACCTGAAAGACATCCATCATGAGGCATCCTCTCATTAAAGGCTTGAAGAAATGTGATCACATAAACCCAAACCTGATAGAACTATATAGTATCCCCTTTCACCACTGCATCACCTTCAAGAGCAGCTACCCCACATACCTGGCCTCACATACCTCTCTCTCACTGGATGTGAAGATCAGGTTCACGCTTCTTTGTAACATGCATTGGTTTTCCCCATTTTTGAAACTATTAGATACAAGTGATTACCTCTGGAGAGATTACCATGATTTCATGCTGCCCCTGGCTTCCTGGAAGATTAGAGGAGAAGCTTGGGCATTCACATTAACATGCACCGGCAAAGCCAATTGATCTGGCCTATTAAATCTCATTTTCTATAATCAAAATATATTGGCAAACACGAGATTTTAAAGGTACAACATTTCTGCAGCACACATACATTTTCCTCAAATCACATTCTTGCCAGTCTAGAAGACACTCCCCCCCCCCCCCCTCAAGACTTTTACAGGCATGACACCATAAACAAGGATTTTTAACAAAAACATTTAGGAAAAAAATTCGATCGTAAAAACAAAGGTTATTTTAATTACTTGCTGAAATTGTTTAAAAGTGGGAATAATTGTTGAGAAGGGTAAAATAAGTTGCATCATTAAAGCAATGAAACTACAGTTTGAATATTTAGCAATAAAATGATCAGTAATTTAAAAGAACACATCGACCAGTAGTATAGTGTTTAAATGTTGATTTATTGTTAAATTAAGACATGCTTTTGGATTGTGAGTTCTCTGCAGTTCTGCTGTCTGTCACTCAGTGAAGCGTAGGCTTTCTGTATTCTAGCTGAAGGCAAATACAACTCAAACGTTTTTAATGTCGAAAAATGAAATTTACCACAACTATTTTTATTACATTGGGTTCTTTGAACTGATCTTTATCCCTGCAGCCATGGGCTTCGTGACAAAAAGTCTGTTTGTGTTTCAAGGAGTTTTTTTTCTCTAGCAACATGTTACTCAACAACGACATTTCTCTGAAAACCAAAAAGCCGAAGTGTGTTTGTTGTTTCGAATAGAAAAAAATAAGCACACCCAGAGCAAAAATGTTAATATTCAAAATATTGTTCGCTTGAATACAAAACTGCTCTTTCAACCAACCATCTACGTGCGCAGTCATACACACAAGCCATCCACGTTCGTTCGTACACACCCACACACACACACTTAAGTCTCCATCAAGTGTGTATTTGCTCTTTTGAGTCAGCGTCCACTCGGATACTGGTGCATGCTTAGAGTACTGAAGTAAATAGTTCTGTGCTACCACTTTTCAACTCTCACAAGAACATACTTAAACACTGTCACCACTCTAACACATACTCACGCACTCATTCTCTGTTACGCGCACTCTAACACACAGTCATTCTCGCTGTCACGCATGCACACACACACACACTCATTCTCTCTCACACTTGATAACACACACTCACACACTCATTCTCTCTTGCGCACACACGCTCATTCTCCCTGTCACCACTCTAACACATACTCACGCACTCATTCTCTGTTAAGCACTCTAACAGTCATTCTCGCTGTCACGCATGCAAGCAAGCACACACACACTCATTCTCTGTCACCTCCAACACACAGTCATTCTCGCTGTCACACACGCACTCATACACACTCTCATTCTCTCTCTCTCTCACACTTGATAACTCACATTCACACACTCATTCCCTCTCATGCACTCACACACACATACTCATTCTCTCTCTCACATTTGATAACACACTCATTCTCTCTCACACACTCACACACAAACTCATTCTCTCTCTCTCACACTTGATAACACATATACACACACTCATTCTCTCTCATGCACTCACACACATACTCATTCTCTCTCACACTTGAAAACAAACACTCATGCACTTATTCTCTTCCCACGCTCTCTGACTCATTCTCTCTCTCAAACACACACTCACACACTCATTCTTTCTCACACACACTCAAACACATGGACTTTTTCTACTCCTCCCACTATGTAACTGTGTGTGTATGTATGTAGCTATGTACCTAGGAGGACAGTTACACAGGGCTCCCTGGTTCCTCATCCCTTTCTTAGTCATCGCAGGATGAGACCCCATTTGGTACGAATCTCTCGTCACAACTGACTGCACCGCGTCTGGCCTTGGGAGTAATGGAAACACGCGGGATTCTGCTCGTACTACCAGCCCTTTCACCTTCAAGTAATTAGTTCTTCTAAATAAATATTCTTTGGCCTCACGCCAGTACTCCCCTAGTCCCTCCTGAAGACCACACTGAAAGCAGAGGAAGATCTGGTATTTGATATTCCAAAGCAAAAATAAATGTTTAAATCCTACTGACGTTTAGCAAAAGATTGGCTGTTTTGGATTTTATCTTTCAGTGTGTGCATGAGAAAATATCCAGTTTGACAGCCCTGTAAACTGAAGTTGAACATTCATCCAAAACCCAGATGTAGCATCAGTTGTAATTTGCATCGCACTGGAACAATATATGCACCAGTGGTCTCAAGCACACCCTTTAGGTGGCAAGATGAGGGCGCGTTGGGTATCAAGGTAGAGCCATCCATGAAGATACTGTTCAGGGTGCTTACTTTTTTTTTTTTCTTTTTTCACCTGTAAGGGTCTCTAGGCGCTGGGGGCCGTCGGGAAGATTAAGCAAGCTATTGCCCAGAGTCACACGGTGCTGAGCTAATCTGCCGCCGGTGCCGGGGATCGAACCATGATCCACAGAAGCCGGAGTCAGTCCCCTAGCCGCGGCGCCACACCTCTTCCTCGTACTGGAGTGTTACATCTGACAGTGCAATGCATCATTGTCCAACTATGCTATCCCATGAACCACCGCACACCAACTTACTTTGCCATCTATTGAGTTAGATGCTGGAGAAGTGTGGCTCACTGGTTAGAGGCGGCAGACCCGTAAGCAGAGAACGGCCCGGGACCAGGGTTCGATTCCCGACGCGGCAGGGTCGTGGACCAGGGTCAGCGGACTCGATAATTCTCGCCTCGGTGCCTACTCTAGTCAGAAACCACACTCGGCAACTCTGGGCATCAGCTTGCCTCATCTTCACAACGGCCCCCCAAGACCGCCGGGGATGCTTGGTCGCACCTTAGAGATACCCATCAGGGACCATCTCTCAGGGTGAGCCAGGACGGGTTCCCCAGCGGTCGAAGCGTGGAGATACTCCTCTGGGAGTCGATTCCTAGCGCTATATAAACCCGCAATTAAATGCTCCTACTGCTGTTCAACATTGCTACCTTTCTACTACCGGAAGTAGATTTCTGAAAATAGCACAAATACTGAGTAAACAAAAGTTATGCATGCTGGTAAAATCAACCCGAGAATCACAAAGCAATTGTAACGAAGGTGTCTGTTTCACAACCTATGCATCCCTTGTATAGGTCAACACCTGCAGCTGTCGTCCGTACAACGTGTTCAGCCGGAATTGCATTCTTCCAAGGTCCAGGTTGTGATGACTGAGGGAAAGATCACTACTGCCTTGAAGTCTTCCTCACCAAGGTCGTTTACAAGAAGAGACAGCCACAAATGTTCATATTGATAAAAAAATAAACAAGCAATGGCAAAGCCAATACGTCAGGTGCTGTCTGCCAGGCGTTTGGCTTCAATACTTGTTTCGGTCTGTAATAGTTTTTACAAAACATTATTACTGGAAAGCTGCCAGGCCCTCGCCAATCCAAATAGCAAAATGTCTAAAACCCTCAAAAATGTTTGGTCTCAAAAAGCACACATTGCCATGATAGTCCCTAACAAATTAAGGGAAACTACTTTTTGTGTAGATGTGCTCCTTGGGGAAGGACAAAATGTCATCACTTACAGTGAAGTTTGCTAATGGCTGAAGTAGGCCAGCATACGCACTGTGCTGTATGCTGTAGTGGGTGGAAGAAAAATATGAATGACACAACAACAGACCAATGAATGGAGAGGACTGGCTAAAAGCCCCTAAAAACAAGTATATATTATATATAATTTTAGTAAAAATTAAAAGGTCTCAGCTAACACCCTAGGAGTTTGTCTTTTAATTTGCAATTCCACTCTTGTCTTAGACAAAACACTCCTAAAGTCACCAAGACTTGCTTTATGTGACATATTAGTTGTCCTGATAGATGTTAAGTTCAACAGGTTGTGAGATGGGAAGAGATTCAGGAAAGTGAGGTGGATGGCTTTTATACAGGGTAATAAAAATGACCAGTCAGTAATTTCTTGGTCACAACCCTTACCGATCATATATATAAATATTTAGGTGTATACGGACTTGAAAGGAACCTGAAGGAAGGAAAATTGCAGCTTCACCATCTTATCACAATCCTTGTTGACAGTCCAGTCCGGAAAGAGCAAATATTCTTCTGTAGAGGTTTGAGGTAATTGGTGTTGGTAGAAGAACTTTATGAATGTTTACAGAAATCCAGTCTGGTTACAAGCTGAAATATTTTATGTTATGTTTAGGGCGCACAGCTACCCCAAGGGGTTTCCTGGCGCCAGCCTGGTAGGTGGGAAAATAGGGAACAAAAACATTACAGATTAAACAGCCATAAAAACCAAAATAGTGGTGGTGGAGAGACGTACATGCGCCTGTTCGCTTCCCTCCCCACAGCACCTGCATGAAATCTCCAACGTTTCCTCGGTTTTTGTGTGTCTGGCTGGAGCATTTTCTTCAGATGCAGGCCCAGCACACAGCTTGCCTGGTTAGAGACATCCAGTCATTGTATGAGGGGAAGTAAGAAAGATCTGATTTTACTGAACTAATGTCTGAACATGTTTGAGCTGTCCTATACTGGCATCCAAGCTGGAAGTTTAAGTATAGGATCATTTGAGGCCGGATTAGTGGGTGCCTTGTACTACATAATATTGTCAAAGATGAACGTCTCCTTGCCATTAATTCATATGGTCTAAACAAACACTTGACAATTAGGGAATTGCTTACAATTCTGTTCCTTGTACAATAAGAGTGACGCAAGCATTAAAGTTGACAGTTTTCATCCCTGTATGCCTGGATCCCATAGACGTATCATTAATCAAGGAAAACATTTATACGTATTTACCAAGAAAATGCATCAGTAATGGCCATGCCTCAAACTCAGGCTGGAGATTCCACTTGACAAAGGTGGGAACAAACCACAATTGCCTCTGATTGTGCAAGGGGGCTCCATGAATGGATAGGACCATCCTCGCAACAGCAATAGATGTTACCATGGCAGATATAAGCAGAACTGCAACTTGGTCATACCTGTTAATGTTCACCACCTCTACAGATTGCAGCAGGGTGACTCAATGACAGCCTTCTATTACTTACCACATAGTTTAAATGGAAGAATGTGTTGATGAGTTTAGATTAATACATTAGTTCAGTATCAAAATAATAGTTTAGTTCATTTTTATTAAAAGGGTGTGCTATTACGCTTTAGCATGGTGCTCTGGAAGATGCAATACAAATTAAACTGGGGATTGGATGGTAGACCAGATGGAGGTGACAGAACACAGAAGTCCCTTCAGCGGTTCCTCCAGAAGAACATTCAGGCAAGGAACAATTTATTTCAAGTAGGTGATTTACAGCAGACACATTCAAGGAGCAGGGGAGTACACTTCGAAGAGAAGTCATTGTAGCAAGAGCAACTCAAATGAAAAGAAGTACTTTAGGTTGAAAACATGACACGGTCTGTTGCTTTTTACATATTTATGTTTCTCTTGTTTACACTTGATGGGGGATAAAGTGATTTGGCCAGAATTTGATTGCATGACAAAGCCTGGATTAGAACGTATCTATGCTCCAATAAATAGATAACATCTCGCCCTGAGACTAAACAAAGTACTCTGGAATTCATTGGAACATGATGTTTTAAATCTCATATTGCCATTCTTAATATTTATGATTGCCTCGAATGAAAGATAAATGTTCTCTTGATAGCAGGAAGCACAGATTACAGAGCATGTCCCAGGTCTTGCCAGCATCTGGCTATAAATGACACAGTCCCAAGCATCTTTTAAAAGGTAAGACCATCACACCCAAAGCAGGATCCTCAAAAACATCCAGAAAACATTATACCCTGGCCCAGTCTATCCTGCCCAACAAGATTAAGTTCAAGGCCGTACTGGGTGCACCGGGCATCAGGTGTTCTCCCGGGAGCTGGAAGGGTGGGGGCGCTTTTGTTACTTTGGGCCGCTTTTGTAGTAGTGCAGCAGTTTTAAAAGCACTGCAGAATTCCTTGTATATTCAACAGTTTTCAGGCAACAATAAAAGTGCCAAGATAACTCAGGTGATTAATGTACCTGCTGGAGAGAGATTGGAGTTTTGTCCAGTGTCAGTTTCGACTCCTCTAAGGTGCAGAGGGTTATTATACCTACTGCAAAGAGCATGTCCTATGCAGATCACAGAAAAGTAGTTTATGTGTATAGCTCAGTGGGTTACTGCGTTTGTCACAGAGGTCTTTTTGTTACTCCGCAGCTCCATCAACTTGTGTGTCTTATCAGGAACACATGGGAAGAAAATTCTTATATAGGGTCTGCTAAAAGTTCCAATGTATTGAATCATTCCATCTGTCTGGGACGGGAGGGCGAGTTTCTTAACAATGTACAGCAGTGGATGAAGAGCAGCCCAGATATTTTTAGTTTAATTTACAGACATGCATTGCCTGGTCCCATGTTAATCCGGTCTATGAGTCAAAACAATTAGAGCCTGCAATTTAGAGCCCTCGATCTCCTTAGGAGCATCTACACTCAAGCTTTTTGATTTCAAGCTGTCCATGTCAATATAGGTAAATCCCTCACCTTATAAACACAAGCATAGTCTCACTCATATAAATAGTCTGATGACAGAACAAACTCACTTTTCAAAAGATATATTAAGTACTTCTGGTAAAAAAGTGTCCACAAAACCTTTTTCTTTCTTTCTTTCGAATTCATTCTCATAACACTATTATGTCTCCATACCAAGAGTTTTCGTTTGGTACAACCCTGAAGGCATATTGGTTCTTTACCATAAATCTATTGATTAATTGATCAAGCCACCACTTCTTCCACCGTATTGGGGCCAGATGTACGACCCTATTTAGCATGCCCAAATGAGTTTACGACCCGTTGGCGCATGCAAAATCTAATAGGGTGATGTAAATCCCTATTTAGCGAGTCTCAATTTTTTTGCGACTCACTAAATAGGAATTGTGAGTCGCTATTAGGAAGGAGTGTTCCAAGGGAGTCCCTTCCTAATAGCGAGTCAGAGGCCTATGTGAGACTGTTTTGCAACCGCAATTGTGGTCGCAAAAATTCACCTTTCGCCACCCTCTACAAGACGGTGGTAAAGCACTCGCAAATGGGACCCCTTCCCCTTTGCGCATGCAGGGGAAAATATTTTTATGGGGCAGCCAGTGGTCTCAGGGACCACTTCCTACCGATAAAATAATGAAATGAAAACGGTTAATTTTTCTTTTTTTTAATGCAGTCCGTTTTCCCTTAAGGAAAAGGGGCTGCATTTTTTTTTAAACTGCTTTTTTTAAAAGCTGTCCCAGACATGGTCTGCAGAGCCCAGCAGCCCATAATACCCAGGAGGGCCAGCGATTCCTAATGGGGTCGCAAATTGCGAGTGCCTCATTAATATGCATGAGGCATGGAATTTGCGACCGCATTAGGTATCGCTAACAGTGTCTCAGACACTGTTGTACATGTCATTTAGCGACTTGCAAATTGTGACTCACAATTGAGCGCAATTTGCGAGTCGCTAAATGACATGGTCGTACATCTGGCCCAAGATTACTTTATTCTTCTTAAGTCTTCTTCCTTTAAATGGTATAAGATGTTGATCTAGAATATACCATAACTTTCACAACACAACCTCACGCACATGTATGAGAACACTTCGATTTACAAACATCTTCTGCATGCTGGATAAATGTCATCAACAGCATGCTTACACCCATCAATCTGAGCAACTATTGCCACAATACACCGTCGTGTAGGATTCCTGCAAAATGTTCTTTAAATAGGGTGCCATTTGCCCATGTTTGTTTTGACTTATTTGTGGCAAATGTCCACATCAGAGACATTCATTTCTAGTTGCATTCATGCTATACATTTTTATTTCCCTCCTAATCATTAACCGCCCCTTTCTACTCTTAGCATTGTTAGGTGCTTGCCAACCAACTGTATGTGTTCACATCTAGCTTTCTAGTAACGCTGATAATGTATTTAAGAAATAGAATTATTTGGGGTAGGTGACTAGGTAATCGAAGGAACAATCATAACCCCTGTTAGGGTTAAGGGGTGAACGGTCAAAATCACTGAATTAACTTGTGCACAACCCCCTGATAGCTATGTCAAAGAGCTTACAGGTTTAACTTAGGCGAGTGTGTAAAGTATTTGTGCTTTTATTCAAGAACAAAGGTCCTTAGCTTTTTAGATAAAACAAAAAATTGATGAAATATAGGCCATAATTGGAAACTATATTTTGTCACTGTCCAGCCGGACAGGACGTTTTATTTTTCAACAATGTAAGTCTTGTAGTTCAAAAAGATAACAAGGCACAATCCTGTACCACGAAAGAAAAGAACACAAAGAACAAAGAAGAATTTCCAGAGTGTTGGAAAACAGGCAAAAGAAAGAGCAAATGTTGGCCACTTTTCAAATCAGTGTTACATTCAAGGTATGCCAAGCAACTGCCAAAACACAACAGGATTTAACACAATGGTTTAGGTTGTGAAGGCAATCTACAAAGTCGACGTTTCGATCCCTAGTGCTCAATTAATTGGGACCATCATCAGGACAGACAAATATACAGTATTTGCCTGTCAGGAGAAAATATGTACAATTTTTTGACCGCCCTGAGTTGGCGGGGAATAGCGACCCTGTTGGTGGTGGTGGTGGGAGAGGATGCGGGTCGTCCACCTTGAAGGACTCGTAAGGTCCACGCTCCGCGTTGGGTAGCCTAGGACTCCGTTAGTTATTATCGTTCCCTTAAGGTGTGGTTTTCTCACTATGTCTCGATCGGCATAGTGGATCGGCGAGTGGAAGACAATGTCCGGTACACCGCTGTTTGAGCGAACGATATTTTCTCCTGACAGGCAAATACTGTAAATTTGTCAGTCCTGATGATTGCCTGTTTTCCAACACTCTGGAAATTCTTCTTTGTTCTTTGTGTTCTTTTCTTTCGTGGTACAGGATTGTGCCTTGTTATCTTTTTGAACTACAAGACTTACATTGTTGAAAAATAAAACGTCCTGTCCGGCTGGACAGTGACAAAATATAGTTTCCAATTATGGCCTATATTTCATCAATTTTTTGTTTTATCTAAAAAGCTAAGGACCTTTGTTCTTGAAAAATAGTATTTACCCACGGTCCGCAGCTAACTTGTTGGGTTACCTTGTTACAAAAAAAGTTAAGTATTTGTGCAGTATCAAAACAGTAATAAACTCAAAATGCAAAACAAAAAAGATCCAAAACAGAATTTGAAAACGACAGCACAATTTAATAAACAAAATGACTACAAATGACAAAAACAATAAGGGGAACCAGATATGTGTTTTGAAAGTTTTAAATCGAAATAGCTGCAAAAAGACATAAAGCACCAACAATAGTCGTGGTAGACCATGGCCTAGGTGCAATTTGAGGCCGACCTCAATGGATCGCGGGTTGGATCCACCAACCACATCGTTTTGGTCAAAGATTTTACCTTTTGGTAGCCAACAGCAGGGTCAAGTCCAGGTCCAGTTGCCACTGTTCACCTGGGTACTTCCTAGAGCATCACAGGAGGTCAGCCAACTGACTCTTGATGCCCACTTATTTGTCCTGGGTACTGGACGGGCCAGATTCAGTCCTTCGGGGCTCCTCTGAGGTCACAGACCGCACGCCCAGTCCTCTTCTTATCTTCTGCAGGTCCAGAAGTGTCCTGACTTGGGTGCGTGGAGGTGCAACATTTATGTCTGGCACTAGCAAATGGGTGGGTATGACTCCTGGGCACACCCTAACCAATGGAGAAAATTTTCCTGGGGCCAACCAGATCCATTTTTGGCATTTTCAAGCTAACAAAAGTCTTCAGCCACACACTAAGCCTTGGCTTCCAGGACTGTGTGCATGAGTGTGTGCGTGTGTGTGGGGAGAACGTACCATGGTAATCCTAGTGACTCCCACATCTAACGCTAAAATCTAGTTGTAAGCAGCCACCATACCCACAATAAACCAAGGGACAGAAGTCTGGTAGGACAAAAGTGGAGTCCTTCAGCAACCAATTAGCGGATCCACAAGAATTGCCTGATACTATTGTCTTTCAATTACAAGTGTATCCCTCATTTTATATGTGAATCCACAGATCTGTCAAACAGAATTTGACACTCTAGCAGGATTTGATACTGTAGTGTCAAAAATAATGGCCACAGATCCCACCCTCCATTATTTCAGGGGAGTCATCTCTGTCAATTCAGGACAGTCTGTTGTTTGCTCCTGTGAGGCATTTCACACTCATTCACCCCTATTCAAGCCTAAGAAGTAGCCCTCGACCTTCTGGTCTTGATCTCCTCTCCCCACTGCTGCCAGCTCCTCTAGACCAGGATTGCAATCCCAGTGCCTGCTGCCTCCAGCTCAAGACTGCTGTCCAGAAGTATACTGGGTTAGGCATTTCTTTCTGCTGGATCTCAATGTTGCCTTGTATTTAGTGGGGTTAAATGCTATTTTATTTTATTGGGTTTAGTTCGATAATAGGCACTTCTTGTGGGGGTTAGACTGGGTTCTAGGGGGTTTTGTTGTTTCCCGCTTGTGCCCACCATATTTTTCCCGCCTCATCCCTGTTCCCGCTCCCCACCATCCCACCTCCCTGACAGCCCCTCTCACTTCCCAGGACTACTTATGGAGGCCACTGTGCTGCTGTGCCAAAAGCAAGCCCGTCTGTGACCACCTATGCCTGGACTGTACCCAGCGCCAGGACCACTGGCTCTACCACCACACTCCAATAAACCGCCAAGGTGCTCCTGGCCCTGGACCCCAGACACTGCAACAACAGCTGCTTCATATCATCTCCAAAATCAACCAATAAGGACCCTTCACCAGCCACCGTTGTCGCTTCTCCTGCCACACAGGACCATCGGTCCACACTAGACCTCACACTGCTTCCACTTAGAAGACCACATCAACCCAGAACCTCTTACTGTATCCTACTCAACAACACCAGCTCCCTCTGCAAACACACCATGAAAATCTGGGACACCATCACCTCCCTCTCCCCTGACATTTGCTTCACCATCTAAATGTGGCTCAATCCCTCCTCGAACATCACCATTGCCACTCTCAATGGCTATAAGATGATACACAAAGACCTCACCAACAAAACACGCAGGAGAATCGCCATTATCTTCAAGGTACCCATCCAATGCACCGTCACCAACGACGACCCAATGCCTCTCATAAAATGAAAGACTGACACTAAGACAGCGGTAAGAGGCACCCTAGCCTAGATACCCCCGGGACCCTGACCAGTCTTCTGAGGAACCATATTCGACCTCCTCTCCCTCCTAGCCATCGAATCCCACCACTACGTACTACTGGGAGATCTCAATTTCTACATCAAAGACCCCAAAGACACTAGTCACCCTTGTCACAGAACTCACCTGAACCGACCATGCCATCGTTCACTTCACCATCTCCAATGCACAAAATACCACACCAAGCACCACAGCACCACCCACCGCAGCTGAGGCAAGATAACCGAGACTCAATAGACACAGGCTTTCTGCACCACACAAGCTGAAACATCATCAGACCTTGACCAAGACGGCCAGAACTTTCCTGCTTGGATTACCAAATTTGCAAACAGAGTCGCCTTACTGAAACCAGCAAAAGCCAGCAAAACCTCAAAACAAGCCAGCTGGTACACCCCAGAGCTCAGAACCACCAAGCACAACAACTACCGACTTGAGAAGCGATGGTACGTCACTTAGCAGCCCCAGTACCAACCACCTGCACATCAAGGAAGCCAAGAAAGCAACCATCCATGCCCACATCGACACAGCAGCCAACCACACAAAGGAAATCTTCAAACTAGTCAAGGAATTCTCCAACCCAACAGCCACAGAGAACACCATCCACCCCTCCCAAGAACTCTGCAAACCCCTCTCGGACCACTTTCATAACAAGATTGCCACCATCTATATTAACTTCGACCCAAGTCCCTTAACTTTCCATAGGTAGCCCACCTTTGAACACTATTCCCAAACGTGAAAGGAACATAAACCACTTTGTCTTGAAGGATGAAGGGATACACCTGAAACAAGACTTTTCAGAAGATCAGTGATCTTAATTGTCACTGTGATATTTAATTAAAACTTGTTTTTCAACATTGAATTTAGCTACTACAAGATTAACAATCAAAAAAGCTTCATGAGAAGGATCAGGGTGTGCAGTGACATCTGTACCCCTTTATTTGACACCACGTCCCTTTCGTAAATAGAAACATTCTGCTATGTGCATTTGTTGGTCGCATGTACTGCCACTGGTATGGCCTCTTGGCGCTTTCCGCAGTCACGTCACTACCTGTGGCTTCGGGGTGATCATTGCAGACTGGATTCATATTCAGATTGTGAGGATGTGTTTCATAGATGGTATTCTGGTCATGTTCTTTGTCTGGTGGCTATGTATTATTCAGCGAGCTGAGGGTGCATGCATTTTGTTAAATTCCAGAGGCACTCGCTGTTTTGTGTTTACAACTGTTGGTACCTGCCCTTCTCTCCCAAAAAACCCTCCCAGACATTCTCACTTTAATTTTTAGTAGGCAACGATGCTTCTGTTTGAACAACAGAAACAAGCAAACAAAGGACACTTAATGTTGTGTTGAATATGGCTTACACTCAGCCCAGTTGTTCTCTGCAGGTTTTGAGCCGTGAACCTTGCATGAAATACCTTTAATTTGTTTACGAATAAGAATCCTGGCAGCAACCTGAGCAGCATCTGCTGAACATTAACTTTGCTTCCTCTCATTCTCACACACCTTCATCCTCGACTCTTCTCTCCCAATCACTCTCACAAAAGGCCTTTGGTGCAGAAAAGAGTAGCCAAGTGTGCTGCCTAGGCTGCCATTCCTTGCCCTAGGAAACTCCTGGATGTGTCTTTCTGAAAACAGGTGCCTGGAAATTATCACGGTTTACCATATACTTTTTATGTTCGTATTTGGTTCATTTTGTTTGGGCTGTAGCATAGTGAGTGCAGCATGCTGGCTTCTCATGTTTCAGTATACTTTGTGACAATGAGTGCCCTCTTAAAAAGCAGACTGTAAAAACAAGCACAGTGTAACTTGTTGGAAGCTATAAAAATATAAATAAAATATTAATCCGAATTTTGATAGCCCCCCTGGCTTGAGTGCAACTGTGGACTGACGTGGCAGACGTGGTCATTTCTGAAATATAAATGAGCTAGGAAGGGGCAGCCCCAGTCGCTTATTTCTCCAATTATTAGGAGGGCGAGGGGATATATCTAATAAAATGCTGTTGAGATGACAGCACATTTCCCCTAATATCTTGACCCGTGCGTGACGATTTGACAATGGTTTTCATTGTTTGTTGTATGTTTGTTTATAGGAGGATAAATTGTATCTGATTTTGCCTCAATTTTGATATCAAACTGGATAACTAGGCACAGACGTTTGTGTGTAACACTGGGGAAAGTCGACCAATTTGCTTGTATCCTAAAGTGCAATCCAACCGATAACTAATTTGTGTGTAATACAAAAGAAATGCAATCTGTGCTCAGCTACCTGGTGTATAGAATTAATGTTATTCAAAGCTTGCAAATATCCTGGCAGAACAAGCTGAATCCTTTATTGCAACTTGTAATGGTTCTTTGCTCCCTATCTCACCAAGATTATTTCCCCCCTGCCCACTTCCCTTCTCTTTCCCCTTTGTTTCATTTAATTGTAACCTGTATATTTGATAAAATGCAAATAAAGATATTTAAAAATAAAATAAAAAATAAGCGCGATAAGGCGATAACTGCCTGGACCCAGTCTGTCATCCTTCTTAAATATTGCATGTAATATAGAAATTCTCCTGCTTTCGGGGATCTGCCCAGTGACTAAACACGTATGATGTAGTGGAAGGAGTATGGAGGTCCATAGATCTATGTCATTTTTAAAATGAGCTGGAATGCCGTTTGGACCTGGAGCTCCCATTGGTAGGATTTTTGTCAAAGTGTTTGAGATTAGTCACATTCGATAAACTCAATCTGCAGCCCAGTTATCTTTAAAGATGGCCGAATTTTGATGAGAGGTATTTTGAATGAAACTCCAAAAATGTGCCATGTAACTCATGGTACCCCTGCTCTCCATTAAACATCTTTTGATGTCTCTGTGCATGCAATGTGTCTCCACGCACACAAAGTGTCCTATCAATTGACAATGTAATGTTGGCCACCCTACCTGGGCCTCGAAGAGCTAGATTATGGCTGTGAGGCCAGGGGGCACCCTCCCCTGGAATTCATAGTTATGGATCATATCTGCCAGGCCCCCAGAAGGGGCATTGCTGGACCACAATTTGGGAGGCAGTGGGGCCCCCTACCAGGGGCCTTGAAGCACATTACCATGAATGCTAAGCCCAGTGGATGGGACCACCCTTGCCTGGGTTTCACAGTGCTAAACCCCGGCTGGAGGACACAGGGGAGTGGAACTCCTTCCACTGGGCCCATAGAGGAAGGGTCTCCCCACCCCATTCTTCGTCTTGCAGTACCAAACCATTTCTGCAAGGCCCAGAGAAGAAGGCTACCCTTCCCTGGGAATCGGGGCACTAGAATATGATTGCGAGGCCTAGGGATTGGGTGCCCCCGCCCTCGGCTCATTCGCAGCTCTTCACAGTGATGTACCATTACTATGATAATGGGTTCATGTTAGGGGCATAACCATCAGTAGTGCAGTAGGATGAGTGGCAGTGGTTCCCAGGAGTATTAAGGGCCCAATGTAAACAAATGATGACTATATTTACTGTCACCAGAAGGCGGTGTTGTGGGGCACTTTATTTCTATTGCTATGCTACTTGTCTCTCCTCCATGGGCATTGTAGCCATGTTCCAACACTGACGGGCCCAAAAGAGGCACTCCCTCTTCTGGACCTGGCAGCCAGGGTTGGGTGCTCAAGGGGTAGAATGCTTAATTTTATTTCAGCCCTTAAACTTATTGTAGTAAACATTCCACTCTATCATTGTTTTGCGTGGTGTGCTATCGGTGAGGGCCAACTATATGCAAATCAGCCTTGGCCCTCTTGCAGAAGACATAGAAAAATACCAGCTCACATTCCTTAATCCAGTTGTTCAACAATCTTTATTTGGTTAACATGTAACCATAAATGGATTATAAAAAGAATAGCATAAAACATCTCAAAACAAGACAGTATAAAATATACATGAATAAAAGAAGATTCTGAAGTCACAATATAATTGATGCCCTTTGTCGTATTGCATGTTGAATATAAGTTGCATTTAAAAAACAGATCCTCACAATTGACAATGGCTGCAGAAATGCCAAAGCCGCCCTACAATATCTGATGTTTGCCTGTCTTAAAAGAGGTAAAATATACTACTGTCTCAGTGATAAATAAGATTTACAGGAAAACATAAAATGCATTTTGCAGAGCAGCCATCACAAAGACCTGGTAGTACATTTTCAAAATAGGTACCCTGAAAAGGAAAGGCCACTAAAGGACCTTATTCAATCTTAACCTGCTAGCAGGAACCTATGATGCAAACTACTGACTGAGGTTAGATATGACTCCATGCCATTACTAGTGCTGATTTCAGTATATGCCAGAACAGCAGACTTGCTGACTTCTATCTGCAATCTGTTGTAGTTGCATTTGCCTAAAAACAAGGTCTTCTCTAGCCTCAAATATTCATATGGTCTTAAAAAGATCAATCAAGTTTAGGCTGATACAGGTATTGTAAATGTACCGAATTTAGGGGATTTTTAAGCAATGGTCCAGCTTTAGGCAGTCTTAATAGTGTCACTGATAAAATCTAACCCTGTTTCAGAGTGGCAGATATATGAACTGGTGGATTTTGGCACAGCCAAAAACCTTTTAATGAAGCCGCACTCAATCCTCTCCAACCCAGTTTGGTTTCTGAATCCCCAGACACCAGCTCCATAACTGGCATTTGTAAAAAAAAATGTAGGGCTTGCCCCTCGCGATGCAGTGCGCAGCACTGCTCGCGCAGGCGAGTCCTTTTGCCCGGGGTTTGAAAACTGACCCTGGATCGCACAAGCTTGTGCGTGTGCTTTTTCTTTTGGGTTCCGCTATTGGGCTTTGTGTACGTGTTTTTTTTAAAAACAGAGCATGCAATAGGCCAAAGGCAGGCGCATTGCTCCGCCCATGGCCTATTGGTATCTGTTACGTGCACCAAAGCCCATATGTCTTCAATTATAGTGCCCAGACACGGGTGCGATAATTGAAGACATATGGATCGCAGTGGCGCGCTTGCTCATTACTCACGGACGCGTTTTTTTCTTTCTTCAGTGCCGCTTGTTTGTATTCTAAATGTACTTACAGTACACTTACCAGCCTGCCTTTCGCTTCCCATTAATACCTCTTAATATCAGCAGGGACCTGAGCGTTCTATCATGCGCTTCCACTGTCACCTTTTTTGACCTACCCGTTGTTTATTACTAATGCATGTATGTTAAATTCACGTGCTTGCCTCTTGCTTCCCCTGAAGACCGTTTAATCACGCGCCCTCATCGTCACCCTTTTTACCCTCCCAATGTACATTCGGTACATTCACCAGCCTGGCTTTGGCTTCTCACAATTACCGCTGTTTATTATTAGTGACTGGAGCGCTGACACCCGGGTTCTAGTCGTTCGTTTTATTGGCCGGGATATCCGGTTTAAAAAGGCACTTCCTGCTTGACGCTCTGTCCTTAAACGGAACAGATACAAAGCAGTGGCTGCACTCCGTTCTACGTTCGCACTCAAGTTAATCTTGCTTTTCTAGGAGGAGGAGCTTAGCGCGCACCCAAGATGGTCGCGTGAGCTCAGAGCTCCCGGACCTTTGCCACCTCCATCGACTATCCTGCATCTAATCCTGATTTGGACGACGGGCTTCTGTGGTCGTGAACCTGCTGATCATTTATCCGTTGGCGGATTTCGGTTTGGTCACTGGGAACCTAAGATATGGCTTTTTGAATATTTGCGGCCTGCTCCATGGCACTGCCCCGGGCTTGCCTACTCTGCCAGCCGGGTAGTAATTGAATAACAACGGCCTGCGTTAACCTCCCTTGCCCGGTCTTCTACTTTTGGTTTCGATTTTGATGATCCTACGTCATTGACCTTGCCTTGGTCACCCTGGTTGCTTGCTTCACTCGTTTATTCGCAACATCGCTTGGAGATCCGGACTTTCTTGCTCTTTGCCTAGTGACTGGTCCTCACTTTATTCCTTGAGCTTCTGCGGGCACATCGAGTGTAGCCATTTTCACTAGGTCTCAGACTACCCTCCGGGGCACACGACCTAAGATGGCCACCAAGCCTGAAGCGGAGAGGCGCAAGACCAGACCGGCAGCTCGAGGAGGTTCTGTCCAATCCAACGTCATGGACCGATATACCCTCACTAAGAGCTCTCCGAGCGGAATGGCTAAACCCCCGGCCGGCATTGAGGACGAATCCCTGCTGGGTGATGACCCGTCGTTGAAAGACGTCATGTGCGCCATTGCTGGGATGAAGGCCGCGATGGGACAACAGTATGAGGCCCTATCCCACAAGCTGGACACTGTTGCCATAGATGTCAATCTAATCAGGGCGGATCTTGCAAAAACCAACGAAAAGGTCAAGTCTCTCGACCTGAATACTACTAGTCTCATCGCCGACGTCTCTGACCTACAGACGGAGGTCGGTAATCTGAGATCCGCCCGTGCCTATCTCTCCCGTCGCTTGGACGATTTTGAGGGCCGAGCACGACGGAACAACGTCCGACTGGTCGGTGTCCCGGAGAAGACGGAATCGTCAGCTGTGGACCTACTGGTGGAGGACCTTGTCCTAAATCATTTAGCACCCAAGGGCCTGAGCAAGTTCTTTGCAGTAGAACGGGCCCACCGTGTCCCGGGTGGCCCGCCCAAGCTGGGTGCCTCTCCGCGCGGATTTTCAACTTTCGTGACAGGGATGTGATACTGCAGGCTTCCCGCACATCAGGCCCCACGGAATATGAGAACGCTGCGGTCAGCTTTTATCCGGACTGCACCCAACAAGTCCAGAAGCAGCGACTAGGATTTCAAGGAGTGAAGAAGGGACTGAGAGACAGGGACATGAAATATGCCATGCTTTTCCCGGCTCGATTGCGTATCGTCCACAATGATAGAACATTTTTCTTTGACCATCCTGAAGCGGCTAATGACTGGTTGGACTCGCTGCCTACGGGACGAGGGTGGTTTGAACAATCGGAACCTTCCGGTGGAGCGGAGGGCGGCCCGACGGAGCAGGAATAGGGAGCGACATCGGCTCCCGGACCAACGTTTTGACTTTCGGCAATGGTTCGATGCTATACTGATAATGATTGCTACTCCATTGTCTTACTGGGGTGTGGGTGAGGGGCGGGTGAGACTTCCTCCTCTGGGATTCTTTTCGTAGATTAGTTGTATGTTAGGGCGACAGGCACGCTGCGAGTTGGGGTGGCTTTTGAGTCTAACGCAGAGGTGCGGGGTGGGGGGTATGATGTTGTTTTGGGGGGTTGGGAAGTTCAGGGATGTGTTTCTTTGTTTTTTTCAAGGCATAATGCTGATGATCTTCTGTGTTGTGGTGTCGCGGCTGGCGTGGGGGGAGACTTGGGGTGGACTCTGGGATGGGGGGTAGGTGACTACGGATACTGTGTTGGAACGTCAATGGTCTGGGAGACAGAATTAAACGGGGAGTGGTCTTGCAGTTACTGAGACGCTTGTCCCCTGATGTGGTTTTGCTTCAGGGGACGCACTTGCTGGGTAATACGTGCCACGCCATGAATAGGCGTGGCTATCGTCTCATTGCACACTCAGGTTTCACTTCTGGCTCCAGAGGGGTGGGCATTCTAATCCGGAACTCCCCCCCCCCTCGCTGTTGACGACATTATACTTGATGATAGAGGGCGGTACGCCGCCATTGTGGGGCGTTGGGAGGGTAGGGTGGTTACACTATTTTCTGTTTACATACCCCCAGGTCTTCAAACTACGACCTATGCGGATTTGGGAAGAGTGATTCTGGGAGTCCCCGAGGGTTTGCTTGTGGTCGGGGGAGACTTTAATTCAGTAGTATCTGGGATGTGTGATCGTTACCCTCCCCGAGTTCTCGCTAAGTTCCAATCCTGGCTTGGGGACTTCATGGAGGCGCTGGGGCTGACCGATTGTTGGCGATTACATCATCCTGGGCAACAACAGTATACCTTCCACTCTGGGGCCCACGGCAGCCTTTCGAGATTGGATTATGTTTTGATGCCCTCCTCCCAGACTTCCCGTATAGGGGAGGTGAAACATCTTGCCAGGGGTATTTCGGATCATTCCCCACTGTGGTTGGTTGTGAACGCACATGGGGGATCGGAGGGTCGAGTGGCCCCGATCAACCCATGGTACCTCCGTGATCCTAAGATTAGAGCGGAACTACTTAAGACAATTGATCACTACTTTGCCGAAAATGTGGGGTCAGTATCCTCTTCTGTCTCCTTGTGGGAGGCGTACAAAACTGTAATTCGGGGGCAGGCCCTCTCGTCGATTGGCACTGTTAAGAGATGTAGACGAGAGGAGGTTGTTCGTCTTGAGAAATTACCGTTCTTGAGGGAGAGTTTGATGCTGGAGTCTCCCCTGAGAGGCTTCATCTGTTGGACCTAAAACAACATGAGTACAGAGCTCTGGTGACTGATGCAGCGAAGGAGATGAGTCGTGAACAGCAGGGACGTCTGTATGATGTGGGAGATAAGGCTGGGAAGTTGCTTGCTTGGTTGGATAGGAGAGAATGCGCGAGTCGAGTGGTTCCTGTTATAGTTGACGCGAATGGTGAAAGTATCACGGACCCTGCTGGGATTGTTGAGAGGTTCGCCGATTATTTTCGGGTAGTGTACTCCCCTGTGTCCGATAGACCGGAGCAGGACTCCCACATGCTTTTACGCGATATCTCGCTACCATGTTTGTCTGAATCTGAGCGGGACCTGCTGGAGGCTCCGCCTACGGCGGATGAAGTTGCGACCGCTATCCGTTCGATTCACTCCGGGAAGGCCTCGGGCCCTAATGGACTCCCTATAGAACTCTACAAGCTTCGTCCGGATGTACTGGCACCGTATATGCGATCTATGTTTCTGGAATCACTGGCGGAAGGGTTTCTTCCTCCTGACCAGAGATTGGCTTCCATAGTGGTTATACATACAGAGGGTAAGCCACGTGACCGCTGCGAATCGTACAGGCCTATTTCCCTAATAAATGCTGAACCCAAGATCCTGGACAAAGTTCTTGCTAATCGTCTGGTGGCTGTTATAGGCGATCTGGTTCATCCGGACCAGTCCGGATTTATACCACATCGCAATACGGCACTTAATCTTCGGCGCTTGCATGGAGTCCTCGCGCGAGCCGGGACATTGAGAGAGTCGGCCATCTTGGCGTCTTTGGACGCCACCATGGCGTTTGACACGATTGAATGGCCCTATCTTTGGGCGGTCCTCTCCAAATTCGGGTTTGGGCCCACCTTTATCCGTTGGGTTCGATTGCTTTATGCTGATCCCTTAGCCCAGGTAGTGGTGAATGGACGTGTCTCGGCCTCCTTTGTTCTCGGTAGAGGTACGCGCCAGGGCTTTCCTCTGTCCCCACTCTTGTTTGCCCTTGCTTTAGAGCCACTGGCGGCTTGGCTGCGATGGGAACCATCCATGAAGGGTATTCGATGGTCTCCGGACTTTGAAGACCGTGTATCTCTGTATGCAGATGACATCCTTTTGTACCTCACATCGCCCCGATAGTCGTTAATCGTCCTTTTTGACGTTTTGACTTCTTTCCGTAAAAATTCCGGCTTAGTTATAAATTGGTCTAAATCTTGCGTTTATGTTCTCTCCGGTGATACTCCCCTCCTGCCCCGTGATTGTCCTATTCCGGTGGTACTAGATGGTTTCAAATATCTGGGAATCTTTGTCACCTTGGACCCCACACTTCGGTATGAGCGCAATCTGCTGCCCCCTCTCAGACGCCTTCGGGCGGCTGTCGGGACTTGGAGCAAGCTCCCCCTTTCTCCCTTGGGACGAGCTGCGTTGTTTAAGATGATGTCGCTCCCCCGATTCCTTTATGCGCTTTAAAACACGCTTGATGTAGTGCCAGCGGAATATTTTCGTGAGATTGAGAGTCTACAGCGGCAATTGTTATGGGGGGGCCGTCCTCGCATCGCCCTCTCGAAGCTTACACTCCCTTGGTACGATGGCGGCATCGCTCTCCCGGACATTCGTCGCTATTACTGGGCATCTCAATTGGGGGCCATCAACCATGGCACCTACACTCCCCCACTAAACCCGGCTTTTGCGATGGACAGATGGTTGCTACCCGGTGGGGACTACAATAGGGCTCTATATGCGAAATCAGCTGGTGACACTCTTACGGGCCCCACCAAAACAGCAGTGCAGGTGTGGCATAGAGCTACGGCGGCCACGGGATGGGCCGATAGGCTGACCCGGGCTACCCCACTGTATGCTTCGGATAAACTGGGCTCCCTTTGGCAATCGAAGGGATTTGATCGGTGGGACATGATCGGGATCAGTAGGGTAGATGACGTATGGATCAAGGGCAGGGTCAAGACTTTGAGGAATTGAAAGTTGAGTATGGGCTGAATGATAAGGAATTCTTCAGATATGCGCAAGTCCGGCATGCGGTCTTGTCTGTTTTTCCACTAGGCTCGGACGTGCCGGAGGCATCCCCGCTCGAGGACCGGATTCTGGATGGTCACGTTCCTGATAGCACGATCTCGCTAATTTATAAAAAGTTGATCAATACCAGGACTGATCTACTAGATAGTCTTCGAGGGTTGTGGACCGGAGATGGTCTGGAACTCGATGATGAGGACTGGCAGTCCGCTATTTCTTCCCCGAAGGAAGTAGCTATCCCGGCACGTCTTCGGTTCGTCCAACTGAAAATTCTGCATAGGGTGTATGTGACTGGCCCACGTCTGGTTCGTATGGGATTTTCGATGGATGGATTGTGCAGGCGTGGATGCGATATGGTGGCTACGTTCCTTCATATTATCTGGGAATGCCCTGCTGTGATACGTTACTGGAACCGCGTGCATGAAGTAATGTGTGCGGTCACGGGAGTGCGATTAATGCCTGAAGCGCGAAGATGCTTGTTGAATGTCTGGGAGCCGAATGACTACAAACGAGCGCAGCTCCGCTGGGCGACCTTGGGAAACATGGTAGCCAAGCGTGATATTGCCCAATTGTGGGGCGCTCAGAAGCCTCCGACACTTCTGGGATGGACACAAAACATGGATTGGTGCATGTTTCGAGAAAAAACTGTGTATGTTTCCCGTGGCAAACCAGGCAAGTGGGGGAAAGTGTGGACCCAATGGAACGCATACCGTGGAGATATATGTACTCCCCCAATGTCGGAATTTGATGCTGATTTGTCTTCCTCCCAACCTGACGTTTCCTCCGCAGGAACATAGTTGTTTTGTATGTATTTTGGTCTCCTTTCCCCCCCCCCTCTCCCCCCCCCAAATATTGATTGCACTACTGCTTGATTCCTCTATGTACCCCCCCACGGACCACGTGATGATACGTTTTAATGTACTGCCTTGTTTTGTATTGTTCTTTTGTTTTCTTGTTTTAAAATCAATAAAAAGTTTTCTAAAAAAAATCTTGCTTTTCTAGTTAGAAGGTGGACAATGTCCACCGATCTGCCAGTTCCTTTTCCGTTTTTTGTTAGCCTCCTCACACCGTAGGTCCCTGTTTTTATCCACAGATCTTTAGGATCGACAGACCCGCCCTTCCACAGGCAGCAGGCACTCACTTTCGGGATCTCAGTCACCCTGGTCAGATCCGACTTGTGCCTCACCTATTTACATTATGAGCACTACACATGCGCGCCGGTTACCTTTCCAGCAGCTTTCCTACTTCCATCCCAAAGGTTTCCCTTGTTCCTTAAGGTAAGCCTACCTATCGATGGTAGCTGCGACTATCTACTATGCTGCCATTGCCTGTTTTCTCTCCCGTCCGGCCCGTTTACATTTCAGCTCCCTTGCAATAGGTCTCACATTAAAGTTTGAGCTATTGGTGTTTTGCATTATTATTAACAATGTCAATAGCTCAAAACTTTAATAATGCGAGACCTATTGCATTGCAAAAGCTTGTCTCTGTTTATAGTGGTAAGCCCTCTAATGGGCCTATTTCCTAATCTGGTAACAAAACCAAAGAACGACCGCCTCTATTGTTTAAGCAAGAGCAATAGCACTGATAGTCTTCTGTGGGCGCCAAATAAGATTCTCATCAAATGGTATCCCAAGGTAAGAAAATGTAGGGACAGTGCAAACTTTGTTATTGTTCACCCTGAGGACAATGCCTTCCTTCTTTTGGGATCCAAAACCCATTACCCATTACATGAATTTTTGCCTGATTGATCACGAGATCCAGTCTGCCATAAATGTACAAAACTGATCCAGCAATTGCTGTAGGTCAATTGCTGTCCTAGCTATTAAAACGGTATTATCGGCATAAATCAATGCTGAGACACTGTGATTGCCAACGAACAATCAACATTAAGATCCAATAGTTGCCCTTCTAGATCATTAGGGCTTGAAGGAATGTGACCACATCACCCCACCCTGATGGAACTGTAAAGGCTCCTCTTTTCCAGCAGTGGTGGCTGCTATAGGGCAGTGGTGGTGGTGAGGCGGGCAAGGGGGTACGTAGTGGGATATTTAAAAATTCCACTTACCGGCCTGCTGCCGCCTCTCCTCCGTTCTTCTTCCGTAGACACAGGAACAGGAAGCACACAGACATCCAGACTCCCCTAGCCAATCACGATGCTTCTAATAGCAGTATCCTGATATGTCTGAGCGCCGTGGTTCGGCGCTCAGATAGGGTCTATGAGCCTGTGCATGGAATACAGCCTGGGTAGAGAACATGCAAAGTGCACACGACTGTTTGGCAGGCGAAAGACGACCCGCCAAACCGTCAAGCACACTTTAGTGCACATATTACTCCTCCCCTGCTGGCTGACAGCCTAGCCCACCTCCACCCAACCCTAGCCCGTAAAAAAAACTGGGCCAGTACCGGAAAAAAAAATGATGATAATTTTGTGTTATCATTTTCTTTTGCCTGTGGTGCGACGCGCCTCTACCTTTGCGGAGGAGCCGCTGCTGCTTGCCAGCCTATATCACTTTCAAAACCAGCTGCACCACCTACAAAGCCATCAGGACTGGAACCTGTGCCTACTTAGATGACAAGGCCACCACCTCAGGCCCAACTCTAGCTCCAATCTAGAAAACCGCTCTCATCTCTTCAATAACACCACATCATGAGCATGAGTCTACACACCAGATACCCCTACTATCTCATGTTGACTCAGTCTTTGGCGTTGACCCTGTATAAGTCTCCACTGTCTTTTGGCTAGATTTGCGTTATGTACATACATATAAATTATTCCTCTAATCTGGAAACAGATTTTGAACATTTGATTACAGTTAAATGTTTTGGAGAGACCTAGGGCAGATCTTTTTAGGTTTCGCCTGGAGAGGAGCGTGCATGCGCTGCTCTAGGAGAGGGCTCTTTGAATCACTTCAGACTTCCAAGAGTCTTCTCAGTGTGTGTGCGCCTCCTCCCACACATCCCATTGGCCCTTACGTTTGGCTATCAATAATTGAAAGCACACAAATGGCCGAAGATGGGTGCATGTCCCACCTCTCCTCAAAACCTTCACTCCCATGGCCTAGGGATCTTGGGAGCACGCAGGGTGTCATCTGTTCTGGATCAGGTTTACTCCCAGAGGGCTTTGCTCTTGGGAGCCAGCAGCGGCGCGCAGGAATGACATCTGTTGTGGCTCATGTTACAAATGCTTTTACTTTCGCGGACATGCTTGTTTTAATGTGTTTCTCCTACTGCAGGCACAACATGCTTTCCTCGCCATGCCCGCTTTCACTTTCAAGCAGCCTCAGACAGTGGCGGCTGGATGAAAAGTACAATTCTGCACCCACGGTTTTCCAATGCGAGCAGCGTACCTGGCTTGTTGGGTAAGGCGGAAGCGATGCCTCATTCTTCAGCCGGTGGTCCGCGTGGGTCCCTTCTCCCACGTCTTACTTCTTAGGGCGTCATCGGCACCTCAATCACTAAAGAGCATTGGGGCATCTTGGGGGCGGGCACCTGTGACACCCAGGGAAAGGAGGACACATCAGAAGGTAAAAACACCTGCTTGCGAAGACTTTAGTGAACCTCAGGGCACAGGTCAACGTCCAGGAAAGGCTGAGTCAGCCTTTCATCCTTTTTTATTTTTTTATTTATTTTTATTTATTTTGTCAAATCAACAAGACAATGAAAACAACTACATCTGCATTGTAAATGAAGCACATACATAATACATCAAGAAAGGCATCTACAAATACGATCTCTCAAATCTGAGAATATCTTCATGACCCGCAATGAAATTCCCCTACTTGGTAAACAATCAAATAAACGAAAACACAGATGTAGTCCAAAAGAAACCCCAGAACAAGACAAATAAGAAATAAGAAAACATTCTCTATCACAAAACAGTGTCATCTACAAATCACAATCACAGTGCGAGCCGCCCGCCTGAAAATTCCTCCTTCAGTTGTGCTGTTCCTGTTGAAGGATCCCCTCCGCCACTTTCCCCACATATCACACTCCCACCGAGCTCCAGCGCCCACCAATTCCTTACTCAGAGTGTTCAAGCAAATATAATCTTAAAGGCTCCCAGATGTCCCTCGGCCTCGATGTGAGGGGCAGTTCTTTCGCATAGATGTTGAGGTTATCGCGGCAATATACCAGATCAGTCAGCCATGCCTTAAGGGCAGGCCGGCGCCCTCTCCCCCACGTGATCGCCACTCTTCGCGCAGCCATCAGCAGCGCCAGTCGCACAAAGATGCCACTCACCCCCCTCACATGCGGCACACAACATAGAAGGCACACAAGCAGGGTACAGGGGAGGTCCACAGCGACCATCTCACGCAAGCAATTCAACACCGTGACCCAGAAGGCAGCTACCGTCCGGCAATTCCACGCTAAATGCATAAAGTCTGCATCATCCTGTCCGCATCTGTCACAGCACGCCGACTCACGCAATCCATACCTATACAATCGTGCCGGGGTGTAATACACCTGATGTATGTACTTAAAATAGATCATTTTAAGATTACCGTTCATACAGAGTTTCCCCGTTAGTCTGCAGATATGCTTCCAGTTGCCCTCAGAAATATCCACAGACAGACATGCATTCCACTAGACCCAGCTCTTATCCACTCCAGTCACCGTTTCATCTTTAATAAGTTTATATAATTTGGATATCAGTCTCTTATTATTGGGTATGATGAGAACAGATTGTAAAGATAACAGTTCAGGAGGCTCAATCTGAAAGGTGGTATAATGCTGCCGGGCCGCGTGCCGCAGCCTATGAATCGCGAACCGGAAGAGAAGCGACTGATTTGTAATGTGACATAAGTCCTCTTGCGCGACAAATGTACCGTTGGGATAAACATCCCGCATATGAGAGAGACCTGCCTCCCCCAACACCCTCATAGACGGGCCTCGTGCATGACCGACAGATGCGCATAATGTTCCATACGCATATCCGGCGCATATAATGGTAACTTCTGCGCTAACTTCCCTATCCTCTGCCAAGCCGAGACCGTGGCATCAACCGCGTTGATCTCCGACTTCGGGGTGCCCCGCGAATGGTAAGTGACCACACTGTGCAGTGGGACGGGAGCCGCATCCCCCTCCTCCACCGCAACGTGCGGTGTAAAGTCATGCGGCCTATACCAATAATAAAGATATTGAGCCTGCGCACTGAGATAATACACATAGAAGTCTGGCGCCGCAAATCCGCCCTGCTCATATCCCCTGGTGAGGACCGACCACTGCACTCTCGCAACCTTGCCCCCCCACACCAGGCGAAGCAGATGGCCTCGGAGGGTCTTAAAAATTGCCATGTTGAGCACTATTGGCACGTTCGCGAACAGATAGAGAAACCTGGGTAACACCACCATTTTAACAAGAGCGATTCGGTCCGCCAGCGACAGTGGTAACAACAGTCAGGCCTCAATAGTGGTCTCCAGTTTCGAGCATGCCCAACCATAATTCTCCCTGACTACAACTGCGGGGTCTATGTGCACCCACACACCCAGATACTTAACAGGATCTGCCGACCACACCAGTGGGAATTCCAGATTAGGCCGTGCAGTCCCGGGCGTTAGCAGGATTATGAATGACTTCTCCCAATTTATATGTAGGCCGGAAATATGTCCGAATCTTACATATTCCCGCAGCAATTGCGCCAGGTATCTGGACGGTTCGCGCACAAATAGAACCATGTCATCAGCGTACAGTGATATGGATACCGGCCGATAATTAAAATTCAATGCGGTCTCCCTATGACGCTGACAGATAACGCAGGCCAGTGGTTCCAAAATGGTCGCAAACAGCAGGGGCGAGAGGGGACAGCCCTGACGAGTTCCCTTCTCGATACGTAACGATTCAGATGTCAGACCGCCGACCCGCACTCTCGCTGATGGCGCCGTGTAAAGCACCGTTATCCACTGGAGAAACATTTGGGGGAACCCCATGCGTCGTAGAACCTTGTGCATATACTGCCATTCCACAGAGTCGAACGCTTTGGCGGCATCCAACAGCACCGCCGCAGCTTTCAGAGTGGGTTCTAATACATGGAACATGGAGAAGAGTGCGCGGAGGTTATGCGAGGTGGACCGCTCCGGCACAAAACCCGACTGATCAGGTAAGATCAGCCCTTGCAGCAATGGCTGCAGTTTGGTGGCGAGGATCTTTGCCAGAATCTTGGCATCTATATTAATTAATGATAGCGGGCGGTATGAATCGCTGCACTCCGCCGGGTTGTCCCTCTTAAGCAGTGTGACAATTAGTGCCTCTCTTAATGATGGGGGTAGCATCCCGGCGTCATATGCCTCTGCATAGACTTCCAGTAGGTGCGGCACATTCAGATCTGCGTACTTCTTATAAAATTCTACCGAGAGCCCGTCTGGGCCAGGCGCATTACCATTAGGCAGCGCCTCAATTGCCAATTTAATGTCCTGCTCATCTATGGGAAGACATAGATATTTACGCTGCACGTCAGACAGCCAAGCACATGCAATATCTTCTAATGACGCATCAAAATCTTCTGTCGGCAGTGAACCTCGCGTGCTATATAAATCCGCATAAGACACACGAAACTGCTCCGTGATACCCTCCGGAGTGTAATGCTCAACTCCTGCATCATCCAATATCCTGTCCACGCGCTGCTGTTCAAGTCGCGCCCTAATCTTAAACATTAGGGGCCGACTTGACCTGCCTGCTTCCCCGTACCGTCTAGCTGCATGTCTGCGAGATACCTACTTAATCTCTGCTTCCGCCTGTTAATTATATTCCGCAATCAGTTCTTGTATCCGAGCCAGTTTGGAGAGCTCAGGGCGGCTAGCATAGTCGCGCTCCAAATCGCGCAGCTCGGTTTCAATTCTCTGAAGCTGCGTTTGTATATCACGAAGTATGCCTGCTGCAGTCCCAATGCACACGCTTCTAAAGGTGACCTTGAAGGCCTCCCAGAGCGTCGCAGCCTGATCAACAGTGCCTTTATTCAACATGAAATATTGCACTATAGCCTCATGTATGGTCTTCTCTCGTACACAGAATCGAGGAGCGCCTCTGAGCGCAACCTCCATGTGAAAGGACGTTGCGCTCCCTTTAGATTTCTCAGAACCAGTCTCACCGGGTTATGATCTGACAGTGTGCGTGCAAGTGGCGCCACCTCAGCAACCCACTCCATTAGCTCATCACCAAGCAACCAATAATCAAGCCAAGACCAACTCCCATGCATAGGTGTCGCATGTGTACCCTCCTGCCGCCGCGGGTTCTGTGCTCGCCATACATCACACAGCCGAACTCTTCCATAGCCCTCATCACACTCGCAGGGACTCTGGGGGTGCGATGCGTCTCAGGGTTCAACTTATCTAGCTGCACATTCAAATAGGTATTCAGATCCCCCCCCCCCCCCAGACAACAGGAGCAGCCGGCCATTCTCTCAGACGTCCACATATTCGGTCCACACACGCTTGATCGTCCACAATTGGCCCATACATGTTTATAATGATGACTAACGTGCCCCGCAGCTTCATGCACACCATAGCACACCGCCCCTCATCATCCGTATACGTGTGTAACGCTTGAAAATCTACACCTTTCTTAACCAATATCAACACACCTCTCGCATAGGAAGAATATGAAGCAGCGAGACGAAAACCTGCCCACCTGCCCATTGTCCCACATGCCACAAGCGGAGCCAGATGTGTCTGCTGCAACAACGCTATCTGTATCTTGTGCCTATTTAAGTATGCAAACACCTGCCTCACCTTTTTGGGAGAATTGAGGCTGCGGACATTCCAAGTTAGCATTGCACAGTTATCTGCCATTAAACATAAAAAATCCTAACAATAACAGTTCGTGGCACAGAACCCAGAGGGAAACCACGGAAGCGACAGTAGAACAACACAAGCACTGTAATAAACATACATCGTAGCTCGCACAAGTGACTGAATTCAATACTGAGAAAACGCATATCATACAAAAACTTCACAAACCCCGCCGACCCTCCCCATCACCCACTCCAACCTCCCAATCAGGACGAGACCATATCCCCCCCCCCACTACCCATATTACTACAACCATACGGGTAATATCCTCTTGGGGAAGAGGCACAGCAGCGTATATTCGCACCGAGGTGCGGCCGCTGGGTCTATTTCTATATTATAACTGCTAGGTCCCAGTCAGAGAACAACTAGAAGAACATTGCACAGACCCATCCGGGACACCCAGGAAAGCATCAAGTACAGCGAGCATCCCCGCCCTCCCCCAGCTCCACCATAACATACTGCGTGGGAAATCGCTGCACAGCCGAGACCAATAATGACATACCAGACTAGAGAGAGGGCCACAAGCGGCCATGCTAATATACTGTCTTTTATTCGGCGTCATCCAATGCGGACACCGTCTGCTCACCATCTGTCTGTTTCCATCGCGGGTTTGCCTTGCAGATATGTTTCGTGAACTTTAACGCAGATATCCCATCTGTAAAGAAGTGAGACTGCTCCTTGTGGGTGATCTTCAGCTTCGCCGGATATAACATGGCGTAGGGCGCCGCCTCCCTCAGCAACTTTTTTAACGGGACAAACTCCCGCCGCACCGACTGTACAGCTGGAGTGTAGTCAGGGAAGAAAGATAATGTGTCCCCTTTGTAAACCACCGGTTCCTTTGCTCTCGTCTCTCTCAGGATAGCATATCTGTCTGCATAGTTAAGCAATCGTGCAATGATCGGGCGCGGTGGCGCACACGGCTTGGGCCTGGGCCCCAACGATCAATGGGGCCTTTCCGCGATCATCATACTTGATAGAGCAGGTCCAAAGATTTTGCGTAGCATGCCATCGATGAAAGGCTCCATCTTAGATATGGGCGTGGTTTCTGAAAGGCCAATAATTCTTACGTTATTACGCCTGGAGCTCGCTTCTAAGTCCTCGTTCTATGCGCTGATCACTTTGAGTATCTTTTCCATTTGTAGGTTCTGAGTGCAAGTTTCAGCCTGCGCATCATGTCCATCGGACACCCGGTTCTCTAGGACATCTAAACGGTGTTCATGTTTATCCACTTTATTTTTTACTACCTCCAGTCTGGTCGCCAAGGCGCCTATTTTGCTGTCGATGGATTTCATCCCTGCGCGCAGCTCGCGGAGTATCGTCCTGGTGTCATCTTCAGCATCGTCAGGCATAGACGAGGTGCCTCGTGGGTCACTCTGCTCGCCTGAGCCATCCACGGCGCGCGTCTGCCGCTTGTTCTCGAAAGTCAGCTTCGCTTGCTTAGGCTCCGATTTGCCCATGGTGTCCCACCACGTGGACCAGCAGGCCGATAGCACCAGTAGTCAGCCAAACAGTGTGCAGTAGTATAAACCTGCGGTACAGCGCCCAGACAGTCTCACAGTCTCTCGTAGCACCTCCGCACGCACCGCGGGGCGCTTCTGCCATTTAATACCACGCAGTTCGCCAGGAAGGCAGGTGCTCTTGGTTTAATGCCTGTGCACCGCGTCTCATAAACACACCGCTCCTCGCTGCCAGCTCTCCACTGATCACACCTGGGGCAGACGCTTGCGGCCTAACACGGGCCCTGCTGCCGTCCAGGGCCGCCTCAGGGCCCGCAACACCACACCCGTCCGCGGCCGAGTCCGGCCCGAAAGCGGGTCAAAGCAGCCGACAGGAAGCGCCCCTCCGGCCCCGCGAATAGCCCAGTACCCGGCCAGTCAAAGTGAGCAGCGCCGCCACAGCCCCCCGGGGCCCCGCCGCACAAGTCCTGCAGGGTACCGCCATACTAGATGGGCAGAGCACCCCACCAGTCTCGCGCCACGCGGCCCAGCAAGCCCCACTCACCTTACCAGCACCACACGTGAAGTGCCCCGCTCCGTGTCCTCACCCCCGCAGCCTTCAGTGTCGTCGAGCTGGACAGCCTTCCTCTACTCCGCCTCCTGATTGCAGCGGCAGGCCGACGACCCCACGCCAGCCAGCGTAGGCCGGGGACCGCCAGTAGAGTGAGATGCGGCCCTCCGTCAGTCAAGGCCCACCTCGCCGACCAGATCACTACGCCTCCTCGGGCCACATCTCAGCCGCAGAGAGCCAGCCCCAGATCAGGCTCCGTTATTTAAAGTGCTCCACACGCCCCGGCGTCGGTCACACACAGCAACCGCTCCTGAGATCCAAACAGTCGGGGAGCGCTCAGATCGCCCAGCGCCGCCATTTTCTCGGCCGCTCCGCGATCCACTGGTCCTCCGAGTTCGGGGTATAAGCGCGGGCGCATATCCTCTGTGCCGCCTCAAAACATGCCGCTGGCCCCCCGGAGCACTCGGATGGGTTTATTTTTGATTCCCAGCTGGTTAAAAGGATGGTAATCGTCCAGTATAGGATTCCGGCGGGCGGAGCTCCCTCACGAGGCAGGCATTCCACTACGCGCCGTAGCCATGCCCCAGCCTTTAATCCTTCCGACGTCCACAAGCAGGGTACCGCTGAATATCCTGTTATTTACAGCCCCGCCAAGCCGCAGATAAAACATTACAAAGTCTTTGTGAGAGCGAAATGTAACAGACACGATTCCTCTGCACAAATCATTAAAGAGCAGTGGGCGCATCTTGGGGACAGGCACCCTGTGACTGTCCTTTGATAACACCAGGGAAAGGAGGACACATCAGAAGGTAAAAACACATGCTAGCGAAGACTTTAGTGACCCTCCAGGTCACAGGTCAAGATCCAGGAAAGACTGACCCAGCCTTTCATCCTTCCGATGTCCACAAGCAAGGTACTGCTGAGTAGCCTGTTATTTACAGCCCCACTAAGCCCCAGATAAAACATTACAAAGTCTTCGTGAGAGTGGAACGTAAGAGACGTTAAGTATGAGAGGACACCTCACCCAGGACATCCGATCAGGACGACAGTACTATGGGTAGAGCTATGGCAGGCGCATGTGAAACCAGACACCAGCCTCGGCAGAGATCTTCATGTCCCTGAGCGGTCTATCCTCTCGGTGGACAGACTCAAGCCAGCCAGATCTAGGACACCAAGCTTCAATTACCAGCTGTATGCAAATGCCCAGGGCCCACCTGAGAGAGATTTGATCTCCCTGAAAACTGTCAGGCCCTTCTGCCCAAGACTGACTATTTCATTACCAATCAATGAGATCTGCCCTAAATGCAATCTGCTCCTTCCTTACCCTCTGTTTAGAACCCCTAAACCACATGCGGGCGTCACAGCAAGACGCTGTGTGTACATACTGATGATGTTCTACTGTAATGCTGATAAAGTTTTACTGAAATGCTTGCTGTTACAGTCGTTCAGTCTCATAGAACTGAAACGAAAATCTGCCTCTATTGCACTGCACCCAGCAACTCATTTTATCCACTCAAGGAGGATAACATGCTGAGTGGCCCCAACTCAACTCCAACCTGTCAGCAACAGTTCATGGCTACATGTTTGAGCACCTTCAAATATGACAGTTCAGCTGTGCAAAACCCTCTGTTGTGTTTCATTTAATAACCTATAATGTGCCATAGATTTATATATTTTTTTAACCATCTTTATTGACATTTTATGCAGTACGGTAAAACACGTGCCTTTCTCAATCAGAGGTGTCAGCAGTAGTACTGTCAGCATGTAGCGTGGCTTTATGCATGCAAACATTCTTCCGTAATGTGATGGCAGAACAGAATTAAAGCAACAGTACAGAATTAAAGCAACAGTACATAATTTAAGCAACAGTACAGAATTTAAGCAACAGTACAGAATTTAAGCAACAGTACAGAATTTAAGGAAAAGTACAGAATTAAAGAATAAGTTACTTACCTTCAGTAACGATATATCTGAAAGTAACATTAGTTAGTAATAGATTCCTTACCTTAGAATTACTCCCAGGCGTCAGTCTGGATCCTGAAAGTTTTCGTCAGCAGTATCCCTGCTCGTCGTTTCCGCACCAGGGACGCCGAGCCATGCAAGATACTGACCACTGGTGCATTAAAACTAGGGCCCTGAAAGGGCCGACCTTAACTCTAGAAATCAGTTAGCAGAATGGGGAGGATGGGTGGGGCGATAAGGAATCTATCACTAACTAATGTTTCTTACAGATATATTGTTACCGAAGGTAAGTAACTTGTTCATCTGAAAGAAACACATTAGTGATAGATTACTTACCTTAGAATAGATACCCCAGCAATACCAACCCCGGTGTTGGGTCTGCGAACAAAGATCACACCAGAAAGTCATGGAGATCACAACGGCCAAAGAAGCCGTCTCTCCGGACTTGACTGTCAAGGCAATAATGCTAAGTAAAAGTGTGCAGCGAGACCCACATGGCTGCCTGACAGATGTCTTGCAGGGGGACTCCACGTCCCAATGACGTAGTAGCTGCTGTCACCCTGGTAGAATGGCCGCGCAACTCCACCGGAGGTTCCATTTTCGCCAGAGAATAACACGCCTTGATACACAAGACACCCCAGTGGAGATGGTCCTCTTGTGTACAGCCCGGCCTTTCTTGACGCCTACATAGCCAACAAAGAGCTGGTCATCCACCCAGAACTGTTGTTTGCGATTCAGGTAGAATGAGAGCGCATGTATTGGGTCCAGACGGTGGAGCCTCTCTTCCTCTCTGGAAGGAGGCGGAAAGAAAGTGGGCAAGGTGATAGTCTGCCCGATGTGAAAGGCAGTGAAAACCTATGGAGAGAAGGAAGGACGAGTGAGAAGCACAACTTTGTCCAGATGGACCGACAAAAAAGGAGGCTTACAGGTGATGGCAACCAGGAAAGCAGTCTTCAAAGTCAATAAACGAAGAGGACAGTTGTGAAGTGGCTCAAAATGAGCGCACATCAAATAGGTAAGAACCAGATTCAAGTCCCACTGTGGCATCACAAATGGAATAGGAGGGAGAAAGTGAGTAATGCCTTTGAGAAACCTAATCACTACAGGAGACTTTAAAAGAGAGAGCTGATCAGGGAGCCTGAGAAAGGCCGAAATTGCAGAAAGATAGCCTTTAATAGTGCCCAGAGCAGAGCCCTGCTGGGCCAGAGAAATAAGGAACAAAAGGACTTCCGAAAGAGGGGCAGAAAGGGGATCCAACACTTTTGCTTTGCACCATGCCACAAATTTGTTCCACCTGCAGGCGTATACCGATTTAGTGGAGGGACGCCTGGCAGCCAGAATTATATCACAGACTTCAGGAGGCAAGTCAAAAGGAATCAACGGTTACCGCTCAATCTCCACGCATGGAGGTGGAGGCTGGACAGGTTCGGTGGAGGACGGTCCCCTGCTGCTGCAACAGAAGATCCTCTCGAAGAGGCAGTCAGATCGGGGGATCCATGCTCATACTGAGTAGCTCGGGATACCAAACTCTTCGAGCCCAGTCCGGAGCCACAAAAATGACTTTGGCCCAGTCGTGCCTGATCTTCTTCAGCACTCTGGGTAGAAGTGGTATAGGCCGAAAGGCGTACAATAGACCGCAGCTCCACTTGTAAGCGTCGCCAAGCGAGTGCCGCCTTGGAAATTCCAACGGGCAGAAGTGATGACCTTGCTCGTTCTCTTAGGTGGCGAATAGATCTAACCAAGGCTCTCCCCACTGTTGAAAGATACCTTGCGCCACCTTCGAGTGAAGACGCCATTCGTGATCCATCATGGACATGCGGCTGAGTTTGTCCGCATTGGCGCTCAAAGAACCTGCCAAGTGTTGAACCGTCACGGAAATGCCTTGACGTTCCAGCCATGTCCAGAGACACAGATCCTCCTGACATAGGGTCCACAACGTCATCCCGTCTTGTTTGTTGCAATACCACATGGCGGTGGTGTTGTCTGTGAACACCTGCGCTACTCTCCCTTTGACAGAGGGAAGGAATGCTTTCAGTGCAAGTAGGATCGCCCGGAGCTCCAGAAGGTTGATATTGAGCCTGGACTCCACCGGAGACCAGAGGCCTCTGATCTCCGCCTCTCCCATGTGGCCGCCCCATCCCAGGAGGGACACATCTGTCACCACTGTGTGATCCAGTTGGGGAAGGGAGAGGGATCTGCCACTGACCCAACGTTGGTTCGTGAGTCACCACTGCACCTGTTGTGCAGTGCCCTCCGAGATCTGGACGGACTCGGATAGGTCCCTTTGATGCTGCGCCCACTGGAACTTAAGGTCCCACTGCAGAGCCCGCATATGCCATCTGGCATGATTGGTCATCAGGATGCAGGAGGCCATGAGGCCTAGAAGCCTCAAGGTCATCCTGACCGAAACCCATGACAAGGGCCGAAAGATCGGAATCGTAGCCCGAATGTCCCGGACTCGCTGTTTCGGAGGATAAACTCGAAACTGCGCCGTGTCCAGAGCTGCTCCAATACGGAGGAGCTTCTGAAAGGGAATCAGGTGCGACGTCGGCACTTTGATGGAGACCCCCAGCAAATGCAGGAGGTCGTTCATAGTCTGGAAGTGATAGACGACTGCCTGGGGTGAGCCCGCCTTCAACAACCAGTCGTCGAGATAGAAAAAGACTGAAACCTCTGATCTGCGCAGATGAGCTGTGACCACCGCCATCACTTTCGTGAACACCGGAGGGGCGCTGGTAAGGCTAAAAGGGAGCATGGTGAACTGAAAGTGCTTGTGGCCTACCATGAACCGCAGGTAACGTCGGTTGGCAGGCAGGACGGGGATATGAAAATAAGCGTCCTGCAAGGCCAACGCTACCAACCAGTCTTGCGGGTCTAGGGCAGACAAGACCTGAGCAAGTGTGAGCATCTTGAACTTCTCCTTGCGGAGTGTTCTGAAGGTCTAAGTTAGGACGCAGGCCCTTGTCCTTCTTTGGAACCAGGAAGTAGTGGGAGTAACAACCACTACCTACTTCTGGCGCCGGAATGCGCTTGATGGCCCCCTTGGCCAAGAGGGCTGCAACTTCCTGCTGGAGAAGTGCCAAGTGGCATAGCTGGAGGGGTAGTCTCGAAGGGGAGGGAATAGCCCCGTCGGACTATCTGCAAAAATCCACCTGTTGCGCCAGTGGGGGAGGTGATGGCGAATCCTGCCACCCACTGGCTTTAGGTGGGCCTAAAACACCGGACTAGGAAGGTTTGGAGGCAGTGGCGGCAGTTGAGGGGGTGGACTGACCCGCCCCCTGGCCCCGTGACCCACCTCTGCGGGTCCCACGGCCGTGCTGAGACTATTGCTGCACAGGCCTGTGGCTTTGAAATGAATGTGTTTGGGCGCCCCTTACTTGGCCACGAAAGGAGCTAAAAGTGCGTGTGGCCGAAAGGCCTAAGAACTTGGCCGTTGCCCGCGAGTCCTTAAAACGCTCCAATGCACTGTCCACCTTGTCACCAAAAAGGCGAGTGCCATCAAATGGCATGTCCATCAGAGTGTTCTGGACATCCCCGGAAAAGCCAATCATCCTCAGCAAGACGAGGTGGCGTAGCGCCACTGTCGTGGGAATCGCCCTGCCAAGCGAGTTGGCGGTGTCAAGGCCACAATGAATCGTGAACTTGGCTGTATCTCTCCCCTCAGCAATAGCTTGAGAGAGCACCATCCGGGCCTCCTCCGGACACTTAGGCAGCACCTGCCCAACCATGTCTCACACAGAATGGTGATAACGGCCCAAGAGGCATGCGGTGTTCACAGACCGCAGGCCTGAACTGGCGGAAGTAAAAATGTTCTTCCCAAATTGTTCCAGTTTCATGGATTCCCTGTCCGGAGGTGCGGAAGGCGATGCACTTGGGGACGCAGAGGCTTGGACAACCAAACTCTCAAGGGTAGGGTGTTGGGAGAGGAAAATGGAGTCGCCCCGGGCCGGGCGATGCCGTCGGGCCACGTTCTAATCCACAGGAGCCCCTGTGTTGGGCCTGGAACAGGTGCCCAAAAGAACGTCCAAAAGTGTGTAATTAAAGGGCAGCAGCGGCTTTGTAGAGAAAGACGCCGGCCGAAGCACTTCTGTCAGGAGGTTAGTCCTGACGGCCATTGTAGGGAGCTCGAGGTGGAGAGCCTCGGCCGCCCTACGCAACACCACAGAATATGTACCACCCTCCTCCGTAGTCACTGCAGGAAGAGACAGTGTGCCAGGTTCTGGAGTAAAATCCAGGGCACCTGCATCCTCCAAATCATCCTCCCAGTCCGGGTCTAACTCGCACTGGGTTGCGAGAGGGTCCTCCCTGTCCTCCACAACCTGCCGGGCAGGCGGAAAAGAAGGAGGTCGATGGAGAAAGGCATAGAAATTCCCCATCGGCGTCAGAATCGGCGTTGATCGACACCAGTCCGGCACCGTCCCCACGTCGGGGTGGAAGCCAGGGACGGCGTCAGTCAAGGATCCGGCCGGCGGCGGCGCCGTCAACATCGATGGAGGTAATACTAGGCCAACCAACATCGGCTGGGATCCATGCATGGATCCATGGAGGTCTCTCGGCGTCGAGACCGGAGTTGTCCACGACGTTGGGCCGGAGCCAATGACGTAGAAGAGCGAGGACCCCCAGTCAGACCTGCGGGGCCCACAGGCGTGCCGACAGGGCTGGATGGGCCAAAGAAGCGGGCCATGGCTGACAGGAACTCATGCAGCTGGGCTGGAGTCGCCGATGGACCCGGAAAGGGTGGGTAGGCCATCGCCAAGTGTGTAGGCTCTGCCGGAGCCGCGGGCACAGCGCCACCTGCACCCTCAGACATGTCGCATGACAGGCTAGGGGAAGGCGAAGAGCGACGGCGCTTCTTCGACTTCTTGTGCTTCGCCTTACCTGACTCTGAGTGTGAAGACTTTGTCGAACGATGGTGATGGCGGATCCGCGACCTATCCCTCGACCTCCCAGCCTCCAGCAACTTCCAGGACCGCTCCCGCAAAGTTTTCGGAGCCAGGGCCCAGCATTCGGGGCACGACTCGGGGTTGTGGTTGTACCCCAGGCATTAGAGACATTCACGGTGCGGGTCCCGTCACCGACATCGCGCGGAGACAAGCCGCGCAAGTTTTTAAACGGGCATCCCTACACAGCAGGAGTCAAAGACTCAAAAAAAAAAAACCAGGGACAAAAGTCCCCAAAAACTCAGTCAAAACTTGACTGGGGGTACTGATCCCTCCCGATCTGCGTTTGCTGGCACGGAAAAAAGAATGAACTGACGTCAGCGCGCGTGGGTGCGTCAAAGTAGCTCCAGCGACGTGATCTCGGCAACTATGCCGCCAGCGACATACGCGGAGCCGCACGACGACGCCTACTGACGCGAAGGGGTACTGCTGATGAAAAAAACTCTCCGGATCCAGTCTGATGCCTGGGGGTAATTCTAAGGTAAGGAATTTATCACTAACTTGTTTTTCAGATGGAGCAGTACAGAATTATAGGAACAGAACAGAATTAAAAGAAGAAGACAACCAAACCAAACCCTGAGCCTTAAAGAAAGCATAAATGTGGGGGGATTTCATCTGCTGCTGCCAGTCTTCCGCATCCGAAGGGAATACAACATTACGAGGTATGTAGCGCAGAGGCGTCTCATGGGACGTGTGTCTGTGTGCTGAGTAGGGGGGGGATAAGGGATCTGGGGAATGGCGCTCTAACGATAATAATAATCTAGTCATCATCCCAGCCATACATAATTATGTGGAAAACACCACGGCTGCAGTATGGCATAATTTCAGTGGCCTTGCCCACGCCTGAGAGCGGAAGAGTCCTTTAAAAGGTTCTTTGAGCCCTAAGGGTGTACTCTGGTTTGGTGAGATTCCCATCGAGGAGGTGCTCGTAACATCTTAGATCTCACTCTCCCGGTAACCGACTCAGACTCTCCCCTATTCGGTTGTGCTGCCACTCCGATCTAGGCATGCCGGAGCAGCATTACGGTGCAGTGGGAATAAGCAAGATTTAGATAATTTAATGTGTACCCCGGAGGTGGTACCAAACGTCTTAAGGGCCTAGGCTTTCTCTGTGTGGTTTCCCTCAATGTCTCTGTTATAAACAACGATATCTTCAGCATATAAGGACATTGGCCGACTTATGTCGGCTAGTAGGATACCCCAGGCTCCTGTCCAGTCATCTTAGTGTGATGGCCAGTGGCTCCATAGCAAGCACAAACAAGCATTTGCAATGCAATAGGTCTCGCATTTATGTGAGTTTAAGCTATTGGCATTGTAAATGACAATGCGTTTTATTTATGTTTTAAAAACCAAAACATAAAAAAGGCATTGTCATTTACAATGCCAATAGCTCAAACTTGCGTAAATGCGAGACGCTTTGCAAATTCTTGTTACAGAGTGTGTCTGTGGCAGCTGACACAAATATATACCGGCGGGCGGGTGGAGGGTGAGCGGGGGGACAGGTGGAAAGCACGTGGGTGGAGCTTGTGGAGGGGGGTAAATGATGAAAATAAAAAAATCACTTACCTGTTGCTGTCAGCCGAATTGCGCTAGTCTGATGCAGTTTCTGGTCAGCATCATGCATCCCATCCAATCCCCGTGCTACTGCAAGAGAGCAGCGTGGGGATTGGCCTGAGCAGGGTGAAAAGATGCTCGTTTAGCACAGCACAGACTCCTTGTTCAGGGACAAGGAGTCTGTGCTGTTTCTCCAACCCGGCTGTAAAGTGCACATACCACTGCTCCTCCCCCCTCCCATGGCTCAGCCCGACCCCTCCCTGCACATGTTGACTCAGAGCCAGCAGCTAAAAAATAAAACAATACAAAGATGTTGTTGTATTTTTCAGGTGCTGGCTCTGAGCCAGTGCGGCAACGCTCCACGGAGCTGGTAATATAATGTATATCCATTTAGCAGAACTTTAGTGTGTATGGACTTATTTTATTAGGGTTATTAGCTATGTTTTTATTGTTTACGTAATATACACACAAGGAAAGGTGCTTCTCGCAAAGTCGCTTCAACAATGCCAGAGGACTAATAGTCTGTTGGTGACACTTACTGTGATGTAATTTCCTGTAATGTCACATTATATGCAAATTAGAGGAGGCCTCGCACATTACCCTTCTGCCTACGGCCCCAAAAATCCTAAACGTAACACTGGCCCTATGTGTAAACAAATACCGGAAGGTAAGCTTAGCATAGTTAGGGAATTGTTTGTAAACAAATATTTGATGGTAAATTCAGCCTAGAGAATTGTTTGATTTTTTAAATGAGAAATGGGAGATTGCGCTCTTGGGACGCGCTTTCGACGTGGAATGTCAACAAGTTCCTCACGCTCTGAGAGCACCGCATTGAGCATTGAACCTCCGTCACGCTGGGGTGTGCAGGGATAAACACAGGTTAATCTGGCATGACTTCCAACATACAGCGACTCTGACAGAAAAGAACCGAACGCTACAAAGATGACCTGTCCTTTTTGCACCTCAGTCAGTGCCAGAGGGTAGCATCCTGGCCCCTGCGCGGAGTGCGTACACGGGAAGCGCTGGTTCCACTGCCAGGCCCGGCGGCCAAGGAAAGGCAGCTGTTCTTCCTTCTCTGTCTTTCTTTTTCCCGCTCTCTCCCTCCCGGCTTTTTTATTGGGCGCCCGGCCACATCCGCGCGCCCCCGCGCTCGCAGCTTGGCTTTTCTCACGTGCCTTCCTATTCACCGAGCCCCGAAGCAGTTGCCCGTAGCGAGCTGCTGGGTACAGAGCGCGGCCCTCCCCGGCCAGAGAGCTTCATGCCTGAATGGAGAGCAGCACGATCTGTCAATATAGGCTTTTTTTTCATCCGTCGCCTTAAGAGCCGCATTCTCCACGGCCATCTGTTCCCTTTCACCTCTTTGGACAATGTTGCCGTTTCAAAGCTCGGCTCTGCGCTGGGCTGCTCTGCCTTCACAAGTAGAAAAAGAAAAAAAAAAGTTTCATCCGTGGAGACCGCCCCGGGCCCGAGAGCGAGTGGTCCCAAGTTTGGAAAACAATATTTTCGCATTTCTGTTTTTGGAGAGCACAGCTGCGGTGAAACGTTAGCGCTCTAGGTTTTATCCTTCTCTGCTGGTCGCAGCTGTTTTCTTAGCAGGACTCGCCCTCTGGGGGCACTGCTGCCTGGATTTTTGGCAGAACTTTGGTGTGTTTTTGAGCCCTCTCCTTCCCAGCACATTGCTTACTTTGGCCCAGGATAATCGGCTTTGAACTTTGGGAAAGGTGTCTCGCTTTAGTACCATATAAAATATTTGGCCAGAGTCTGCTTATTTTCAGAGAAAAACGCTTATACATTTAGACTTTCGAAAAGTGCCTGCCTGTGTTTAACAGTGAATACCAACAGTAATGTGATGGAATGTAATGGTTACATTATACTCAAGGGCCCCTGATTGTCACGTGATGGAAAGCACAACAGGATGGTCCTTGCGTCCCATGCATGCCCAGCAATCAAGCATTATATTAAAGAATAATGCAAAGCTCTTATGCAACCCGCCTGCACTTCATGACCAACACTAATGCCTTTTGTCACCTTCACGTCCAAGTTCGGGATAGATTATGATTTTTGCACCAATGTTTGCAGCAACCGACCACTGGAAAAAACAACATATTGTCAACTAGTTCCTACAAAAATATTGTAATTGATGTTAGGTGCATATACCATGTTTACAGTGTCAGTGTAAATGTAGTCATTTAATGGGCCAATTGGTGTAAGTATCTGTGGAAAAATGCAAGGCACCAGAGAACTGTGTAATCTGATGCCTGAATGACACCCAGTTTTGCTTGGCGCCATTGACAAGGAGTAGATGCATACGGTAACGCAGGGTATTGGGAAGTGTAGTTTGTTTTGCATCCCAAGCAGGTTGGGGGCAGAGGGGCAACAGAAGAGTGTGATAGGATATGGGCCACTGAACCAATTTAAGAAACGTAATGGTGTCTTGACTGTAAGAAATTGGCAACTTCGGTAACTAAAGGAAAATATGGTAATGTAATCAACACCCTGGAGGAAGACGAGATACTGAAAAGCTTGGGATTGTGTTGGTGACCTCCACCCAGTTCCCAGAGGACACCATCAATACTGCACTGCATCCTAATATAACTCTGGACATTCTGTGTTTCCAATCTCTAACTTTCTAATTCTGTCCACTTGTATTCACTCATTAGGACATAGCTTTGGTCCGCTTTGAATACTCACTGTTTCAGTTTTCCTTTCCTGAGAATTTCCTTTCTGGCTCCACTGATCTGATAACACGTTTTTATTCTGCTTTATGAAGCACACCGTGTTCTTTTTTATTTGTATGTTAGAACTGGATGGGTGAATAATTGGCACAACCTCGAGAAACCCAGGAAATGTCCACGAAAAGTTTGAGAACACTTTCTAATTGGTGATTGATCTTACAGTTTATCCTCAATCTTAGTCTTGAGCAGTGCAAGGACAACATTAAACTGGGGGCAGAACCAGTTAAATAACGAGTGAAAGATAAAATATATTAATAAAAAGGAATACAAATTATAGTAATGCTAAAATAAATTCAGAAATTAACTGGAAAAGCTGTTGGTGTTTAACGTTTAAAGAGTGAGTTAAATCTGAAGACAAGTCCAGTTGGTACTACTGGTATTAGGACCGGACTACTCGGAGATGTTTTGTAGGCGGGAAGTCTTTAGACTTAGAAGATGGTATTTGGTAGCTTAAAAATCTTTGGGGCAGAAGATATGAATATGATATGGATGTGATAAAACAACACATGCGTAGGCCTCATTGTACATGGCCTCAACTACTTCTCTTTTCTTTCGTGCTCAGGCTCCCATAGAGGCTAACTTCAACCTACTCAATGACCTATTTTGATACTCATTCAGAGAATTTCACCTATTGGCATAGTTATTGCAGGCATTTCTCTAAAATCCTGTGTTAATCCAAAGTGCAGATTTTGTTCGAATATAGGTCCACCACTGCCTGGGCTTGTTAGGCCGTTGGTACGTAGACACAGAGTTATCATGCAGAAGCTGCTTTGCAACTTCTCCTGTACTTGTATGTATGGCTTCTTGCTTAGAAAGTTTGTCACTGTATTCGATCCCTACACCTTTGTAGGCTTGTCCCTATTTGATTCTTCATGAAGTGGGGTTAGGCAGGATTGCCACCTCGTTGTTTTCTTACCTACCTCTTTAGTATTCCGGAATCAGTGGTGTCCAGGGGTTTAGCACCTGTATCCTGTTTGGTGTTGGGTTTTAGCACAACACCTTCCTTGTCAGAGTTTGATTCTCGCATTATTTGTATCACTATGTCCTAGTTCCTTATCACTCACATATTTGTGCATTCAAGTTAGAATCCTCACGAGCCTCGTGGGGCCTGCCGCCACCTTACTGAAGTTTGAAAGTAGACAAGTGCTACCTGTGTCTTTCTCCCTCTCTTGCCCCTCTCCTCCCCCTCTCCTCTTTTTCCCCTCTGACGTCTGCTTGACCTGCACATTCTATGACTGATCTACAGAGAGGGCGTGGGAGGAGAGGGGTTTTCAGCAGAACTACAGGCTGCCCTGCAAACCATGACAGAGTACAACTGTGTGTGTGCATGTGTAGCCATTATCTATCTATCTATCTATCTATCTATCTATCTATCTATCTATCTATCTATCTATCTATCTATCTATCTATCTATCTATCCGTAACACAGGCAACAATGGCGCTTGTGTAGTTATTGTTATGTTGTATGTTCCATTGAAAAGGGATTTTGTTTGTTTACTTACTAACTTTGGCACAGTTTGCAAATCTGTGTTACACTTTAAAAAACAAAAAAACTGTTCAACTTGGTTTTCACTCAGATCCGTCGTGTGTGTGTGTGTGTGAGAGGGGGGAGGAGGGGGGGAGGAGGTGAGGGTGTCAAACAAATGGGAAAGGCCAAAAATGTGACATTTCCCATTTTAACTCCAATAGAAATCTCTACACTCTGATACAGAAAAGCAGATGAATGGAATTACACTAAACTTGTCATGAAATTAGACCTTTAATCAAGGAAGTTATTTTACTTGGTTGGTGAAATTTGTTCAGTAATTTTTAAAGAAGGTAACGTTACAAATGTACATTCCGGGACTGAAAGTCATGCGATCACTCAGTCAATTTCCAGATGTCTGAACTGTTAATCTGCAAAAGTTCAGCAACCCTGAGTTTGTGTTCCATTTGCGAACCCAAATTAAAAAAATATATATAATCTGATTGAACCAGGGAGCTTTATCTCTGATCATTCATTCTAGGTTAATGGATCAAAACAAGGGTCTGCAAACCCAAAACAATCTGATTGGCTAGCCGCAGCTCAAACAAAAAAATCAGACAGCTCCTATTACAGGACCCAGGACTGGGTCCCTGCATCAAGAGGAATGAATATGAATGAGCTGTAAAGAAGCACGAGAATCCTCCTGACTTCCTGATTCCCTGGGACGGGCGAGTGTGTGTGGGGTGGAGAGGGAGTGAGTTAAAAATGGAGTCTGTTTGTAACTGGGTTTGTGGACCTCGAGGCTGGGTTTGTAGCCCTTGAGTCTGCAAATCCTGGTCAGGCCTCAGAAGCCCATGCCCAGGGTCCCGGATGGCCGTCAAACCCCATGAAGTACTCAAGGGTCCACGAATTTTAAATGGGCCGCGAACCCTTAAGAAAATTAGAAAAACAAAAAATGCCTAGCAATTTGGGCCCTGCGTTCAACCTACAAACGGCATCTGCAGCAGTTTATAGTATACTTAAAAAACAGGAAATTGTGATGATATGTATAACAGCTTAATGTATATTAAAAAACGCGTCCAAAATTCACTTAAACAAACACAATGTTAAAGTTAAGTTATGGTTGCAGAGCAAAACCTAAAAACCACAGAAATTCTCCTGTTATGGTTCACTCCCCAATCAAATATTCATGCATTAACCATTTAAACCATAACTCGCACACCAAATTATTATGTTTATGACTTCAAAATATTTACACAAATAAAAAAACAACACTAAAAAGCACAGCATCATTAAATAAAAAGTCATATTTGAAAAATACATAACACATCATGCGTAGACATGTGTTATTGGTAATGTGATATGTAATCTCATGTGTAAGTATGTGACGTTCGTAGTTGCATCTTTCACATCAAAGATGATGTCATGCGTACAGTATTTGGTGTCTTTTTTTTAACAATGCAGAGGGTATTGTTTCTTAAATTCTACATTTTGAACTACATAATCAAGTACTGTTTTCATCTTTTGACTGCAGACTACCAAACATATAGAACAGAAGAGTTTAAATACTTTTTTCCTTGTATGAAAAACCCATTTTTCAAACTGACTTCCAAGAAAATATATTTTTAATATAAAAAACACAGAATGGGCAATGTGTAATATGGTTCAATACTGTCAACTCTGGTTTTTGGGGACAAAACTGAAATCCTTGTCCTTTGTCCATTTGGGCTCTCCTCTTTTAGTACATTCATTTTGGCCAATGGTCCTAAGTCGCCCTCTATCTCAAATACTGTACGTATAGAGTTTAGGCATTAGAATTAATTCTCATCTTTGGCTTGGACTGAGCCAATTTCTTTTGTGATCAAATAGTGATTTACCAGATCCACATTTTATGCCACATTTTTCATCTGTTTTCATTTCCATCCAAGATCCAGATCATTGATGCCCGTGTGTCAGCAAAGATTAATGACTGTAATTCTGTCTACCTTGATTTGCCGGCTTATCAGAATTGCAGATTACAGTTGATCTACAATTTTGTTGCCACGCTGGCTCTCAATCCTCTTCCCAGAGAACATATTTCAGGTGACCTGACTTAATTACATTGGCTTTAAAAAAATGAAAAAAATATATTTGTAGAGAGTAACAACATGATTAAGAACATATATTACAATTTTACTGATTAATATATGTGAGAGTTTCATACATTTGATATAAATTTCATATAAACGTCGCATTCACCCAAAAAAAACCTGGGTTAGAAAATGGATAAAATACAATTAGAAAAGAGAGTAAAAGCAAGTAGAGTGGTGATGCCACAACTTTCCCACACAAAAATGTGTAAAAAAAGTGATTTTTTTCAGCTAAATCTCAGGTTTGCAGGGGGGTTTGCAGGGGATAAGAAAACATTGAGGGATCCGCGCAAGCAATACCTCCCTGGAATCCCCAACATGTCTAGTTTTCAGAGATGTATGAGTTTGGTAGGTTTCCCTAGGTGGCCGCTGAGCCCGGGCCAAAAAGTCATAGGACCGCGTTGCAAAACCAGGTTGTTTTGAGATAGGCAATTTTGATGTCGCCTCAAAACGTTTTGAGCTCTTGCCTGTTGCGGGTACTTGACCTATCCATGCAAGTATGGTACCATTTTTCTTAAAAGACTTTGGGAACTCGGGGTGGGTGGAAATTTGTGGATCCATGCAGATTCCAGAACTTTCCATCCCAGCAATGTGAGGAAAATGTGTATTTTTGGAGAATTTTCTAGGTTTGCAAGGGATTCTGGGTAACAGAACCTGGTGAGAGCCAGTTAAGTCACCCCATCCTGGATTCCCCAGGGCGTCGAGTTTTCAAAAATGTATAGGATTGCTAGGTTTCCCTAGGTGCCGGCAGAGCTAGTGTTAAAAAACTACAGCTAGGCACTTTGCCAAAAAAAGGGTAATTTTTCACTGTGAAATTGTGGTGTATCCACGTTGCGTTTTGCGTCTTTTCCTGTCGCGGGCGCTAGGCCTACCCACATTAGTGAGGTACCATTTTTCTCAGACGACTTTGGATAACGCTGGGTGGGTGGAAATATTTGGATCCACGCAGATTCCAGAACTTTCCACCACAGAAATGTGAGGAAACTGTGGGTTTTGTTTGATAATGTTTTAGGTTTGCAAGGGATTCTGGGTAACAGAACCTGGTGACAGACAGTTAACTAACCCCATCATGGATTCTCCAGGGTGTCTAGTTTTCAAAAATGTATAGGATTGCTAGGTTTCACTAGGTGCCGACAGAGCTACGGTTAAAAAACTACAACTAGGCACTTTGCCAAAAAAGGGTAATTTTTCACTGTGAAATTGTTGTGTATCCACATTGCGTTTTGTGTCGTTTCCTGTAGCGGGCACTAGGCCTACCTACACAAGTGAGGTACCATTTTTCTCGGAAGACTTTGGGGAATTCGGGGTGGGTGGAAATTTGTGGATCCACGTAGATTCCAGAATTTTCTACCACACAAATTTGAAGAAAATGTGTTTTTTTGACAATTTCTTTGATTTGTAAGGGTTTCTGGGTAACAGAACCTGGTGACAGGCAGTCAAGTCACCCCATCCTGGATTCACCTGGGCGTCTAGTTTTCAAAAATGTATAAGTATGCTAGGTTTCCCTAGATGCTGGCAGAGCTGGGGTTCAAAAACTACAGCTAGGCACTCTGCCAAAAAAGGGTAATTTTTTGCTGTGAAATTGTGGTGTATCCACATTGCGTTTTGCGCCGTTTCCTGTCGTGGGCACTAGGCCTACCCACATAAGTGAGGTACCATTTTTCTCGGAAGACTTTGGGTAACGTGGGGAGGGTGAAAATTTGTGATTCCACGCAGATTCCAGAACTTTCCACCACAGAAATGTGAGGAAAATGTGTTTTTTTGGACAATTATTTAGGTTTGCAAGGGATTCTGGGTAACAGAACCTGGCGACAGCCAGTCAAGTCACCCCATCCTGGATTTTCCTGGGTGTCTAATTTTGAAAAAGTTATAGGTTTGCTAGGTTTTCCTAGGTGCCGGCAGAGCTATGGTTCAAAAAGTACAGCTAGGAACTTTGCAAAAATAGGGTAATTTTTCAATGTGAAATTGTGGTGGGTTCATGTTGTATTTTGAGCCCTTTCCTGTCGTGGGCACTAGGCCTACCCACAGAAGTGAGGTACCATTTTTATCGGGAGACTTAGGGTAATTCAGATTTGTAAAGCAAATATTATTACCCATTGACTTTCGATACATTTCTGCCTTCCAAATGAAAGACATTGTGTAAAAAATAAGTCATTTTGAAAAATGAGAGATTATTCTCATGCTAGTATGAATATTCCCAATTTCGGAAATGTGCAAATATCTACTGTTTCTAAAACCTATATTTTGTTCCCATCTCAGAAATACATAGGTGTCTTTCATACCGATTTTTCCATGTATACATTTTCCCAGAATAATTGCTATATGCCTAGTACATAATAAAAAACTATTGCAAGTCGCTGCTCAGTTTTTGGCTCTGGGTTCATCGGCTTCTTGCTGAACCTACAGGTCCTATATATCCCCACAACCAGTAAGGTCCACAGGTGTAACTGTCATAATTAGAAGAAGTTACAGGTGAAAACGTTGACACAAAAGGCTGTTTTTTCAACAAATTTCCCATTTTTCCTGTATTTAACTGTTAGTTTAAAAAAAAGAAACCTTGAAGGATCTACACAAATGACCACTTGATGAATTCAGAATTTTGGCTACATTTCAGAAATGGATAGTTTTTCATTATTGCTTTTATACCCATGTCTACCATTAACTGGAAGCACAAAAAATAGCAAAAATAGGCTATGTCCCAGAAAAATGCCAAAACTTTGGTTTTCTGACAAAAGTCTGTCATTCTCTAAGAGCTGGGAAAATTGTGATTTCAGCCCCACAAACCCTTTTTTAATACTATTTGTAGGGAAAAACCCAGATGCTTTCATTTGCAGCACTTTTTTCCCATTTCCCCCCCCCCCCAAAACTAAATTTTGCTGTATTTTGGCTAATTTCTCGGTCACCTCAAGGGGAATACACAAACCCTGGGTACCTTTAGAATCCCCAGGATGTTGGAAGAAAAGGACGTGAATTTGGTGTGGATACCTTATGTGGTCAAAAGTTACAGCAGCCTAAGCGCGAACTACCCCAAATAGCCAAAAAAGGCATCAAACAGGGGGAAATGGCCTAGCAGCGAAGGGGTTAAAAAAATTATACTGCCTGGGCATGAGGAGGCTTTTAGGGCTATCCACACTGTCAAACCATTGATCAAAGATGGATTCAAGAATCTGCTGCTTTCTGATTCACTGGATGTCAAAGAGGAATTTCTGGGGCTTCCCATTACCTAACACTGTGCACCAAGCACTGTATTGAGAAAAATAAAGAGGGCATAAGGGACCAGGTAGCACCTAAGATAAGATAAGAATATCTTTATTCGATTGTTTGCATATAACAATCATAAAAGAGCATTTCATAAAATTTAATCCATACAATAAAGATAAAAATAGGAAGAGTGGTATTACAACAAGACATTCACAAGCATAAAAACGAAGATATGGTTAAAAAGGATAAAAATACAGTGAAAATGAAGGTACGTTCAGCAGCAAAATTAGTTACCCTTCCATGCTTTTTCTATGTTTGACTGCAAGTTTTAAAAAACTACATACAAACATAGTACATTCACTATTCAGCATTTGTAGGTGACAGAGTGCAGGTCTGAATTGTACAAAGTTCAAATGTTTAAGTAAAGGTTTTAAAAACAAATTACGGGGGAGTGTATAAAACTGACAAAAAAATAAAAAGTGTGGCAGATCTTGCGGAGACTTATTGTCGCAGCCGCAAGTTGGCAACACTTGTCCTCTATGTGCTCCACTTGGTACAGCTAATAAAAGATGGAACATATTAAATCGGAACCTTGTTAGTAAAAAACGGTCATAACCGGACATGGGCCAAGCCAGGTAAGGTTCCATATGTAAACAGGTTTTAGTTAAAACATACTGTCTTACACTACTTTTCTTGTATTCATTTTCCTCCCGCGCCATGCACCTGGACAGCATAAAAGTGTTCCTAACAAAGGTTACATCAGTTTTAGTTATTGTTTCGGGGGATAGAAATAAATCTGGTCGGCCTAGTTCAAAAAGCCACATTCTTACGTATTTTAACCATGGGATCTTGAGTCTACCATCCCACTCTAGTGCCTCTTGAAGAATATTTCTGGTAAGAGGTATGGCTGTGTTTAGCCAGCTATTCAGCCAGCATAGCAAAGGATTCACGGCCAGCTTATCACTTAGATATGGGATGCCAAGTTCCTCATGTACTGGGAAATTGGCTGTGCCCCTAGGTAGCCTTAGAACCTGTTTTAGGAAGTTATTCTCGGTAACTTCAAGGGCGCCTAGTGATTCTGATCCCCATATTTCACTTCCATAACGTGCGATTGCGGTGCTTTTGGCTTGATATAACTTCAAGACAGCAGCCACCGGACTGTTGCCCATTTTCCTTGAGAAGTCCAGTATTGCTGCATTGGCCCGCACTACCTCACCCTTTTTCTTTTGTATTGCTGGTGCCCAGGTTAATTTATGATCGAAAAGGACCCCAAGGTACGAAAAGGTCTTGGTGGTGGGTATTTTATCCCCATTTACAAAGTGAGGGTATATTTTTTTTGGAGTTACACCTGTCATCATTGTAAAGGATTTTGAGTTGTTAATACTCAGGCCACGGGCGTTCATGAAGTTGTTAAAAGAGTCTAACAAGATTTGAAGTCCGAGCGCCGTTCTTGATATTAAAACGGCGTCGTCCGCATATAATAGGACAGGTATGCCCTTCTTGCCAATATAGGGAAAGTCTGTACCAGTTTTTAATAATTGCTCCTCCAGCTCATTAATATAAAGATTAAAAAGGAAAAGGGCGAGGATGCACCCTTGCCTGACACCTCGAGTTATGCTAAAATCCCTTGTTACCTTCATATCATGGGTGTAACGGACATTTGCTCTTGTGTCCGAGTGGAGGTCAACGAGAAGGTTGACCAGGTTTTGCTCCACCCCCATTTTTAACAGGACCTCCCAAAGCCTGCCTCTGTCTACGCGGACGATAAATCCATAAAGGCCATATGGATCGTCCCTTTTCTTGCTACGGTGTATTTACTGTTTATTAGATATAGATTCAGACATTGGGTTATCGTGGAGTGGCCTGGTCTGAACCCATATTGTATTGGTGACAGTATATTATTATCGTTGGCCCAAACTGTTAATCTATTTAGGATGATACCCCCCACCACCTTTGTAACTGAGTTAATCAGGGATATGGGTCTGTAGCATGTGGCACTGCCACGATCACCCTTCTTGAAAACAGGGACGATGGTCGAAGACCCCCAGGCTTTTGGGCAACCAGCCAAAATTCCAGCATTTACCACTGCAGTAATAACTGGTGCCCATAAAAGGATGTTTGATTTAAATAGATCGGGTGGTATACCATCAGGGCCAGGTGCTTTGTTGCAAGTTAATCCTTGAATCCCCTTTACTACCTCCCCCACCGTGAAGCACAACACATTTTCATCAGAGGATTTAAAAACAAAGTCTGCTTGTGGTTTATCACTTTTGAAAATTGTACTGTAGTGTGATATCCACTCTTCCTCGGGTATGTTAGCCCCAGCCATAGAATTTGTGGGGACGTCGAACAAAGGTTTATTTACAATACTCCAAAACTTGGAGCTATTGCCCAGAATTGCAGGATCGCATAGCTTCTCCCAAACACCAATTTTTACTTTTTTTTTCCGGGCTGCCAGGACTGTCTTGTAGTTAGATCGCAGAGACTTTATAAGAACAGGGTCTCTTGGGGTGGCCTTAAGTGCTTTTTTTAAATCTCGTCCGGCCTTTGAACAAGCTTGGTCAAACCACCCTGGTTGGTGTTCATGATGACCCTTTATTGGTACAGATAACAATTGGCCAATTTTGTCGACGACAGCAGCAAAGGCAATCAGAGTCGCTTCGGGCAAAGTGGATGGAGAAACACAAAGGTCTAGGTCACTACCACAGCTGGTGTTAATTGAATTATACAAGGAGTCACTGTTAACCTTTGACCACTTCAGACGACGATTTCCATTGATAGATTTTAGGACGCCATGATCAGGTCGGGGCTTCCTAAGTTCAAAAAGGCCTCCTCCAATCCTAATCGACAAAGGATTATGGTCACTGAAGATGCTTGTTTGAATTTCAAAGTCAGTGGCTAAATCAACGAGATCCCTTGAAAGAAACATGTGGTCTATGTAGGAGCCTTTACCGTGGCCTTTGTACGTAGGGACATTAAATATATGTGAGTCCTCCAGCGTGGTCATTGCGACGGTTAGATTCCTACCATCAATTAAGTTGTTAACACAAGTGCCTCGAGGCGAATGATCGAAGTGAAAGCCAGACCTATTGTTGCAGCCTAAGAGGCCAATAGGTGTCGTTTCAGGGTTGCCACAGGGATAAGCGTTAAAGTCTCCGGCGATGATGATGCTTCGAGGTAGCCTATCCGCTTTTGCTTGTAAAAAGTTTTGTAAATTAAGAATATTACACTCCTTATTTAATGACACAGCATTGTAGAAATTAATAAGGGTCAGTGCCTTTTTACCATTCCTGAGCACTAAGGTTTGAATATGCCTATTGTCCAATGTTCTGTTTGAGACCTGGCAGCTAAGTGCGAGGCTTATATAAGTTGCCAGTCCCCCTTTAGATCTTCCACTGTTTGATGGGGCTGCTGGTAAGAAGAAACTTTGAAAGCCCTCAATGTGTACATTTTCTTCTACTGACCAGGTTTCTTGAAAGCATAAGATTGTGTTATTTTTTACATAGGCTAACCATGCTGGGTCGCTAACTTTAACGGCTAGACCGGCTATGTTCCAGGATAAAAGATGTATGGAGCGTTGTTCAATGAGGCCCAAGCCTGCTATCTGAGCCTTATCCGTAGATAAAGAGTTTACTTGGACCCCATGATCCGTTATTAAGTGTGATTGCGTTACATTGCTGGTGGTTAAAGACTTCTTTACTCCACTGGGCACTATGCGTTGGGTTTGGTTTGAGGTACATGAATGACTACACCCATTCACGATCAGTGTGTTTTCGTAAGATTGTACTATGGGAGCTGCCATAGGCGCTTCACTGGCCTCTGGAAAGGAAACATTTATGCACTCTGGACTGATGCTTGATATTCTATATATGGGAGCTGCCTTAGTTTGGGGCTCAGTGGAAATAGAGTAGGAAGATGGAGATACAATTTGTCAATCGATCTCATCTAAGTAATCGGTGTCGTAAAAAGCATCAAATCTATTAGAAATGGGGACCCCATATTGTGTGTCTAGGTAATGGGGGTATGAATAGAGCTGCTGTTGAGGGCGAGTAAAAAACTCACTTCTCTCCTGGTATCTACTAGGATGGCTACTAGGCCTACTCAGCCATGAGTGTTCATGCCTGTAGTCAGTGAGATTTATTCGGGTATGTGGGCCAGTAGGCAATGTATGGGCCCTGGGTTGGTTATCAACTGTTGGCTCAAGCAACCCCTCCTGTCCATAAGTTGGCTGTACTTGTGTTGGATAATGACCAAGGTTATTTGGGTAAAAGTAACTTAAGGCCATGGTGCGGATCAGGCTGTTTGTCACACCACTTTTCCAGCTACTTATAAAGCTAGCAGCACGACTGTCCCCCAAGGTTACCACGATACAGTCACCCTCGGTCGATTTAAATCTGTTTCCCACCCAATCTACTCTTCTTACCTGTGCAATATGGCCGTTAATATGTTTAGGGATCGGTCTATGAGATGTGAGCCAATGGCTCACCTTGTTTTTTAGGTCCCCATGGGATTCTACCCTGTGCCCCACCAATTTAGGAACACCAATCATTACAATGGTGTACGGGCTAGATTCAGGCGGGAGGTTAACATGAAGTGGTCTTTTAGCTACCGCCGATTTTGTCAGGGTAACACCCGATTGTTTTATAGGTATACCCTGTTTGAGATTTTTAGTTGGTCTCGTTTGTTCTACCTGGGTAGTTGCTATTGTAATCGGGGAGCTTTCAGCAGCCCATTCACAATCTTCTATCTCAGCGTCAGGTGAAATTTGCGCGCTACTTGGTATGGCTGCCACTGGGTGGGATATGTTAGTACCTCTGTCTTGAATTGTCGCTGGGATGATTGGAGGGGTCTTTTCCTGACATGTTGACAGGTTTCGCTTGCTAGCAGAGGTAGGGATAGCGATGGCTTTTTTTGCCCTAAGGTTTTTATTACTAGTCAAAGCGAGGGAATTACTGGCTGGTGTGAAGGTAGAAGTTGGTTGTGATACCTTCAGTGTTTTAAGCAAGGTAGATGTAGCATCATTTTGGGCCCTTTCAAACTTCCCTAAAGCGTTCTCGATATTAAGGACTCTCTCACTGATGGGTAACAGGAGGGACTTAATTAGGCTTTCAAGATCACTCAAGAGTGATTTTGTATTTATCATTGTATGATCAGCCTTGACTGTGGGATGTATAGGGATATTTGTGGGTACTGTCGGCTCTTTATTCACGATCAGATCTGGGTCTTGACTACTTATAAAGGGACATGAGGTCACTGTTTCTGGGGCAGGTTTGGCCAGTCCGAAGGTAGACCAGATGTCTTTAACTAAGTTAAAGTGTTTAGCCTTGAGGTGAGATTTTTGTTTTTTGGCTATAGATGACTTAATATTACCTCGTGAGCCAATAGGCCTAGTTTTGCTCTTTATCAAGCGACTGACTTTGGTAGCAGGTTTCGTCGTTGTAGATGTTAAACCACCCGGGGAGGGGGCTGCTAAGTGTAAGTGGGCTATAGGTGACAGATGGGTGTTACTGCCATTTTCACCAGGTAGCGCAAGGCTATTGTTCCTACTGTTGCCTGTAGATGAAGTAGGCAAAGCTGTTTGTGTGTTGTCTCTTGTTTGAGGACTAGGGAGCCCTGTGAATGACAACGTTAGGATGGACTCCTGTGAATTTATAGTATTGTCCAGAGTGTTAATATTACCAGTAGTGTGTAATGAGAGGTCCGGGAAACATAGATCTGGGGTAAGTGAGAGGCGTCTTTCGGAGTCCTGAATAGCATCCGCCACTACATTGATCGTTTTTTGTAGCATTAAGTCTATGGCGGTTATTTTGGGAAGAGGGCTATTGGTGACGTCTTTCAATCTAGTTGCGGATCTTGTGGTCACGGGAGTGTTTCGACATTTATTCATCTTCGCAAGGTTTTTGTAAGCTATAGGCAGTATTGCTGATGGAAGAATAACGGCTTGCAAGTGCAGAAGATGGAAATAGCATTTGGTGTTTACCTTGATAGATGACAGCTAGGCAGAGTCTCAGCGGAATAGCCCCGTCCCGGCCTCCTCGGTCCCCGGAGGGCCACAGAGGGCCCGCCCTTTGCCCGGGCTTCGCTCCGGGCGTCCCGCTCGCGTCCCGCGAGACGGGGCTGATGTGATTTTAAAGCGCCGCTTGGCGCTCTGTGGTGACGCTGGACCCCAGTGAAGGCTGCTGGGTGATGTAGTTTTCGGTCCCTCGCCGGTCTCCTCCAGGCGGCCCCGCTCCTCGTTGGTTTACAGGCGGTCGGCGGCTGGAGACAGGCGGACGGGTCCAGGCTGCGTTAAACAGTTCACTCGGTCTCTCTGTCCGTGCCTCGTGGTCAGTGGAGATGCTTCTTTAGTCTGCAAAACGGGTCGCCCACTCGACCGGGCTGATGTGATTTTAAAGCGCCGCTTGGCGCTCTGTGGTGACGCTGGACCCCAGTGAAGGCTGCTGGGTGATGTAGTTTTCGGTCCCTCGCCGGTCTCCTCCAGGCGGCCCCCCTCCTCGTTGGTTTACAGGCGGTCGGCGGCTGGAGACAGGCGGACGGGTCCAGGCTGCGTTAAACAGTTCACTCGGTCTCTCTGTCCGTGCCTCGTGGTCAGTGGAGATGCTTCTTTAGTCTGCAAAACGGGTCGCCCACTCGACCGGGCTGATGTGATTTTAAAGCGCCGCTTGGTGCTCTGTGGTGACGCTGGACCCCAGTGAAGGCTGCTGGGTGATGTAGTTTTCGGTCCCTCGCCGGTCTCCTGCAGGCGGCCCCGCTCCTCGTTGGTTTACAGGCGGTCGGCGGCTGGAGACAGGCGGACGGGTCCAGGCTGCGTTAAACAGTTCACTCGGTCTCTCTGTCCGTGCCTCGTGGTCAGTGGAGATGCTTCTTTAGTCTGCAAAACGGGTAGCACCTATACTGACCCTACAACCATGTGGGTGATCTGACAATAAAATACATATAAAAAAACCTTTTTATGATGAGATCAGTGAATCCTAAACCCTCCATGGGGCCTGTGGGCTCTCCTGGGCCTGAATATAGCAGCAAAGAGTTTGTGAATCCTAAAAAAATGAAACAATTGATGCAGAGCTCTATATCTGCTTTTGGCCAACGATCACATACCAGCTGATGGCTGTATGCAAAAGGGTTTGCCTACCTGTGGCAGAATGGGCCTTATGCAGAATAGGCTTTATGTAGTTGGGGTTGGCCATATGTAGCCTGCATGCAGCCAACCGCTGCTGCGCTTGACCAGCGTCTATGTGCACAGGATGTTGGACTCCAGTGGAGGGTTATACGTTGAAGGCCAAGTCTTGCAGTCCTTGCTCGATATGCACAGCCAAAGGCTGTGTGTAGTGGGGTTTGACCAGAGAGCTGAGTGCAAGGCCGGGCCTCAGGCCTCTTCCTTTTGACCAATCTCCATTGTACACAGCTGAAGGTCATGCACTTGATGATGATGGTTGGTTGCATAAGGGAGGTTTTGCTTGTGGTATATGATCACACAAAGAAATTGACAAAATCCAACTATATTAATAAACACACAGACACATAGTTGTTACTACAGTGTGAATGTGAAATCGTAGTTGATTTCCACAGTAAAGTAAACTTGACATAATCAAAACATTGTTTCATTGTTTTCTGCCTCACAGGTTGCATATTAAAATTACTTACCAGACGGAAACAATTCTCCTAATAGGTACAAGGCCCTTAAATGCGAAATTAGTTTACTGCCCAGTTTTAATCTTTTGTAATCTGGTTTTGGTTAGAAATATATATAACTGAAAAAATATATCTTAAAGTCCAGTAATAGTGGGTGAAACATGTTTGGTCAGGTTGCGGCCAGCCAATCACACTGAGAGCTCCTGCAGGACCGTTTTGCTCCTGCAGGAGCAAGACAGCTGATGGTCAAAGAGCTCTCTTGGCCAATCAAGTGCTTTATATTTTGAATTTGCTGTCAGAGCCAGTGCTTATTTTAAGCAGGTGATTTCCGGTGCTCGGCACCAGCATTTAATTATCAACATGGAACTTATGACAGTCTGCCACATCGTGGAACTGTCTGTCTAATTTAGAAATGAACACAACAACAGTTGTTCATTAATTAAATATACATTAAAAAGGACTAATATATGCCACCCAAGCCATGCTTACAGTGTTGAGGCACCTGGAATAGTCTGAACTGTCACACTTATAGGTGGTGCAAGTTGCAATGTCCTTCTAACGAGGGCCCTGCATCCAATTTTATTTTTCAATCAAGCACTGCAGGTCCCGCAAGACGACCAACTGTCAATGCATATATATACATTTTGAAACTTAATAAAAAAAAAAGCTACTGAACAGATTTACAACTCATGATACAATCATGGTTTCTGGGTAACGATCTAGCTTTCTGCCAAATCTGTTGTCATTGTGTTCAGCGGTTTTCTCTGTATCATTGTCTACTTATTCCCATGGAAAATGGAGGGGGGAAAACGTGTTTAGGAACCCACCCTTTTTGTCAGCCCCTGCTTTATAGATCACTCTAAAACTTTCCATGGAGGAAGTGAGGTGGTTTAACTTTTTGGGGAAATTTTGTAAAGATTCGTTAAATGGTGCCAAAGTTATTAGCAGAACAAAAAATGTTCTTCCTATTGAAACTCTGACATGCTTGTAACTACACAGACCATTTACACACTCAAAAATGTACATCACACTCTGTAAACTCCATTCAAAGGATTTTATTCAGATGCATAATCATTCCACCAATGTGTTTCGACCAAACAGGGTCTTTCTCACGTGAGTCTTTCTTCACAAAGGTTTTTATACTAGTCTAACATCAACTTTTTAGAAGGCTTTGTGGGAGCTGTAGTTACATAATACAAATAGTTGCATACTACAAATAGTTAACAATCAAACAAGAACCTTTAGCTCATCACAAAGGAGAGGGTATTATGCTTAGTGCATAATTCAAAAGTATCTAATGTGAATTACCAATATTTCAAGATTAGTTCTCAAGATCTATATTCATGACATATGATCTAGAAAAACTGTGCTTTTGATTGCAACATTCTATAGTACATGTATGACAAATATACATTAACTCATAAGCCAATCTCATTGCCATATATCTAGGTCACATGTTACAAAATGGTTCAGTACTTTTGTCTCTTTATGAATTATCAGTTGGTCTATACACATTTTCCATTTTTCACTAGTTTTCACATTTCATATCACTTTGTATTCACATGTTTTTCTGTTGGTTCCTAATTTCTAGACAATAGATGCTGTCTGGGATGTGGAATCATATCACAGATATGCATACAGTTCTTCTTCATTATTAACACCATTAGGGGTCTTATTTTTTAGTCTTATGATATATTTGGGAACCAGTCTTTAGCACACAGTCAGAACCGCGCATGCATTTACCATGCAGGCTGAACCAGGCAGGCACCGTTACCACACAAGTCTTTACCACGCAGGATTTTACAATGAATATACCTTTACCACCCATGCCAGTAGGTAGTTATAGTTGGGATGTATTTTCAATAGGAAGAGCATTTTTTGAATTGCCACTAACTTTGACGTCGTTTAATGAATCGTCGCTTAATTTTCAAAACTAGTTTGATGCTCACTTCATCTGCTGTCTTGACAATTTCGGAGTGATCTGTCAAGCGGGGGGAGAGAGAAAGGGAGGTTTTCTCCATGTTAATTTCTATAGGGAATTTTAAACAAGACTACGGCCCAAACTGCTGAACGGAATTATACCAAATTTGGCAGAAAGGTAGCTTTTGGTCCAGAAATCACCTTTCTGTTAAATCGTGTAAATCAGTTCAGTAGTTTAAGAGTTATTTAAAAAAAGAAAAAAGTTGTGTATGGAGCGACGTGGTAGATCTGCAACTCCGCTTAATGATCTGATGGGCTCCCAACACTTCAAACCAGGAAGTGTTGGCAGCCATCCTGTGACCCAAGAAAAATTTTTTTTGGGCTGGATGCGCAAATTCAGAAAATAAACAAAATAAGCGCAAACTCCTGCACTTCGTTAATTATAGGCCTGTGGGTAGGCAGAGCCCAGGGGCATTTGTATTTATAGGGGGTACACAGACCCCCCTGGGGCTTACTAATGCCCTGGGGACCACAACCTACCTGGCGTTTCTTTTTTTAAATAATGCGAGGGAGGCCTGTACGGCCTCCTCGCTGACCTAAAGACCACCATTTCCCTAGGGCTCTTTATTTTATAAATGGGGGGCCTCTTGGCCTCTCTGCCACGGGGACCACCACCTCCCCGGGGCTCTTTGTTTAGCTAATGCCGGGGAGCGCCCAGAACCACTCCAGCCTCGGGGTCTGCCACCTCCCAGGTGCTTTAATTTTAAATAATGCAGGGGGCTGTGTGCCCCCCACAGCCCTGGGGACCTCCTCCTTCCCGGGACTTTTGTAAATTTAAATGTGGAGGCCTGCACGTCCCACACACAGCCCCGGGGGCAACCACCTCCCACAGGCTAAATTAACATTAGCGGGAACCACGTTGCCCCTCTCATGGAGCCATAGATAGCCCTGAGGCCCACCACCCCCTTGGACCGGCCCCTGAAATGTCCTGGGGTGCCCAACCCTGGGATTGCAGTTAGCTATGGCTTTTCCCACCAAGCCATAGCAAACTCTGCTCTTCTTTGAGTAAGTGAGAGCATGTCAAATGCTCTTGCTTACTCGAAGCAGAGCAGAATTTCTTTTGGACAGAAGGAGCTGCATGTTCAGTAGCTCCCTCTGTCCAAAAGCAATGCTGGCTCCTGCAGAATGCGGGGAGCTGGCAGGGACCACGATGGCATTCAGGCTGCTGTGCCGTCCCCAACAAAAATGACTGGGTGCCCTGGGTGGTACCATCAAGGGTTCTACTCTACTTCCATGCCTATTTGGTCCCCCAAATCGCAACCCAGGAGACGGAGAACCAAATAGGCATGGAAGTAGGGTAGGACCCTTGATGAAAGTGTGACTACAGGGCAGCCCTTTCTTACTCTCACTCCAGAGTAACAGAAAGTTCAACACCAACAGGTTGGACTCGAAAAAGAACAAGCATTTGCAATGCAATAGGTCTCGCAGTTACACAAGTTTAAGCTATTGGCATTGTAAATGACAATGTCTTTTATTTATCTTTTAAAACGAAAATAAAAGGCATTGTTATTTTCAACGTCAATAGCTCAAGACTACTCGGAGCTCTGCAGTGGAAACATTAACTCACCGAGCATTCTCACTGGGTGTGTTATCCCGACGTGGGTTACACACAGAATAATGCAACAGCTGCATTTACCCCTCAGGCATCTTACTGGCATTGGAACTTGTAACCTGTGGGTTAGCTTAAATATCTCTGCTATAGGTGCATGTATCCCCTCCGCTATCTTACTGGAATTGTAATTTGTGACCTACGGGTTAGCTTGAAGACAACTGCAGCACGTGCATTTATCAATTCAGGTATTTTACTGGTATGAAGCTGTAACCTGTGGGTTTGCTTAAGTATCTCTGCTACAGGTGCATTTACCCCATCCGCTATCTTACTGGTATTTGAACCTGCGGCCTGTATCTTAGCTCATCCAGTGCATCGAGCCCTGTAGCTCTTATTATTTCGAAACAGTAATGTTACTGGGGTGGAATCTGCCATTTGCAGGTTATTTACCGCCATGGCGTATTCACTCACAAATCTTCTTTACTCTAACTGGAACCTGTGGCTACATTTTATTCACATAGCTCCGCAACCGGTGCATTAACCCTACAGCTATCGTCATGCTAGAACACTTGACTTGTAGGCAACGTACGCTGTGCGCACAGACCAGCATTACTTGAATCAGAACACATGAAACACAAGTTACAAAATAAACAAGTAAAGCAAACGGTCCACTAACCACCTTGGCCACTTTGATGAGATCAGAAAAAATGCGCTGAAATTTGCAGAGATCTCAGCCCGCGGTGCATTATCCCACTGTGTTGTTGTCGCATATATGGAACTCTTGCCACAGAGCTTTGCAGTGGATGCACGTTGCACCAAGGCATCTCTCGAACCCAAGAGCAGACTGCCTCTCGGAGGCGCCAAATGGCCCCAATCTGTGGCCAATGGACCGCTCTGTGCAGCCCCGGGCAACCCTTGCGTCGACACCGACTGAAAAAACATACGCATCATGGCTGTGCCGGGCCGCCACGCTGCCCGCGACGACCCGGAAGCGGTTGGGAAGCCGGCCAATGCCAGCGCAGCCCCAACCGGAAGTCCCGCCCCATCGCGCCGAGAGCGAGACAGAGCTGCCCGAGTAGCCACGAAGGCTCCGCATTGAGTCCCGGTCCCGAGATGGGGGACCGGGTGAAGAGCAGCCGGGCGCATGGGTAAGGCGGGGCTCTCATGTGGTGAGAGAGCCCCGCAAAGCGCTGCCGCCACCCGGGAGAAGGAGCCGCCGCCGTGCACCGCCAGAACAGGTAAGTTGAGTGAGAGGAGGGGTGAGTGGGGGTGGGGTGTACGCGTGCGTGTGTGTGTGTCTGTTTGAGTGTGTTTGTGCGTGCGTCTGTCTGTCTGTGTGCGCGTGTGTATGTTTAAGGGGGGGTGCGTGTGTGTATATGCAGTGTGTGGATGCCTTTGTTTGTGCGCATGCGTGAGTGACGACGTGCGCGCTCACGAGGTGCAATCTCCAGCAGGAGACGCTCGTGACAGTCTGCTGTGCTGTCCACATTCCCCGGAATCCCTGCAAAGTGGCGACATAAGTAGTCTCGCTAGACAGCAAAAAGCTTCGCTTTTTGCTTTCGTCTAGGCGAGACCTAAAAAAGAAACAAAAGGCAAGTATACACAGTGCCCTGGTTTGCACAAAGGTACATGTATTAAATCCATAAAAATAAGATAGCTTGAAGAGTTTACACACCAGTGAGGGGAGCCAAATCACCCTGATGATAGCCCCAGACCTATTTGGGCCAAGGAGGAGGGCTGAAATATGTCTGTATAGGGCCATAGGACCATCACATCCTAATACTCTACATATATTTTTAGTTTTAACATCCCCAAGTACTCCACTAATAAAAAGATACCTTGGAGTAAGTCTAAGGATTTTTAATCTTTATACCCCCTGTTTTTTTCTTTCAAGTGCTCTCTGGAAGATGGTTGACCCCACCCTGACATTTAGGAGTCAGAGTGAACCTGATAATGAAGCATGACACTACTAGATTCTGTGAGGGTTATTTAAAGAAAAGAAATCATTTCCTTTCCCTCTACTAGGCAGGCGGTGCCATACTAAAGACTGACTGACCAGCACTCCTTCTAGAATATCTTAGGTGGGATACTTTTTGTGTGTTTGAATAATGAAGATTTTCACCATATTTAAGGAACACTGCATATTATGTTGTCCCCATTCTTCCAATAGTTCTATTTTAGTTTCAGGATGTGTTGCCATCCGCTCAGGAGCCTGTTGACCTCTATATACTTTTCTAATGCAATCATCTCCCAGCTCCTATTTGTTTCTTTTATGTACATCCTTTCTAATTGAAAATACAGCCGTTTTACAGGTGTAGGCATGGCCTCTATGGTACTTGTGACTCTACAAAGTGGGGTCCCCCCATCAGCACCACTTTAATGATTAAACATTTAATTGTTTTTTTAGAGCATCATGGAGTCCTGAAAGTTCCTTTTTGGAGCGTCTCCATTTTCCTCCTACAGTCTTTACATGCAGACATATGATGAATAATTTTGCTCTACATCATTTTTTGGTACATGGCAGAATACATAGTGTGAAAAACCACCCGCCCTCCCTCTTTCTCCAGGGCCGATTGGGGATTTTTTAAGCCTTTTCTTTCCTCTCCAGACTGTGTTTTTTTAAACAAAATTTTTACTTTTTGCCAATAAACCACAATTTGGAAGCATCTTTAATTTTTCAATAATAATACCAGCTACAGGATTTAAGAAAACTTCATTCTCACGTAGCCAGGCATTTTTAACCCCCTAGTCTGACCATCCCACTCTCATATCACTATTCACTTTATAGTGCACACCCTACAAAGTGCTCCCATGCCTCTGTCGGTTGCAGCACGCCCCGTCCATAGCGAGGCGGTGGAACCAGATGGTGAAGCATGCCACCAAGGGA